>NW_027315757.1:3044578-3286621 GCF_026437365.1 Eucyclogobius newberryi
AGACCCTCTAACCCCCATATAGACCCTCTAACCCCCATATAGACCCTCTAACCCCCAGATAGACCCTCTAACCCCCATGTAGACCCACTAACCCCCATATAGACCCACTAACCCCCATATAGACCCTCTAACCCCCATATAGACCCTCTAACCCCCATATTGACCCACTAACCCCCATATAGACACACTTACCCCCATATAGACCATATAGACCCTCTAACCCCCATACAAACCCTCTAACCCCCAGATAGACCATCTAACCCCCATGTAGACCCACTAACCCCCATATAGACCCTCTAACCCCATATTGACCCACTAACCCCCATATAGACACACTTACCCCCATATAGACCATATAGACCCTCTAACCCCCATACAAACCCTCTAACCCCCAGATAGACCATCTAACCCCCATGTAGACCCTCTTACCCCCATATAGACCCACTAACCCCCATATATATAGACCCACTAACGCCAGATAGACCCAATAACCCCCAGATAGACCCACTAACCCCATATAGACCCACTGACCCCCATATAGACCCCCTAACCCCCATATAGACCCACTAACCCCCATATAGACCCCCTAACCTCATATAGACCCACTAACCCCCATATAGACCCACTAACCCCATATAGACCCTCTAACCCCATATAGACCCTCTTACCTCCATATAGACCATCTAACCCCCATATAGACCCTCTAACCCCATATAGGCCAACTAACCCCCATATAGACCCTCTAACCCCATATAGACCCTCTAACCCCCATATAGGCCCACTAACCCCCATATAGACCCACTAACCCCCATATAGACCCCCTAACCCCCATATAGACCCCCTAACCCCCATATAGACCCACTAACCCCTATATAGACCCTCTAACCCCCATATATATAGACCCACTAACGCCCAGATAGACCAAATAACCCCCAGATAGACCCACTAACCCCATATAGACCCACTAACCCCCATATAGACCCCCCTAACCCCCATATAGGACCCCCTAACCCCCATATAGACCCCCTAACCCCATATAGACCCCCTTACTCCCATATAGACCCACTAACCCCCATATAGACCCACTAACCCCCATATAGACCCCCTAACCCCCATATAGACCCACTAACCCCCATATAGACCCACTAACTCCATATAGACCCCCTAACCCCCATATAGACCCACTAACCCCCATATAGACCCCCTTACTCCCATATAGACCCACTAACCCCCATATAGACCCACTAACCCCCATATAGACCCTCTAACCCCCTTGTAGACCCACTAACCCTCATATAGACCCACTAACCCCATATAGACCCTATAACCCCCATATAGACCCTCTAACCTCCATATAGACCCTCTAACCCCCATATAGACCCACTAACCCCCAATATAGACCCACTAACCCCCATATAGACCCACTAACCCCCATATAGACCCAATAATCCCCATATAGACCCTCTAACCCCCATATAGACCCACTAACCCCCCATATAGACCCTCTAACCCCCCATATAGACCCATATAGACCCACTACCCCCCATATAGACCCACTAAACCCCATATAGACCCACTAATCCCCATATAGACCCCCTAACCCTCATATAGACCCACTAACCCCCATATAGACCCACTAACCCCCATATAGACCCTCTAACCCCCATATAGACCCTCTTACCTCCATATAGACCATCTAACCCCCATATAGACCCTCTAACCCCCATATAGGCCAACTAACCCCCATATAGACCCTCTAACCCCATATAGACCCTCTAACCCCCCATATAGGCCCACTAACCCCCATATAGACCCACTAACCCCCATATAGACCCCCTAACCCCCATATAGACCCCCTAACCCCCATATAGACCCACTAACCCCTATATAGACCCTCTAACCCCCATATATATAGACCCACTAACGCCCAGATAGACCAAATAACCCCCAGATAGACCCACTAACCCCATATAGACCCACTAACCCCCATATAGACCCCCCCTAACCCCCATATAGACCCCCTAACCCCCATATAGACCCCCTAACCCCCATATAGACCCCCTTACTCCCATATAGACCCACTAACCCCCATATAGACCCACTAACCCCCATATAGACCCCCTAACCCCCATATAGACCCACTAACCCCCATATAGACCCACTAACTTCCATATAGACCCCCTAACCCCCATATAGACCCACTAACCCCCATATAGACCCCCTTACTCCCATATAGACCCACTAACCCCCATATAGACCCACTAACCCCCATATAGACCCTCTAACCCCCTTGTAGACCCACTAACCCTCATATAGACCCACTAACCCCCATATAGACCCTATAACCCCCATATAGACCCTCTAACCTCCATATAGACCCTCTAACCCCCATATAGACCCACTAACCCCAATATAGACCCACTAACCCCATATAGACCCACTAACCCCCCATATAGACCCAATAATCCCCATATAGACCCTCTAACCCCCATATAGACCCACTAACCCCCCATATAGACCCTCTAACCCCCCATATAGACCCACTAACCCCCATATACACCCACTACCCCCCATATAGACCCACTAAACCCCATATAGACCCACTAATCCCCATATAGACCCCCTAACCCTCATATAGACCCACTAACCCCCATATAGACCCACTAACCCCCATATAGACCCTCTAACCCCCATATAGACCCTCTTACCTCCATATAGACCATCTAACCCCCATATAGACCCTCTAACCCCCATATAGGCCAACTAACCCCCATATAGACCCTCTAACCCCATATAGACCCTCTAACCCCCATATAGGCCCACTAACCCCCATATAGACCCACTAACCCCCATATAGACCCCCTAACCCCCATATAGACCCCCTAACCCCCATATAGACCCACTAACCCCTATATAGACCCTCTAACCCCCATATATATAGACCCACTAACGCCCAGATAGACCAAATAACCCCCAGATAGACCCATTAACCCCATATAGACCCACTAACCCCCATATAGACCCCCCTAACCCCCATATAGACCCCCTAACCCCCATATAGACCCCCTAACCCCCATATAGACCCCCTTACTCCCATATAGACCCACTAACCCCCATATAGACCCACTAACCCCCATATAGACCCCCTAACCCCCATATAGACCCACTAACCCCCATATAGACCCACTAACTTCCATATAGACCCCCTAACCCCCATATAGACCCACTAACCCCCATATAGACCCCCTTACTCCCATATAGACCCACTAACCCCCATATAGACCCACTAACCCCCATATAGACCCTCTAACCCCCTTGTAGACCCACTAACCCTCATATAGACCAACTAACCCCCATATAGACCCTATAACCCCCATATAGACCCTCTAACCTCCATATAGACCCTCTAACCCCCATATAGACCCACTAACCCCAATATAGACCCACTAACCCCCATATAGACCCACTAACCCCCATATAGACCCAATAATCCCCATATAGACCCTCTAACCCCCATATAGACCCACTAACCCCCCATATAGACCCTCTAACCCCCCATATAGACCCACTAACCCCCATATAGACCCACTACCCCCCATATAGACCCACTAAACCCCATATAGACCCACTAATCCCCATATAGACCCTTTAACCCCATATAGACCCTCTAACCTCCATATAGACCCACTAACCCCCCATATAGACCCTCTAACCTACATATAGACCCTCTAACCCCCATATAGACCCTCTAACCCCCATATAGACCCTCTAACCCCCATATAGACCCTCTAACCTCCATATAGACCCACTAACCCCCAAATAGACCCTCTAACCCCCATATAGACCCTCTAACCTCCATATAGACCCTCTAACCCCCATATAGACCCTCTAACCTCCATATAGACCCTCTAACCCCCATATAGACCCTCTAACCCCCATGTAGACCCACTAACCCCCATATAGACCCTCTAACCCCCATATAGACCCACTAACCCCCATATAGACCCACTAACCCTCGTATAGACCCACTAACCCCCATGTAGACACACTAACCCCCATATAGACCCTCTAACCCCCATATAGACCCTCTAACCCCCATATAGACCCACTAACCCCCATATAGACCCTCTAACCCCCATATAGACCGACTAACCCCCATATTGACCGATTAACCCCCAGATTGACCCTCTAACCCCCATATAGACCCACTAACCCCCATATAGACCCTCTAATCCCCATATAGACCCACTAACCCCCATATAGACCCACTAACCCCCATATAGACCCACTAACCCCCATATAGACCCTCTAACCCCCATATAGACCCACTAACTCCCATATAGACCCACTAAACGCCATATAGACCCACTAACCCCCATGTAGACCCACTTCTAACCCCCATATAGACCCACTAACCCCCATATAGACCCTTTAACCCCCATATAGACCCTCTAACCCCCACATAGACCCTCTAACCCCCATATAGACCCACTAACCCCCATATAGACCATCTAACCCCCATATAGACCCTCTAACCCCCATATAGACCCTCTAACCCCCAGATAGACCCTCTAACCCCCATGTAGACCCACTAACCCCCATATAGACCCACTAACCCCCATATAGACCCTCTAACCCCCATATAGACCCTCTAACCCCCATATTGACCCACTAACCCCCATATAGACACACTTACCCCCATATAGACCATATAGACCCTCTAACCCCCATACAAACCCTCTAACCCCCAGATAGACCATCTAACCCCCATGTAGACCCACTAACCCCCATATAGACCCACTAACCCCATATAGACCCACTAACCCCCATATAGACCCCCTAACCCCCATATAGACCCCCCTAACTCCCATATAGACCCACTAACCCCCATATAGACCCCCTAACCCCCATACAGACCCCCTAACCCCCATATAGACCCCCTAACCCCTATATAGACCCCCTTGCTCCCATATAGACCCACTAACCCCCATATAGACCCACTAACCCCCATATAGATCCCCTAACCCCCATATAGACCCACTAACCCCCATGTAGACCCACTAACTTCCATATAGACCCACTAACCCCCATATAGACCCAATAACCCCCATATAGAACCCCTAACCCCCATATAGACCCACTAACCCCCATATAGACCCACTAACACCCATGTAGACCCTCTAACCCCCAGATAGACCCTCTTCCCCCATGTAGACCCACTAACCTACATATAGACCCTCTAACCCCCATATAGACCCACTAACCCCCATATAGACCCTCTAACCCCCATATAGACCCTCTAACCCCCATATAGACCCACTAACCCCCATATAGACCCACTAACCCCCATATAGACCCTCTAACCCCCGTATAGACCCTCTAACCCCCATATAGACCCTCTAACCCCCAGATAGACCCTCTAACCCCCATGTAGACCCACTAACCCCCATGTAGACCCACTAACCCCCATATAGACCCTCTAACCCCCATATAGACCCTCTAACCCCCATATAGACCCACTAACCCCCATATAGACCCACTAACCCCCATATAGACCCTCTAACCCCCATATAGACCATATAGACCCTCTAACCCCCATATAAACCCTCTAACCCCCAGATAGACCCTCTAACCCCCATGTAGACCCGCTAACCCCCATATAGACCCACTAACCCCCATATAGACCCTCTAACCCCCATGTAGACCCACTAACCCCCATATAGACCCTCTAACCCCCATATAGACCCACTAACCCCCATATAGACCCACTAACCCTCATATAGACCCACTAACCCCCATATAGACCCCCTAACCCCCATATAGACCCCCTAACCCCCATATAGACCCTCTTACTCCCTTATAGACCCACTAACCCCCATATAGACCCACTAACCCCCATATAGACCCCATAACCCCCATGTAGACCCAATAACCCCCATATAGACCCACTAACTCCCATATAGACCCCCTAACCCCCATAGAGACCCCCTAACCCGCATATAGACCCACTAACCCTCATATAGACCCCCTAACCCCCATATAGACCCACTAACCCCCATACAGACCCCCTAACCCCCATATAGACCCACTAACCCCCATATAGACCCACTAACCCCCGTATAGACCCTCTAATCCCCATGTAGACACACTAACCCCCATATAGACCCACTAACCCCCATATAGACCCACTAACCCCCATATAGACCCTCTAACCCCCATATAAACCGAAAAACCCCCATATAGGCCCACTAACCCCCATATAGACCCTCTAACCCCCATATAGACCCTCTAACCCCCATATAGACCCTCTAACCCCCATATAGGCCCATTAACCCCCATATAGACCCTCTAACCCCCATATAGACCCACTAACCCCAATATAGGCCCACCAACCCCCATTAAGACCCTCTAACCCCCAAATAGGCCCACTAACCCCCATATAGACCCTCTAACCCCCATATAGTCCCACTAACCCCCATATAGACCCACTAACCCCCATATAGACCCACTAACCCCCATATAGACCCACTAACCCCCATATATATAGACCCACTAACGCCCAGATAGACCCAATAACCCCCAGATAGACCCACTAACCCCATATAGACCCACTAACCCCCATATAGACCCCCTAACCCCCATATAGACCCACTAACCCCCATATAGACCCCCTAACCCTCATATAGACCCACTAACCCCCCTATAGACCCACTAACCCCCATATAGACCCTCTAACCCCCATATAGACCCTCTTACCTCCATATAGACCATCTAACCCCCATATAGACCCTCTAACCCCCATATAGGCCAACTAACCCCCATATAGACCCTCTAACCCCATATAGACCCTCTAACCCCCATATAGGCCCACTAACCCCCATATAGACCCACTAACCCCCATATAGACCCCCTAACCCCCATATAGACCCCCTAACCCCCATATAGACCCACTAACCCCTATATAGACCCTCTAACCCCCATATATATAGACCCACTAACGGCCAGATAGACCAAATAACCCCCAGATAGACCCACTAACCCCATATAGACCCACTAACCCCCATATAGACCCCCCTAACCCCCATATAGACCCCCTAACCCCCATATAGACCCCCTAACCCCCATATAGACCCCCTTACTCCCATATAGACCCACTAACCCCCAGATAGACCAAATAACCCCCAGATAGACCCACTAACCCCATATAGACCCACTAACCCCCATATAGACCCCCTAACCCCCATATAGACCCCCCTAACTCCCATATAGACCCACTAACCCCCATATAGCCCCCTAACCCCCATATAGACCCCCTAACCCCCATATAGACCCCCTTACTTCCATATAGACCCACTAAACCCCATATAGACCCACTAACCCCCATATAGACCCCCTAACCCCCATATAGACCCCCTAACCACCATATAGACCCACTAACCCCCATATAGACCCCCTTACTCCCATATAGACCCACTAACCCCCATATAGACCCACTAACCCCCATATAGACCCACTAACCCCCATAGAGACCCTATACCCCCCATGTAGACCCACTAACCCTCATATAGACCCACTAACTCCCATATAGACCCTCTAACCCCCATATAGACCCTCTAACCTCCATATAAACCCTCTAACCCCCATATAGACCCACTAACCCCAATATAGACCCACTAACCCCCATATAGACCCACTAACCCCCATATAGACCCAATAATCCCCATATAGACCCTCTAACCCCCATATAGACCCACTAACCCCCATAGAGACCCTCTAACCCCCATGTAGACCCACTAACCCTCATATAGACCCACTAACTCCCATATAGACCCTCTAACCCCCATATAGACCCTCTAACCTCCATATAGACCTTCTAACCCCCATATAGACCCACTAACCCCAATATAGACCCACTAACCCCCATATAGACCCACTAACCCCCATATAGACCCAATAATCCCCATATAGACGCTCTAACCCCCATATAGACCCACTAACCCCCCATATAGACCCACTAACCCCCATATAGACCCACTAACCCCCATATAGACCCTCTAACCCCCATATAAACCGAAAAACCCCCATATAGGCCCACTAACCCCCATATAGACCCTCTAACCCCCATATAGACCCTCTAACCCCCATATAGACCCTCTAACCCCCATATAGGCCCATTAACCCCCATATAGACCCTCTAACCCCCATATAGACCCACTAACCCCAATATAGGCCCACTAACCCCCATTAAGACCCTCTAACCCCCAAATAGGCCCACTAACCCCCATATAGACCCTCTAACCCCCATATAGTCCCACTAACCCCCATATAGACCCACTAACCCCCATATAGACCCCCTAACCCCCATATAGACCCACTAACCCCCATATAGACCCACTAACCCCCATATATATAGACCCACTAACGCCCAGATAGACCCAATAACCCCCAGATAGACCCACTAACCCCATATAGACCCACTAACCCCCATATAGACCCCCTAACCCCCATATAGACCCACTAACCCCCATATAGACCCCCTAACCCTCATATAGACCCACTAACCCCCATATAGACCCACTAACCCCCATATAGACCCTCTAACCCCCATAAAGACCCTCTAACCTCCATATAGACCATCTAACCCCCATATAGACCCTCTAACCCCCATATAGGCCAACTAACCCCCATATAGACCCTCTAACCCCATATAGACCCTCTAACCCCCATATAGGCCCACTAACCCCCATATAGACCCACTAACCCCCATATAGACCCCCTAACCCCCATATAGACCCCCTAACCCCCATATAGACCCACTAACCCCTATATAGACCCTCTAACCCCCATATATATAGACCCACTAACGCCCAGATAGACCAAATAACCCCCAGATAGACCCACTAACCCCCATATAGACCCACTAACCCCCATATAGACCCCCTAACCCCCATATAGACCCACTAACCCCCATATAGACCCACTAACTTCCATATAGACCCCCTAACCCCCATATAGACCCACTAACCCCCATATAGACCCCCTTACTCCCATATAGACCCACTAACCCCCATATAGACCCACTAACCCCCATATAGACCCTCTAACCCCCTTGTAGACCCACTAACCCTCATATAGACCCACTAACCCCCATATAGACCCTATAACCCCCATATAGACCCTCTAACCTCCATATAGACCCTCTAACCCCCATATAGACCCACTAACCCCAATATAGACCCACTAACCCCCATATAGACCCACTAACCCCCATATAGACCCAATAAT
Organism: Eucyclogobius newberryi; assembly: GCF_026437365.1. Lineage (NCBI taxonomy): Eukaryota > Metazoa > Chordata > Actinopteri > Gobiiformes > Gobiidae > Eucyclogobius > Eucyclogobius newberryi. The sequence goes on from NW_027315757.1 coordinate 3,053,864, forward strand.
CCCCATATAGACCCTCTAACCCCCATATAGACCCACTACCCCCATATAGACCCACTAAACCCCATATAGACCCACTAATCCCCATATAGACCCTTTAACCCCATATAGACCCTCTAACCTCCATATAGACCCACTAACCCCCCATATAGACCCTCTAACCTACATATAGACCCTCTAACCCCCATATAGACCCTCTAACCCCCATATAGACCCTCTAACCCCCATATAGACCCTCTAACCTCCATATAGACCCACTAACCCCCAAATAGACCCGCTAACCCACATATAGACCCTCTAACCTCCATATAGACCCTCTAACCCCCATATAGACCCTCTAACCTCCATATAGACCCTCTAACCCCCATATAGACCCTCTAACCACCATATAGGCCCACTAACCCCCATATATACCCACTAACACCCATATATATAGACCCACTAACCCTCATATAGACCCACTAACCCCCATATAGACCCTATAACCCCCATATAGACCCTCTAACCTCCATATAGACCCTCTAACCCCCATATAGACCCACTAACCCCAATATAGACCCACTAACCCCCATATAGACCCACTAACCCCCATATAGACCCAATAATCCCCATATAGACCCTCTAACCCCCATATAGACCCACTACCCCCATATAGACCCACTAAACCCCATATAGACCCACTAATCCCCATATAGACCCTTTAACCCCATATAGACCCTCTAACCTCCATATAGACCCACTAACCCCCCATATAGACCCTCTAACCTACATATAGACCCTCTAACCCCCATATAGACCCTCTAACCCCCATATAGACCCTCTAACCCCCATATAGACCCTCTAACCTCCATATAGACCCACTAACCCCCAAATAGACCCGCTAACCCACATATAGACCCTCTAACCTCCATATAGACCCTCTAACCCCCATATAGACCCTCTAACCTCCATATAGACCCTCTAACCCCCATATAGACCCTCTAACCACCATATAGGCCCACTAACCCCCATATATACCCACTAACACCCATATATATAGACCCACTAACGCCCAGATAGACTCAATAACCCCCAGATAGACCCACTAACCCCACATATACCCACTAACCCCCATATAGACCCCCTAACCCCCATATAGACCCACTAACCCCCATATAGGCCCACTAACCCCCATTAACACCCTCCAACCCCCATATAGGCCCACTAACCCCCATATAGACCCTCTAATCCCCATATAGACCCTCTAACCCCAATATAGACCCCCTAACCCCCATATAGACCCACTAACCCCCGTATATATATAGACCCACTAACGCCCAGATAGACCAAATAACCCCCAGATTGACCCACTAACCCCATATAGACCCACTAACCCCCATATAGACCCCCTAACCCCCATATATACCCCCCTAACTCCCATATAGACCCACTAACCCCCATATAGACCCCCTAACCCCCATATAGACCCCCTAACCCCCATATAGACCCCCTAACCCCCATATAGACCCCCTTACTTCCATATAGACCCTCTAACCCCCATATAGACCCACTAACCCCCATATAGACCCCCTAACCCCACTATAGACCCCCTAACCCCCATATAGACCCACTATCCCCCATATAGACCCCCTTACTCCCATATAGACCCACTAACCCCCATATAGACCCACTAACCCCCATATAGACCCACTAACCCCCATAGAGACCCTCTAACCCCCATGTAGACCCACTAACCCTCATATAGACCCATTAACTCCCATATAGACCCTCTAACCCCCATATAGACCCTCTAACCTCCATATAGACCCTCTAACCCCCATATAGACCCACTAACCCCAATATAGACCCACTAACCCCCATATAGACCCACTAACCCCCATATAGACCCAATAATCCCCATATAGACCCTCTAACCCCCATATAGACCCACTACCCCCATATAGACCCACTAAACCCCATATAGACCCACTAATCCCCATATAGACCCTTTAACCCCATATAGACCCTCTAACCTCCATATAGACCCACTAACCCCCCATATAGACCCTCTAACCTACATATAGACCCTCTAACCCCCATATAGACCCTCTAACCCCCATATAGACCCTCTAACCCCCATATAGACCCTCTAACCTCCATATAGACCCACTAACCCCCAAATAGACCCGCTAACCCACATATAGACCCTCTAACCTCCATATAGACCCTCTAACCCCCATATAGACCCTCTAACCTCCATATAGACCCTCTAACCCCCATATAGACCCTCTAACCACCATATAGGCCCACTAACCCCCATATATACCCACTAACACCCATATATATAGACCCACTAACGCCCAGATAGACTCAATAACCCCCAGATAGACCCACTAACCCCACATAGACCCACTAACCCCCATATAGACCCCCTAACCCCCATATAGACCCACTAACCCCCATATAGGCCCACTAACCCCCATTAACACCCTCCAACCCCCATATAGGCCCACTAACCCCCATATAGACCCTCTAATCCCCATATAGACCCTCTAACCCCAATATAGACCCCCTAACCCCCATATAGACCCACTAACACCCGTATATATATAGACCCACTAACGCCCAGATAGACCAAATAACCCCCAGATTGACCCACTAACCCCATATAGACCCACTAACCCCCATATTGACCCCCTAACCCCCATATATACCCCCCTAACTCCCATATAGACCCACTAACCCCCATATAGACCCCCTAACCCCCATATAGACCCCCTAACCCCCATATAGACCCCCTAACCCCCATATAGACCCCCTTACTTCCATATAGACCCTCTAACCCCCATATAGACCCACTAACCCCCATATAGACCCCCTAACCCCCATATAGACCCCCTAACCCCCATATAGACCCACTAACCCCCATATAGACCCCCTTACTCCCATATAGACCCACTAACCCCCATATAGACCCACTAACCCCCATATAGACCCACTAACCCCCATAGAGACCCTCTAACCCCCATGTAGACCCACTAACCCTCATATAGACCCACTAACTCCCATATAGACCCTCTAACCCCCATATAGACCCTCTAACCTCCATATAGACCCTCTAACCCCCATATAGACCCACTAACCCCAATATAGACCCACTAACCCCCATATAGACTCACTAACCCCCATATAGACCCACTAACCCCCATAGAGACCCTCTAACCCCCATGTAGACCCACTAACCCTCATATAGACCCACTAACTCCCATATAGACCCTCTAACCCCCATATAGACCCTCTAACCTCCATATAGACCTTCTAACCCCCATATAGACCCACTAACCCCAATATAGACCCACTAACCCCCATATAGACCCACTAACCCCCATATAGACCCAATAATCCCCATATAGACCCTCTAACCCCCATATAGACCCACTAACCCCCCATATAGACCCACTAACCCCCATATAGACCCACTAACCCCCATATAGACCCTCTAACCCCCATATAAACCGAAAAACCCCCATATAGGCCCACTAACCCCCATATAGACCCTCTAACCCCCATATAGACCCTCTAACCCCCATATAGACCCTCTAACCCCCATATAGGCCCATTAACCCCCATATAGACCCTCTAACCCCCATATAGACCCACTAACCCCAATATAGGCCCACTAACCCCCATTAAGACCCTCTTACCCCCAAATAGGCCCACTAACCCCCATATAGACCCTCTAACCCCCATATAGTCCCACTAACCCCCATATAGACCCACTAACCCCCATATAGACCCCCTAACCCCCATATAGACCCACTAACCCCCATATAGACCCACTAACCCCCATATATATAGACCCACTAACGCCCAGATAGACCCAATAACCCCCAGCTAGACCCACTAACCCCATATAGACCCACTAACCCCCATATAGACCCCCTAACCCCCATATAGACCCACTAACCCCCATATAGAACCCCTAACCCTCATATAGACCCACTAACCCCCATATAGACCCACTAACCCCCATATAGACCCTCTAACCCCCATAAAGACCCTCTAACCTCCATATAGACCATCTAACCCCCATATAGACCCTCTAACCCCCATATAGGCCAACTAACCCACATATAGACCCTCTAACCCCATATAGACCCTCTAACCCCCATATAGGCCCACTAACCCCCATATAGACCCACTAACCCCCATATAGACCCACTAACCCCTATATAGACCCTCTAACCCCCATATATATAGACCCACTAACGCCCAGATAGACCAAATAACCCCCAGATAGACCCATTAACCCCATATAGACCCACTAACCCCCATATAGACCCCCCTAACCCCCATATAGACCCCCTAACCCCCATATAGACCCCCTAACCCCCATATAGACCCCCTAACCCCCATATAGACCCCCTTACTCCCATATAGACCCACTAACCCCCATATAGACCCACTAACCCCCATATAGACCGCCTAACCCCATATAGACCCACTAACCCCCATATAGACCCACTAACTTCCATATAGACCCCCTAACCCCCATATAGACCCACTAACCCCCATATAGACCCCCTTACTCCCATATAGACCCACTAACCCCCATATAGACCCACTAACCCCCATATAGACCCTCTAACCCCCTTGTAGACCCACTAACCCTCATATAGACCCACTAACCCCCATATAGACCCTATAACCCCCATATAGACCCTCTAACCTCCATATAGACCCTCTAACCCCCATATAGACCCACTAACCCCAATATAGACCCACTAACCCCCATATAGACCCACTAACCCCCATATAGACCCAATAATCCCCATATAGACCCTCTAACCCCCATATAGACCCACTACCCCCCATATAGACCCACTAAACCCCATATAGACCCACTAATCCCCATATAGACCCTTTAACCCCATATAGACCCTCTAACCTCCATATAGACCCACTAACCCCCCATATAGACCCTCTAACCTACATATAGACCCTCTAACCCCCATATAGACCCTCTAACCCCCATATAGACCCTCTAACCCCATTATATAGACCCTCTAACCTCCATATAGACCCACTAACCCCCAAATAGACCCTCTAACCCCCATATAGACCCTCTAACCTCCATATAGACCCTCTAACCCCCATATAGACCCTCTAACCTCCATATAGACCCTCTAACCCCCATATAGACCCTCTAACCACCATATAGGCCCACTAACCCCCATATAGACCCTCTAACCCCCATATAGGCCCACTAACCCCCATATAGACCCTCTAACCCCCATATAGACCCACTAACCCCCATATAGACCCTCTAACCCCCTTGTAGACCCACTAACCCTCATATAGACCCACTAACCCCCATATAGACCCTATAACCCCCATATAGACCCTCTAACCTCCATATAGACCCACTAACCCCCATATAGACCCACTAACCCCCATATAGACCCACTAACCCCAATATAGACCCACTAACCCCCATATAGACCCACTAACCCCCATATAGACCCAATAATCCCCATATAGACCCTCTAACCCCCATATAGACCCACTACCCCCCATATAGACCCACTAAACCCCATATAGACCCACTAATCCCCATATAGACCCTTTAACCCCATATAGACCCTCTAACCTCCATATAGACCCACTAACCCCCCATATAGACCCTCTAACCTACATATAGACCCTCTAACGCCCATATAGACCCTCTAACCCCCATATAGACCCTCTAACCCCCATATAGAACCTCTAACCTCCATATAGACCCACTAACCCCCAAATAGACCCTCTAACCCCCATATAGACCCTCTAACCTCCATATAGACCCTCTAACCCCCATATAGACCCTCTAACCTCCATATAGACCCTCTAACCCCCATATAGACCCTCTAACCACCATATAGGCCCACTAACCCCCATATGGACCCTCTAACCCCCATATAGGCCCACTAACCCCCATATAGACCCTCTAACCCCCATATAGACCCACTAACCCCCATATAGGCCCACTAACCCCCATTAAGACCCTCCAACCCCCATATAGGCCCACTAACCCCCATATAGACCCTCTAATCCCCATATAGACCCTCTAACCCCAATATAGACCCCCTAACCCCCATATAGACCTACTAACCCCCATATATATATAGACCCACTAACGCCCAGATAGACCAAATAACCCCCAGATAGACCCACTAACCCCATATAGACCCACTAACCCCCATATAGACCCCCTAACCCCCATATAGACCCCCCTAACTCCCATATAGACCCACTAACCCCCATATAGACCCCCTAACCCCCATATAGACCCCCTAACCCCCATATAGACCCCCTTACTTCCATATAGACCCACTAAATCCCATATAGAGCCCCTAACCCCCATATAGACCCCCTAACCCCTATATAGACCCACTAACCCCCATATAGACCCCCTTACTCCCATATAGACCCACTAACCCCCATATAGACCCACTAACCCCCATATAGACCCACTAACCCCCATAGAGACCCTCTAACCCCCATGTAGACCCACTAACCCTCATATAGACCCACTAACTCCCATATAGACCCTCTAACCCCCATATAGACCCTCTAACCTCCATATAGACCTTCTAACCCCCATATAGACCCACTAACCCCAATATAGACCCACTGACCCCCATATAGACCCACTAACCCCCATATAGACCCAATAATCCCCATATAGACCCTCTAACCCCCATATAGACCCACTAACCCCCCATATAGACCCTCTAACCCCCCATATAGACCCACTAACCCCCATATAGACCCACTAACCCCCATATAGACCCACTAAACCCCATATAGGCCCATTAACCCCCATATAGACCCTCTAACCCCCATATAGACCCACTAACCCCAATATAGGCCCACTAACCCCCATTAAGACCCTCTAACCCCCAAATAGGCCCACTAACCCCCATATAGACCCTCTAACCCCCATATAGACCCTCTAACCCCCATATAGTCCCACTAACCCCCATATAGACCCACTAACCCCCATATAGACCCCCTAACCCCCATATAGACCCACTAACCCCCATATATACCCACTAACACCCATATATATAGACCCACTAACGCCCAGATAGACTCAATAACCCCCAGATAGACCCACTAACCCCACATAGACCCACTAACCCCCATATAGACCCCCTAACCCCCATATAGACCCACTAACCCCCATATAGGCCCACTAACCCCCATTAACACCCTCCAACCCCCATATAGGCCCACTAACCCCCATATAGACCCTCTAATCCCCATATAGACCCTCTAACCCCAATATAGACCCCCTAACCCCCATACAGACCCACTAACCCCCATATATATATAGACCCACTAACGCCCAGATAGACCAAATAACCCCCAGATAGACCCACTAACCCCATATAGACCCACTAACCCCCATATAGACCCTCTAACCCCCATATAGACCCTCTAACCCCCATATAGGCCCATTAACCCCCATATAGACCCTCTAACCCCCATATAGACCCACTAACCCCAATATAGGCCCACTAACCCCCATTAAGACCCTCTAACCCCCAAATAGGCCCACTAACCCCCATATAGACCCTCTAACCCCCATATAGTCCCACTAACCCCCATATAGACCCACTAACCCCCATATAGACCCCCTAACCCCCATATAGACCCACTAACCCCCATATAGACCCACTAACCCCCATATATATAGACCCACTAACGCCCAGATAGACCCAATAACCCCCAGATAGACCCACTAACCCCATATAGACCCACTAACCCCAATATAGACCCCTAACCCCCATATAGACCCACTAACCCCCATATAGACCCCCTAACCCTCATATAGACCCACTAACCCCCATATAGACCCACTAACCCCCATATAGACCCTCTAACCCCCATAAAGACCCTCTAACCTCCATATAGACCATCTAACCCCCATATAGACCCTCTAACCCCCATATAGGCCAACTAACCCCCATATAGACCCTCTAACCCCATATAGACCCTCTAACCCCCATATAGGCCCACTAACCCCCATATAGACCCACTAACCCCCATATAGACCCCCTAACCCCCATATAGACCCCCTAACCCCCATATAGACCCACTAACCCCTATATAGACCCTCTAACCCCCATATATATAGACCCACTAACGCCCAGATAGACCAAATAACCCCCAGATAGACCCACTAACCCCCATATAGACCCACTAACCCCCATATAGACCCCCTAACCCCCATATAGACCCACTAACCCCCATATAGACCCACTAACTTCCATATAGACCCCCTAACCCCCATATAGACCCACTAACTCCATATAGACCCCCTTACTCCCATATAGACCCACTAACCCCCATATAGACCCACTAACCCCCATATAGACCCTCTAACCCCCATATAGTCCCACTAACCCCCATATAGACCCACTAACCCCCATATAGACCCCCTAACCCCCATATAGACCCACTAACCCCCATATATACCCACTAACACCCATATATATAGACCCACTAACGCCCAGATAGACTCAATAACCCCCAGATAGACCCACTAACCCCACATAGACCCACTAACCCCCATATAGACCCCCTAACCCCCATATAGACCCACTAACCCCCATATAGGCCCACTAACCCCCATTAACACCCTCCAACCCCCATATAGGCCCACTAACCCCCATATAGACCCTCTAATCCCCATATAGACCCTCTAACCCCAATATAGACCCCCTAACCCCCATATAGACCCACTAACCCCCATATATATATAGACCCACTAACGCCCAGATAGACCAAATAACCCCCAGATAGACCCACTAACCCCATATAGACCCACTAACCCCCATATAGACCCTCTAACCCCCATATAGACCCTCTAACCCCCATATAGGCCCATTAACCCCCATATAGACCCTCTAACCCCCATATAGACCCACTAACCCCAATATAGGCCCACTAACCCCCATTAAGACCCTCTAACCCCCAAATAGGCCCACTAACCCCCATATAGACCCTCTAACCCCCATATAGTCCCACTAACCCCCATATAGACCCACTAACCCCCATATAGACCCCCTAACCCCCATATAGACCCACTAACCCCCATATAGACCCACTAACCCCCATATATATAGACCCACTAACGCCCAGATAGACCCAATAACCCCCAGATAGACCCACTAACCCCATATAGACCCACTAACCCCAATATAGACCCCTAACCCCCATATAGACCCACTAACCCCCATATAGACCCCCTAACCCTCATATAGACCCACTAACCCCCATATAGACCCACTAACCCCCATATAGACCCTCTAACCCCCATAAAGACCCTCTAACCTCCATATAGACCATCTAACCCCCATATAGACCCTCTAACCCCCATATAGGCCAACTAACCCCCATATAGACCCTCTAACCCCATATAGACCCTCTAACCCCCATATAGGCCCACTAACCCCCATATAGACCCACTAACCCCCATATAGACCCCCTAACCCCCATATAGACCCCCTAACCCCCATATAGACCCACTAACCCCTATATAGACCCTCTAACCCCCATATATATAGACCCACTAACGCCCAGATAGACCAAATAACCCCCAGATAGACCCACTAACCCCCATATAGACCCACTAACCCCCATATAGACCCCCTAACCCCCATATAGACCCACTAACCCCCATATAGACCCACTAACTTCCATATAGACCCCCTAACCCCCATATAGACCCACTAACTCCATATAGACCCCCTTACTCCCATATAGACCCACTAACCCCCATATAGACCCACTAACCCCCATATAGACCCTCTAACCCCCATATAGTCCCACTAACCCCCATATAGACCCACTAACCCCCATATAGACCCCCTAACCCCCATATAGACCCACTAACCCCCATATATACCCACTAACACCCATATATATAGACCCACTAACGCCCAGATAGACTCAATAACCCCCAGATAGACCCACTAACCCCACATAGACCCACTAACCCCCATATAGACCCCCTAACCCCCATATAGACCCACTAACCCCCATATAGGCCCACTAACCCCCATTAACACCCTCCAACCCCCATATAGGCCCACTAACCCCCATATAGACCCTCTAATCCCCATATAGACCCTCTAACCCCAATATAGACCCCCTAACCCCCATATAGACCCACTAACCCCCATATATATATAGACCCACTAACGCCCAGATAGACCAAATAACCCCCAGATAGACCCACTAACCCCATATAGACCCACTAACCCCCATATAGACCCTCTAACCCCCATATAGACCCTCTAACCCCCATATAGGCCCATTAACCCCCATATAGACCCTCTAACCCCCATATAGACCCACTAACCCCAATATAGGCCCACTAACCCCCATTAAGACCCTCTAACCCCCAAATAGGCCCACTAACCCCCATATAGACCCTCTAACCCCCATATAGTCCCACTAACCCCCATATAGACCCACTAACCCCCATATAGACCCCCTAACCCCCATATAGACCCACTAACCCCCATATAGACCCACTAACCCCCATATATATAGACCCACTAACGCCCAGATAGACCCAATAACCCCCAGATAGACCCACTAACCCCATATAGACCCACTAACCCCAATATAGACCCCTAACCCCCATATAGACCCACTAACCCCCATATAGACCCCCTAACCCTCATATAGACCCACTAACCCCCATATAGACCCACTAACCCCCATATAGACCCTCTAACCCCCATAAAGACCCTCTAACCTCCATATAGACCATCTAACCCCCATATAGACCCTCTAACCCCCATATAGGCCAACTAACCCCCATATAGACCCTCTAACCCCATATAGACCCTCTAACCCCCATATAGGCCCACTAACCCCCATATAGACCCACTAACCCCCATATAGACCCCCTAACCCCCATATAGACCCCCTAACCCCCATATAGACCCACTAACCCCTATATAGACCCTCTAACCCCCATATATATAGACCCACTAACGCCCAGATAGACCAAATAACCCCCAGATAGACCCACTAACCCCCATATAGACCCACTAACCCCCATATAGACCCCCTAACCCCCATATAGACCCACTAACCCCCATATAGACCCACTAACTTCCATATAGACCCCCTAACCCCCATATAGACCCACTAACTCCATATAGACCCCCTTACTCCCATATAGACCCACTAACCCCCATATAGACCCACTAACCCCCATATAGACCCTCTAACCCCCATATAGTCCCACTAACCCCCATATAGACCCACTAACCCCCATATAGACCCCCTAACCCCCATATAGACCCACTAACCCCCATATATACCCACTAACACCCATATATATAGACCCACTAACGCCCAGATAGACTCAATAACCCCCAGATAGACCCACTAACCCCACATAGACCCACTAACCCCCATATAGACCCCCTAACCCCCATATAGACCCACTAACCCCCATATAGGCCCACTAACCCCCATTAACACCCTCCAACCCCCATATAGGCCCACTAACCCCCATATAGACCCTCTAATCCCCATATAGACCCTCTAACCCCAATATAGACCCCCTAACCCCCATATAGACCCACTAACCCCCATATATATATAGACCCACTAACGCCCAGATAGACCAAATAACCCCCAGATAGACCCACTAACCCCATATAGACCCACTAACCCCCATATAGACCCTCTAACCCCCATATAGACCCTCTAACCCCCATATAGGCCCATTAACCCCCATATAGACCCTCTAACCCCCATATAGACCCACTAACCCCAATATAGGCCCACTAACCCCCATTAAGACCCTCTAACCCCCAAATAGGCCCACTAACCCCCATATAGACCCTCTAACCCCCATATAGTCCCACTAACCCCCATATAGACCCACTAACCCCCATATAGACCCCCTAACCCCCATATAGACCAACTAACCCCCATATAGACCCACTAACCCCCATATATATAGACCCACTAACGCCCAGATAGACCCAATAACCCCCAGATAGACCCACTAACCCCATATAGACCCACTAACCCCAATATAGACCCCCTAACCCCCATATAGACCCACTAACCCCCATATAGACCCCCTAACCCTCATATAGACCCACTAACCCCCATATAGACCCACTAACCCCCATATAGACCCTCTAACCCCCATAAAGACCCTCTAACCTCCATATAGACCATCTAACCCCCATATAGACCCTCTAACCCCCATATAGGCCAACTAACCCCCATATAGACCCTCTAACCCCATATAGACATTCTAACCCCCATATAGGCCCAGTAACCCCCATATAGACCCACTAACCCCCATATAGACCCCCTAACCCCCATATAGACCCCCTAACCCCCATATAGACCCACTAACCCCTATATAGACCCTCTAACCCCCATATATATAGACCCACTAACGCCCAGATAGACCCAATAACCCCCAGATAGACCCACTAACCCCATATAGACCCACTAACCCCAATATAGACCCCCTAACCCCCATATAGACCCACTAACCCCCATATAGACCCTCTAACCCCCTTGTAGACCCACTAACCCTCATATAGACCCACTAACCCCCATATAGACCCTATAACCCCCATATAGACCCTCTAACCTCCATATAGACCCTCTAACCCCCATATAGACCCACTAACCCCAATATAGACCCACTAACCCCCATATAGACCCACTAACCCCCATATAGACCCAATAATCCCCATATAGACCCTCTAACCCCCATATAGACCCACTACCCCCCATATAGACCCACTAAACCCCATATAGACCCACTAATCCCCATATAGACCCTTTAACCCCATATAGACCCTCTAACCTCCATATAGACCCACTAACCCCCCATATAGACCCTCTAACCTACATATAGACCCTCTAACCCCCATATAGACCCTCTAACCCCCATATAGACCCTCTAACCCCCATATAGACCCTCTAACCTCCATATAGACCCACTAACCCCCAAATAGACCCTCTAACCCACATATAGACCCTCTAACCTCCATATAGACCCTCTTACCCCCATATAGACCCTCTAACCACCATATAGGCCCACTAACACCCATATAGACCCTCTAACCCCCATATAGGCCCACTAACCCCCATATAGACCCTCTAACCCCATATAGACCCACTAACCCCCATATAGGCCCACTAACCCCCATTAAGACCCTCCAACCCCCATATAGGCCCACTAACCCCCATATAGACCCTCTAATCCCCATATAGACCCTCTAACCCCAATATAGACCCCCTAACCCCCATATAGACCCACTAACCCCCATATATATAGACCCACTAACGCCCAGAAAGACCAAATAACCCCCAGATAGACCCACTAACCCCATATAGACCCACTAACCCCCATATAGACCCCCTAACCCCCATATAGACCCCCCTAACTCCCATATAGACCCACTAACCCCCATATAGACCCCCTAACCCCCATATAGACCCCCTAACCCCTATATAGACCCACTAACCCCCATATAGACCCCCTTACTCCCATATAGACCCACTAACCCCCATATAGACCCACTAACCCCCATATAGACCCACTAACCCCCATAGAGACCCTCTAACCCCCATGTAGACCGACTAACCCTCATATAGACCCACTAACTCCCATATAGACCCTCTAACCCCCATATAGACCCTCTAACCTCCATATAGACCTTCTAACCCCCATATAGACCCACTAACCCCAATATAGACCCACTGACCCCCATATAGACCCACTAACCCCCATATAGACCCAATAATCCCCATATAGACCCTCTAACCCCCATATAGACCCACTAACCCCCCATATAGACCCTCTAACCCCCCATATAGACCCACTAACCCCCATATAGACCCCCTTACTTCCATATAGACCCACTAAATCCCATATAGGCCCATTAACCCCCATATAGACCCTCTAACCCCCATATAGACCCACTAACCCCAATATAGGCCCACTAACCCCCATTAAGACCCTCTAACCCCCAAATAGGCCCACTAACCCCCATATAGACCCTCTAACCCCCATATAGACCCTCTAACCCCCATATAGTCCCACTAACCCCCATATAGACCCACTAACCCCCATATAGACCCCCTAACCCCCATATAGACCCACTAACCCCCATATATACCCACTAACACCCATATATATAGACCCACTAACGCCCAGATAGACTCAATAACCCCCAGATAGACCCACTAACCCCACATAGACCCACTAACCCCCATATAGACCCCCTAACCCCCATATAGACCCACTAACCCCCATATAGGCCCACTAACCCCCATTAACACCCTCCAACCCCCATATAGGCCCACTAACCCCCATATAGACCCTCTAATCCCCATATAGACCCTCTAACCCCAATATAGACCCCCTAACCCCCATATAGACCCACTAACCCCCATATATATATAGACCCACTAACACCCAGATAGACCAAATAACCCCCAGATAGACCCACTAACCCCATATAGACCCACTAACCCCCATATAGACCCCCTAACCCCCATATAGACCCACTAACCCCTATATAGACCCTCTAACCCCCATATATATAGACCCACTAACGCCCAGATAGACCCAATAACCCCCAGATAGACCCACTAACCCCATATAGACCCACTAACCCCAATATAGACCCCCTAACCCCCATATAGACCCACTAACCCCCATATAGACCCTCTAACCCCCTTGTAGACCCACTAACCCTCATATAGACCCACTAACCCCCATATAGACCCTATAACCCCCATATAGACCCTCTAACCTCCATATAGACCCTCTAACCCCCATATAGACCCACTAACCCCAATATAGACCCACTAACCCCCATATAGACCCACTAACCCCCATATAGACCCAATAATCCCCATATAGACCCTCTAACCCCCATATAGACCCACTACCCCCCATATAGACCCACTAAACCCCATATAGACCCACTAATCCCCATATAGACCCTTTAACCCCATATAGACCCTCTAACCTCCATATAGACCCACTAACCCCCCATATAGACCCTCTAACCTACATATAGACCCTCTAACCCCCATATAGACCCTCTAACCCCCATATAGACCCTCTAACCCCCATATAGACCCTCTAACCTCCATATAGACCCACTAACCCCCAAATAGACCCTCTAACCCACATATAGACCCTCTAACCTCCATATAGACCCTCTAACCCCCATATAGACCCTCTAACCACCATATAGGCCCACTAACACCCATATAGACCCTCTAACCCCCATATAGGCCCACTAACCCCCATATAGACCCTCTAACCCCATATAGACCCACTAACCCCCATATAGGCCCACTAACCCCCATTAAGACCCTCCAACCCCCATATAGGCCCACTAACCCCCATATAGACCCTCTAATCCCCATATAGACCCTCTAACCCCAATATAGACCCCCTAACCCCCATATAGACCCACTAACCCCCATATATATAGACCCACTAACGCCCAGAAAGACCAAATAACCCCCAGATAGACCCACTAACCCCATATAGACCCACTAACCCCCATATAGACCCCCTAACCCCCATATAGACCCCCCTAACTCCCATATAGACCCACTAACCCCCATATAGACCCCCTAACCCCCATATAGACCCCCTAACCCCCATATAGACCCCCTTACTTCCATATAGACCCACTAAATCCCATATAGACCCCCTAACCCCCATATAGACCCCCTAACCCCTATATAGACCCACTAACCCCCATATAGACCCCCTTACTCCCATATAGACCCACTAACCCCCATATAGACCCACTAACCCCCATATAGACCCACTAACCCCCATAGAGACCCTCTAACCCCCATGTAGACCGACTAACCCTCATATAGACCCACTAACTCCCATATAGACCCTCTAACCCCCATATAGACCCTCTAACCTCCATATAGACCTTCTAACCCCCATATAGACCCACTAACCCCAATATAGACCCACTGACCCCCATATAGACCCACTAACCCCCATATAGACCCAATAATCCCCATATAGACCCTCTAACCCCCATATAGACCCACTAACCCCCCATATAGACCCTCTAACCCCCCATATAGACCCACTAACCCCCATATAGACCCCCTTACTTCCATATAGACCCACTAAATCCCATATAGGCCCATTAACCCCCATATAGACCCTCTAACCCCCATATAGACCCACTAACCCCAATATAGGCCCACTAACCCCCATTAAGACCCTCTAACCCCCAAATAGGCCCACTAACCCCCATATAGACCCTCTAACCCCCATATAGACCCTCTAACCCCCATATAGTCCCACTAACCCCCATATAGACCCACTAACCCCCATATAGACCCCCTAACCCCCATATAGACCCACTAACCCCCATATATACCCACTAACACCCATATATATAGACCCACTAACGCCCAGATAGACTCAATAACCCCCAGATAGACCCACTAACCCCACATAGACCCACTAACCCCCATATAGACCCCCTAACCCCCATATAGACCCACTAACCCCCATATAGGCCCACTAACCCCCATTAACACCCTCCAACCCCCATATAGGCCCACTAACCCCCATATAGACCCTCTAATCCCCATATAGACCCTCTAACCCCAATATAGACCCCCTAACCCCCATATAGACCCACTAACCCCCATATATATATAGACCCACTAACACCCAGATAGACCAAATAACCCCCAGATAGACCCACTAACCCCATATAGACCCACTAACCCCCATATAGACCCCCTAACCCCCATATAGACCCCCCTAACTCCCATATAGACCCACTAACCCCCATATAGACCCCCTAACCCCCATATAGACCCCCTAACCCCCATATAGACCCCCTAACCCCCATATAGACCCCCTTACTTCCATATAGACCCTCTAACCCCCATATAGACCCAGTAACCCCCATATAGACCCCCTTACTCCCATATAGACCCACTAACCCCCATATAGACCCACTAACCCCCATATAGACCCACTAACCCCCATAGGGACCCTCTAACCCCCATGTAGACCCACTAACCCTCATATAGACCCACTAACTCCCATATAGACCCTCTAACCCCCATATAGACCCTCTAACCCCCATATAGACCCACTAACCCCAATATAGACCCACTAACCCCCATATAGACCCACTAACCCCCATATAGACCCAATAATCCCCATATAGACCCTCTAACCCCCATATAGACCCACTAACCCCCATAGAGACCCTCTAACCCCCATGTAGACCCACTAACCCTCATATAGACCCACTAACTCCCATATAGACCCTCTAACCCCCATATAGACCCTCTAACCTCCATATAGACCTTCTAACCCCCATATAGACCCACTAACCCCAATATAGACCCACTAACCCCCATATAGACCCACTAACCCCCATATAGACCCAATAATCCCCATATAGACCCTCTAACCCCCATATAGACCCACTAACCCCCCATATAGACCCACTAACCCCCATATAGACCCACTAACCCCCATATAGACCCTCTAACCCCCATATAAACCGAAAAACCCCCATATAGGCCCACTAACCCCCATATAGACCCTCTAACCCCCATATAGACCCTCTAACCCCCATATAGACCCTCTAACCCCCATATAGGCCCATTAACCCCCATATAGACCCTCTAACCCCCATATAGACCCACTAACCCCAATATAGGCCCACTAACCCCCATTAAGACCCTCTAACCCCCAAATAGGCCCACTAACCCCCATATAGACCCCCTAACCCCCATATAGACCCACTAACCCCCATATAGACCCACTAACCCCCATATATATAGACCCACTAACGCCCAGATAGACCCAATAACCCCCAGATAGACCCACTAACCCCATATAGACCCACTAACCCCCATATAGACCCCCTAACCCCCATATAGACCCACTAACCCCCATATAGACCCCCTAACCCTCATATAGATCCACTAACCCCCATATAGACCCACTAACCCCCATATAGACCCTCTAACCCCCATAAAGACCCTCTAACCTCCATATAGACCATCTAACCCCCATATAGACCCTCTAACCCCCATATAGGCCAACTAACCCCCATATAGACCCTCTAACCCCATATAGACCCTCTAACCCCCATATAGGCCCACTAACCCCCATATAGACCCACTAACCCCCATATAGACCCCCTTACCCCCATATAGACCCCCTAACCCCCATATAGACCCACTAACCCCTATATAGACCCTCTAACCCCCATATATATAGACCCACTAACGCCCAGATAGACCAAATAACCCCCAGATAGACCCACTAACCCCATATAGACCCACTAACCCCCATATAGACCCCCCTAACCCCCATATAGACCCCCTAACCCCCATATAGACCCCCTAACCCCCATATAGACCCCCTTACTCCCATATAGACCCACTAACCCCCATATAGACCCACTAACCCCCATATAGACCCCCTAACCCCCATATAGACCCACTAACCCCCATATAGACCCACTAACTTCCATATAGACCCCCTAACCCCCATATAGACCCACTAACCCCCATATAGACCCCCTTACTCCCATATAGACCCACTAACCCCCATATAGACCCACTAACCCCCATATAGACCCTCTAACCCCCTTGTAGACCCACTAACCCTCATATAGACCCACTAACCCCCATATAGACCCTATAACCCCCATATAGACCCTCTAACCTCCATATAGACCCTCTAACCCCCATATAGACCCACTAACCCCAATATAGACCCACTAACCCCCATATAGACCCACTAACCCCCATATAGACCCAATAATCCCCATATAGACCCTCTAACCCCCATATAGACCCACTACCCCCCATATAGACCCACTAAACCCCATATAGACCCACTAATCCCCATATAGACCCTTTAACCCCATATAGACCCACTAACCCCCCATATAGACCCTCTAACCTCCATATAGACCCACTAACCCCCCATATAGACCCTCTAACCTACATATAGACCCTCTAACCCCCATATAGACCCTCTAACCCCCATATAGACCCTCTAACCCCCATATAGACCCTCTAACCTCCATATAGACCCACTAACCCCCAAATAGACCCTCTAACCCCCATATAGACCCTCTAACCTCCATATAGACCCTCTAACCCCCATATAGACCCTCTAACCTCCATATAGACCCTCTAACCCCCATATAGACCCTCTAACAACCATATAGGCCCACTAACCCCCATATAGACCCTCTAACCCCCATATAGGCCCACTAACCCCCATATAGACCCTCTAACCCCCATACAGACCCACTAACCCCCATATAGGCCCACTAACCCCCATTAAGACCCTCCAACCCCCATATAGGCCCACTAACCCCCATATAGACCCTCTAATCCCCATATAGACCCTCTAACCCCAATATAGACCCCCTAACCCCCATATAGACCCACTAACCCCCATATATATAGACCCACTAACGCCCAGATAGACCAAATAACCCCCAGATAGACCCACTAACCCCATATAGACCCACTAACCCCCATATAGACCCCCTAACCCCCATATAGACCCCCCTAACTCCCATATAGACCCCCTAACCCCCATATAGACCCCCTAACCCCCATATAGACCCCCTAACCCCCATATAGACCCCCTTACTTCCATATAGACCCACTAACCCCCATATAGACCGCCTAACCCCCATATAGACCCCCTAACCCCCACATAGACCCACTAACACCCATATAGACCCCCTTACTCCCATATAGACCCACTAACCCCCATATAGACCCACTAACCCCCATATAGACCCACTAACCCCCATAGAGACCCTCTAACCCCCATGTAGACCCACTAACCCTCATATAGACCCACTAACTCCCATATAGACCCTCTAACCCCCATATAGACCCTCTAACCTCCATATAGACCTTCTAACCCCCATATAGACCCACTAACCCCAATATAGACCCACTGACCCCCATATAGACCCACTAACCCCCATATAGACCCAATAATCCCCATATAGACCCTCTAACCCCCATATAGACCCACTAACCCCCCATATAGACCCTCTAACCCCCCATATAGACCCACTAACCCCCATATAGACCCACTAACCCCCATATAGACCCACTAAACCCCATATAGGCCCATTAACCCCCATATAGACCCTCTAACCCCCATATAGACCCACTAACCCCAATATAGGCCCACTAACCCCCATTAAGACCCTCTAACCCCCAAATAGGCCCACTAACCCCCATATAGACCCTCTAACCCCCATATAGACCCTCTAACCCCCATATAGTCCCACTAACCCCCATATAGACCCACTAACCCCCATATAGACCCCCTAACCCCCATATAGACCCACTAACCCCCATATATACCCACTAACCCCCATATACATAGACCCACTAACGCCGAGATAGACTCAATAACCCCCAGATAGACCCACTAACCCCACATAGACCCACTAACCCCCATATAGACCCCCTAACCCCCATATAGACCCACTAACCCCCATATAGGCCCACTAACCCCCATTAAGACCCTCCAACCCCCATATAGGCCCACTAACCCCCATATAGACCCTCTAATCCCCATATAGACCCTCTAACCCCAATATAGACCCCCTAACCCCCATATAGACCCACTAACCCCCATATATATAGACCCACTAACGCCCAGATAGACCAAATAACCCCCAGATAGACCCACTAACCCCATATAGACCCACTAACCCCCATATAGACCCCCTAACCCCCATATAGACCCCCCTAACTCCCATATAGACCCACTAACCCCCATATAGACCCCCTAACCCCCATATAGACCCCCTAACCCCCATATAGACCCCCTTACTTCCATATAGACCCACTAACCCCCATATAGACCCACTAACCCCCATATAGACCCCCTAACCCCCATATAGACCCCCTAACCCCCATATAGACCCACTAACCCCCATATAGACCCCCTTACTCCCATATAGACCCACTAACCCCCATATAGACCCACTAACCCCCATATAGACCCACTAACCCCCATAGAGACCCTCTAACCCCCATGTAGACCCACTAACCCTCATATAGACCCACTAACTCCCATATAGACCCTCTAACCCCCATATAGACCCTCTAACCTCCATATAGACCCTCTAACCCCCATATAGACCCACTAACCCCAATATAGACCCACTAACCCCCATATAGACCCACTAACCCCCATATAGACCCAATAATCCCCATATAGACCCTCTAACCCCCATATAGACCCACTAACCCCCCATATAGACCCTCTAACCCCCCATATAGACCCACTAACCCCCATATAGACCCACTAACCCCCATATAGACCCACTAAACCCCATATAGGCCCATTAACCCCCATATAGACCCTCTAACCCCCATATAGACCCACTAACCCCAATATAGGCCCACTAACCCCCATTAAGACCCTCTAACCCCCAAATAGGCCCACTAACCCCCATATAGACCCTCTAACCCCCATATAGACCCTCTAACCCCCATATAGTCCCACTAACCCCCATATAGACCCACTAACCCCCATATAGACCCCCTAACCCCCATATAGACCCACTAACCCCCATATATACCCACTAACCCCCATATATATAGACCCACTAACGCCCAGATAAACTCAATAACCCCCAGATAGACCCACTAACCCCACATAGACCCACTAACCCCCATATAGACCCCCTAACCCCCATATAGACCCACTAACCCCCATATAGACCCCCTAACCCCCATATAGACCCCCTAACCCCCATATAGACCCACTAACCCCCATATAGACCCACTAACCCCCATATAGACCCTCTAACCCCCATATAGACCCTCTAACCTCCATATAGACCCTCTAACCCCCATATAGACCCTCTAACCCCCATATAGGCCAACTAACCCCCATATAGACCCTCTAACCCCATATAGACCCTCTAACCCCAATATAGGCCCATGAACCCCCATATAGACCCACTAACCCCCATATAGATACCCTAACCCGCATATAGACCCCCTAACTCCCATATAGACCCACAAACCCCCATATAGATCCTCTAACCCCCATATAGACCCACTAACCCCCATATAGACCCCCTAACCCCCATATAGACCCACTAACCCCCATATAGACCCACTAACCCCCATGTAGACCCTCTAACCCCCAGATAGACCCTCTTCCCCCATGTAGACCCACTAACCTACATATAGACCCCCTAACCCCCATATAGACCCACTAACCCCCATATAGACCCACTAACTTCCATATAGACCCACTAACCCCCATATAGACCCACTAACCCCCATATAGACCCCCTAACCCCCATATAGACCCACTAACCCCCAATAGACCCACTAACCCCCATGTAGACCCTCTAACCCCCAGATAGACCCTCTTCCCCCATGTAGACCCACTAACCTACATATAGACCCTCTAACCCCCATATAGACCCACTAACCCCCATATAGACCCTCTAACCCCCATATAGACCCTCAAACCCCCATATAGACCCACTAACCCCCATATAGACCCTCTAACCCCCATATAGACCCTCTAACCCCCATATAGACCCACTAACCCCCATATAGACCAACTAACCCCCATATAGACCCTCTAACCCCCATATAGACCCACTAACCCCCATATAGACCCACTAACTCCCATATAGACCCCCTAACCCCCATAGAGACCCACTAACCCCCATGTAGACCCACTAACCCCCATATAGACCCTCTAACCCCCATAAAGACCCTCTAACCTCCATATAGACCATCTAACCCCCATATAGACCCTCTAACCCCCATATAGGCCAACTAACCCCCATATAGACCCTCTAACCCCATATAGACCCTCTAACCCCCATATAGGCCCACTAACCCCCATATAGACCCACTAACCCCCATATAGACCCTCTAACCCCATATAGACCCCCTAACCCCCATATAGACCCACTAACCCCTATATAGACCCTCTAATCTCCCATATATATAGACCCACTAACGCCCAGATAGACCAAATAACCCCCAGATAGACCCACTAACCCCATATAGACCCACTAACCCCCATATAGACCCCCCTAACCCCCATATAGACCCCCTAACCCCCATATAGACCCCCTAACCCCCATATAGACCCCCTTACTCCCATATAGACCCACTAACCCCCATATAGACCCACTAACCCCCATATAGACCCACTAACCCCCATATAGACCCTCTAACCCCCATATAGACCCTCAAACCCCCATATAGACCCACTAACCCCCATATAGACCCTCTAACCCCCATATAGACCCTCTAACCCCCATATAGACCCACTAACCCCCATATAGACCAACTAACCCCCATATAGACCCTCTAACCCCCATATAGACCCACTAACCCCCATATAGACCCACTAACTCCCATATAGACCCCCTAACCCCCATAGAGACCCACTAACCCCCATGTAGACCCACTAACCCCCATATAGACCCTCTAACCCCCATAAAGACCCTCTAACCTCCATATAGACCATCTAACCCCCATATAGACCCTCTAACCCCCATATAGGCCAACTAACCCCCATATAGACCCTCTAACCCCATATAGACCCTCTAACCCCCATATAGGCCCACTAACCCCCATATAGACCCACTAACCCCCATATAGACCCTCTAACCCCCATATAGACCCCCTAACCCCCATATAGACCCACTAACCCCTATATAGACCCTCTAACCCCCATATATATAGACCCACTAACGCCCAGATAGACCAAATAACCCCCAGATAGACCCACTAACCCCATATAGACCCACTAACCCCCATATAGACCCCCCTAACCCCCATATAGACCCCCTAACCCCCATATAGACCCCCTAACCCCCATATAGACCCCCTTACTCCCATATAGACCCACTAACCCCCATATAGACCCACTAACCCCCATATAGACCCCCTAACCCCCATATAGACCCACTAACCCCCATATAGACCCACTAACTTCCATATAGACCCCCTAACCCCCATATAGACCCACTAACCCCCATATAGACCCCCTTACTCCCATATAGACCCACTAACCCCCATATAGACCCACTAACCCCCATATAGACCCTCTAACCCCCTTGTAGACCCACTAACCCTCATATAGACCCACTAACCCCCATATAGACCCTATAACCCCCATATAGACCCTCTAACCTCCATATAGACCCTCTAACCCCCATATAGACCCACTAACCCCAATATAGACCCACTAACCCCCATATAGACCCACTAACCCCCATATAGACCCAATAATCCCCATATAGACCCTCTAACCCCCATATAGACCCACTAACCCCCCATATAGACCCTCTAACCCCCCATATAGACCCACTAACCCCCATATAGACCCACTACCCCCATATATACCCACTAAATCCCATATAGACCCACTAATCCCCATATAGACCCTTTAACCCCATATAGACCCTCTAACCTCCATATAGACCCACTAACCCCCCATATAGACCCTCTAACCCCCATATAGACCCTCTAACCCCCATATAGACCCTCTAACCTCCATATAGACCCACTAACCCCCAAATAGACCCTCTAACCCCCATATAGACCCTCTAACCTCCATATAGACCCTCTAACCCCCATATAGACCCTCTAACCTCCATATAGACCCTCTAACCCCCATATAGACCCTCTAACCACCATATAGGCCCACTAACCCCCATATAGACCCTCTAACCCCCATATAGGCCCACTAACCCCCATATAGACCCTCTAACCCCCATATAGACCCACTAACCCCCATATAGGCCCACTAACCCCCATTAAGACCCTCCAACCCCCATATAGGCCCACTAACCCCCATATAGACCCTCTAATCCCCATATAGACCCTCGAACCCCAATATAGACCCCCTAACCCCCATATAGACCCACTAACCCCCATATATATAGACCCACTAACGCCCAGATAGACCAAATAACCCCCAGATAGACCCACTAACCCCATATAGACCCACTAACCCCCATATAGACCCCCTAACCCCCATATAGACCCTCCTAACTCCCATATAGACCCACTAACCCCCATATAGACCCCCTAACCCCCATATAGACCCCCCTAACTCCCATATAGACCCTCTAACCCCCATATAGACCCTCTAACCTCCATATAGACCCTCTAACCCCCATATAGACCCTCTAACCCCCATATAGACCCTCTAACCTCCATATAGACCCTCTAACCCCCATATAGACCCACTTACCCCAATATAGACCCACTAACCCCCATATAGACCCACTAACCCCCATATAGACCCAATAATCCCCATATAGACCCTCTAACCCCCATATAGACCCACTTACCCCCATATAAACCATATAGACCCTCTAACCCCCATACAAACCCTCTAACCCTCAGATAGACCATCTAACCCCCATGTAGACCCACTAACCCCCATATAGACCCACTAACCCCTTATAGACCCACTAAACCCCATATAGACCCCCTAACCCCCATATAGACCCCCCTAACTCCCATATAGACCCACTAACCCCCATATAGACCCCCTAACCCCCATACAGACCCCCTAACCCCCATATATACCCCCTAACCCCCATATAGACCCCCTTGCTCCCATATAGACCAACTAACCCCCATATAGACCCACTAACCCCCATATAGACCCCCTAACCCCCATATAGACCCACTAACCCCCATATAGACCCACTAACTTCCATATAGACCCACTAACCCCCATATAGACCCACTAACCCCCATATAGACCCCCTAACCCCCATATAGACCCACTAACCCCCATATAGACCCACTAACCTCCATGTAGACCCTCAAACCCCCAGATAGACCCTCTTCCCCCATGTAGACACACTAACCTACATATAGACCCTCTAACCCCCATATAGACCCACTAACCCCCATATAGACCCTCTAACCCCCATATAGACCCTCTAACCCCCATATAGACCCACTAACCCCCATGTAGACCCTCTAACCCCCGTATAGACCCCCTAACCCCCACATAGACCCACTAACCCCCATATAGACCCACTAACCCCTATGTAGACCCTCTAACCCCCAGATAGACCCTCTTCCCCCATGTAGACCCACTAACCTACATATAGACCCTCTAACCCCCATATAGACCCACTAACCCCCATATAGACCCTCTAACCCCCATATAGACCCACTAACCCCCATATAGACCCACTAACCCCCATATAGACCCTCTAACCCCCGTATAGACCCTCTAACCCCCATATAGACCCTCTAACCCCCATATAGACCCTCTAACCCCCGTATAGACCCTCTAACCCCCATATAGACCCTCTAACCCCCAGATAGACCCTCTAACCCCCATATAGACCCTCTAACCCCCAGATAGACCCACTAACCCCCATATAGACCCTCTAACCCCCATATAGACCCTCTAACCCCCATATAGACCCACTAACCCCCATATAGACCCACTAACCCCCATATAGACCCTCTAACCCCCGTATAGACCCTCTAACCCCCATACAAACCCTCTAACCCCCAGATAGACCCTCTAACCCCCATGTAGACCCACTAACCCCCATATAGACCCACTAACCCCCAGATAGACCCACTAACCCCCATATAGACCCACTAACCCCCATATAGACCCACTAACCCCCATATAGACCCTCTAACCCCCATATAGACCATATAGACCCTCTAACCCCCATATAAACCCTCTAACCCCCAGATAGACCCTCTTACCCCCATATAAACCCTCTATCCCCCAGATAGACCCTCTAACCCCCATGTAGACCCGCTAAACCCCATATAGACCCACTAACCCCCATATAGACCCTCTAACCCCCATGTAGACCCACTAACCCCCATATAGACCCTCTAACCCCCATATAGACCCACTAACCCCCATATAGACCCACTAACCCTCATATAGACCCACTAACCCCCATGTAGACCCACTAACCCCCATATAGACCCTCTAACCCCCATATAGACCCTCTAACCCCCATATAGACCCACTTACCCCCATATAGACCTTCTAACCCCCATATAGATAGACTAACCCCCATATTGACCCATTAACCCCCATATAGACCCTCTAATCCCCATATAGACCCACTAACCCCCATATAGACCCACTAACCCCCATATAGACCCTCTAACCCCCATATAGATTCACTAACTCCCATATAGACCCACTAACCCCATATAGACCCACTAACCCCCATATAGACCTTCTAATCCCCATATAGACCCACTAACCCCCATGTAGACCCTCTAACCCCCATATAGACCCACTAACCCCCATATAGACCCACTAACCCCCATATAGACCCTCTAACCCCCATGTAGACCCACTAACCCCCATATAGACCCTCTAACCCCCATATAGACCCACTAACCCCCAGATAGACCCACTAACCCCCATATAGACCCTCTAACCCCCATATAGATCCACTAACCCCCATATAGACCCTCTAACCCCCATATAGACCCACTAACCCCCATATAGACCCACTAACCCCCATATAGACCCTCTAACCCCCATATAGCCCCACTAACCCCCATATAGACCCACTAACCCCCATATAGACCCTCTTACCCCCATATAGACCCTCTAACCCCCATATAGACCATATAGACCCTCTAACCCCCATATAAACCCTCTAACCCCCAATTAGACCCTCTAACCCCCATGTAGACCCACTAACCCCCATATAGACCCACTAACCCCCATATAGACCCTCTAACCCCCATATAGACCCACTAACCCCCATATAGACCCTCTAACCCCCATATAGACCCACTAACCCCCAGATAGACCCACTAACCCCCTTATAGACCCACTAACCCCCATATAGACCCTCTAACCCCCATATAGACCCACTAACCCCCATATAGACCCACTAACCCCCATACAGACCCTCTAACCCCCAGATAGACCCTCTAACCCCCAGATAGACCCTCTAACCCCCATATAGACCTACTAACCCCCATATAGACCCACTAACCCCCATATAGACCCTCTAACCCCCATATAGACCCACTAACCCCCATGTAGACCCTCTAACCCCCAGATAGACCCTCTTCCCCCATGTAGACCCACTAACCCCCATATAGACCCTCTAACCCCCATATAGACCCTCTAACCCCCATATAGACCCACTAACCCCCATATAGACCCTCTAACCCCCATATAGACCATATAGACCCTCTAACCCCCAGATAGACCCTCTAACCCCCATGTAGACCCACTAAAGCCCATATAGACCCTCTAACCCCCATGTAGACCCACTAACCCCCATATAGACCAACTAACCCCCATATAGACCCACTAACCCCCATATAGACCCTCTAACCCCCATATAGACCCTCTAACCCCCATATAGACCCACTAACCCCCATATAGACCCACTAAACCCCATATAGACCCTCTAACCCCCATATAGACCATATAGACCCTCTAACCCCCATATAAACCCTCTAACCCCCAGATAGACCCTCTAACCCCCATGTAGACCCGCTAACCCCCATATAGACCCACTAACCCCCATATAGACCCTCTAACCCCCATGTAGACCCACTAACCCCCATATAGACCCTCTAACCCCCATATAGACCCACTAACCCCCATATAGACCCACTAACCCTCATATAGACCCACTAACCCCCATGTAGACCCACTAACCCCCATATAGACCCTCTAACCCCCATATAGACCCTCTAACCCCCATATAGACCGACTAACCCCAAAATTGACCCATTAACCCCCAGATAGACCCTCTAACCCCCATATAGACCCACTAACCCCCATATAGACCCTCTAATCCCCATATAGACCCACTAACCCCCATATAGACCCTCTAACCCCCATATAGACCCACTAACCCCCATATAGACCCTCTAACCCCCATATAGACCCACTAACCCCCATATAGACCCACTAACCCCCAGATAGAGCCTCTAACCCCATATAGATCCACTAACCCCCATATAGACCCTCTAACCCCCATATAGACCCACTATCCCCCATATAGACCCTTTAACCCCCATATAGACCCTCTAACCCCCATATAGATCCACTAAACCCCATATAGACCCTCTAACCCCCATATAGACCCACTAACCGCCATATAGACCCACTAACCCCCATATAGACCCTCTAACCCCCATATAGACCCACTAACCCCCCATATAGAACCTCTAACCCCCATATAGACCCACTAACCCCCATATAGACCCTCTAACCCCCATATGGACCCTCTAACCCCATATAGACCATATAGACCCTCTAACCCCCATATAAACCCTCTAACCCCCAGATAGACCCTCTAACCCCCATGTAGACCCACCAATCCCCATATAGACCCACTAACGCCCATATAGACCCACTAACCCCCATATAGACCCTCTAACCCCCATATAGACCCACTAACCCCCATATAGACCCTCTAACCCCCATATAGACCCACTAACCCCCAGATAGACCCACTAACCCCCATATAGACCCACTAACCCCCATATAGACCCTCTAACCCCCATATAGACCCACTAACCCCCATATAGACCCACTAACCCCCATATAGACCCACTAACCCCCATACAGACCCTCTAACCCCCAGATAGACCCTCTAACCCCCAGATAGACCCACTAACCCCCATATAGACCCACTAACCCCGATATAGACCCTCTAACCCCCATATAGACCCTTTAACCCCCAGATAGACCCTCTAACCCCCAGATAGACCCTCTAACCCCCATATAGACCCACTAACCCCCATAAAGACCCACTAACCCCCATATAGACGCTCTAACCCCCAGATAGACCCACTAACCCCCAGATAGACCCACTAACCCCCATATAGACCCACTAACCCCCAGATAGACCCACTGACGCCCATATAGACCCAATAACCCCCAGATAGACCCTCTAACCCCCATATAGACCCACTAACCCCCATATAGACCCACTAACCCCCATATAGACCCACTAACCCCCATATAGACCCACTAGCCCTCATATAGACCCACTAACCCCCATGTAGACCCACTAACCCCCATATAGACCCTCTAACCCCCATATAGACCCTCTAACCCCCATATAGACCCACAAACCCCCATATAGACCCTGTAACCCCCATATAGACCCTCTAACCCCCATATAGACCCACTAACCCCCATATAGACGCTCTAACCCCCAGATAGACCCTATTCCCCCATGTAGACCCACTAACCCCCATATAGACCCACTAACCCCCTTATAGACCCTCTAACCCCCATATAGACCAACTAACCCCCATATAGACCCACTAACCCCCATATAGACCCACTAACCCCCATATAGACCCTCTAACCCCCATATAGACCATATAGACCCTCTAACCCCCATATAAACCCTCTAACCCCCAGATAGACCCTATAACCCCCATGTAGACCCTCTAACCCCCATATAGACCCTCTAACCCCCAGATAGACCCACCAACCCCCATATAGACCCTCTAACCCCCATATAGACCCTCTAACCCCCATATAGACCCACTAACCCCCATATAGACCCACTAACCCCCATATAGACCCACTAACCCCCATATAGACCCACTAACCCCCATATAGACCCTCTAACCCCCATATAGGCCCACTAATCTCCAGATAGACCCACTAACCCCCATATAGACCCACTAACCCCCATATAGACCCTCTAACCCCCATATAGACCCACTAACCCCCATATAGACCCACTAACCCCCATATAGACCCTCTAACCCTCATATAGGCCCACTAACCCCCTGATAGACCCACTAACCCCCATATAGACCCACTAACCCCCATATAGACCCTCTAACCCCCATATAGACCCACTAACCCCCATATAGACCAACTAACCCCCATATAGACCCTCTAACCACCTGATAGACCCTCTAACCCCCAGATAGACCCTCTAACCCCCATGTAGATCCACTAACCCCCATATAGACCCACTAACCCCCATATAGACCCTCTAACCCCCATATAGACCCTCTAACCCCCATATAGACCCACTAACCCCCATATAGACCCACTAACCCCCATATAGACCCTCTAACCCCCATATAGACCCTCTAACCCCCAGATAAACCCACTAACCCCCATATAGACGCTCTAACCCCCAGATAGACCCACTAACCCCCAGATAGACCCACTAACCCCCATATAGACCCACTAACCCCCAGATAGACCCACTGACGCCCATATAGACCCAATAACCCCCAGATAGACCCTCTAACCCCCATATAGACCCACTAACCCCCATATAGACCCACTAACCCCCATATAGACCCACTAGCCCTCATATAGACCCACTAACCCCCATGTAGACCCACTAACCCCCATATAGACCATCTAACCCCCATATAGACCCTCTAACCCCCATATAGACCCACAAACCCCAATATTGACCCATTAACCCCCAGATAGACCCTCTAACCCCCATTTAGACCCTCTAACCCCCATATAGACCCACTAACCCCCATATAGACCCACTAAACCCCATATAGACCCTCTAACCCCCATATAGACCATATAGACCCTCTAACCCCCATATAAACCCTCTAACCCCCAGATAGACCCTCTAACCCCCATGTAGACCCGCTAACCCCCATATAGACCCACTAACCCCCATATAGACCCTCTAACCCCCATGTAGACCCACTAACCCCCATATAGACCCTCTAACCCCCATATAGACCCACTAACCCCAATATTGACCCATTAACCCCCAGATAGACCCTCTAACCCCCATTTAGACCCACTAACCCCCATATAGACCCTCTAATCCCCATATAGACCCACTAACCCCCATATAGACGCTCTAACCCCCAGATAGACCCTGTTCCCCCATGTGGACCCACTAACCCCCATATAGACCCACTAACCCCCTTATAGACCCTCTAACCCCCATATAGACCCACTAACCCCCATATAGACCCACTAACCCCCATATAGACCCTCAAACCCCCATATAGACCATATAGACCCTCTAACCCCCATATAAACCCTCTAACCCCCAGATAGACCCTATAACCCCCATATAGACCCTCTAACCCCCATATAGACCCTCTAACCCCCAGATAGACCCACTAACCCCCATATAGACCCACTAACCCCCATATAGACCCACTAACCCCCATATAGACCCTCTAACCCCCACATAGACCCTCTAACCCCCATATAGACCCACTAACCCCCATATAGACCCACTAACCCCCATATAGACCCTCTAACCCCCATATAGACCCACTAACCCCCAGATAGACCCACTAACCCCCATATAGACCCACTAACCCCATATAGACCCACTAACCCCCATATAGACCCACTAACCCCCATACAGACCCTCTAACCCCCTGATAGACCCTCTAACCCCCAGATAGACCCTCTAACCCCCATGTAGATCCACTAACCCCCATATAGACCCATTAACCCCCATATAGACCCTCTAACCCCCATATAGACCCTCTAACCCCCATATAGACCCACTAACCCCCATATAGACCCACTAACCCCCATATAGACCCTCTAACCCCCATATAGACCCTCTAACCCCCAGATAGACCCACTAACCCCCATATAGACGCTCTAACCCCCATATAGACCCACTAACCCCCAGATAGACCCACTAACCCCCATATAGACCCACTAACCCCCAGATAAACCCACTGACGCCCATATAGACCCAATAACCCCCAGATAGACCCTCTAACCCCCATATAGACCCACTAACCCCCATATAGACACACTAACCCCCAGATAGACCTTCTAACCCCCATATAGACACACTAACCCCCAGATAGACCCACTAACCCCCATATAGACCCTCTAACCCCCATATGGAACCTCTAACCCCCATATAGACCCACTAACGCCCATATAGACCCACTAACCCCCATATAGACCCACTAACCCCCATATAGACCCACTAACCCTCATATAGACCCACTAACCCCCATGTAGACCCACTAACCCCCATATAGACCCTCTAAACCCCATATAGACCCTCTAACCCCCATATAGACCCACAAACCCCCATATAGACCCTCTAACCCCCATATAGACCGACTAAACCCAATATTCACCCATTAACCCCCAGATAGACCCTCTAACCCCCATATAGACCCACTAACCCCCATATAGACCCTCTAATCCCCATATAGACCCACTAACCCCCATATAGACCCTCTAACCCCCATATAGACCCACAAACCCCCATATAGACCCACTAATCCCCATATAGACCCTCTAACCCCCATATAGACCCACTAACCCCCATATAGACCCTCTAACCCCCATATAGACCCACTAACCCCCATATAGACCCACTAACCCCCAGATAGAGCCTCTAACCCCATATAGATCCACCAACCCCCATATAGACCCTCTAACCCCCATATAGACCCACTAACCCCCATATAGACCCACTAACCCCCATATAGACCCTTTAACCCCCATATAGACCCTCTAACCCCCATATAGATCCACTAACCCCCATATAGACCCTCTAACCCCCATATAGACCCACTAACCGCCATATAGACCCACTAACCCCCATATAGACCCTCTAACCCCCATATAGACCCACTAAATAGAACCTCTAACCCCCATATAGACCCACTAACCCCCATATAGACCCTCTAACCCCCATATGGACCCTCTAACCCCCATATAGACCATATAGACCCTCTAACCCCCATATAAACCCTCTAACCCCCAGATAGACCCTCTAACCCCCATGTAGACCCACTAACCCCCATATAGACCCACTAACGCCCATATAGACCCACTAACCCCCATATAGACCCTCTAACCCCCATATAGACCCACTAACCCCCATATAGACCCTCTAACCCCCATATAGACCCACTAACCCCCAGAGAGACCCACTAACCCCCATATAGACCCACTAACCCCCATATAGACCCTCTAACCCCCATATAGACCCACTAACCCCCATATAGACCCACTAACCCCCATACAGACCCTCTAACCCCCAGATAGACCCTCTAACCCCCAGATAGACCCACTAACCCCCATATAGACCCACTAACCCCGATATAGACCCTCTAACCCCCATATAGACCCTTTAACCCCCAGATAGACCCTCTAACCCCCAGATAGACCCTCTAACCCCCATATAGACGCTCTAACCCCCAGATAGACCCTCTTCCCCCATGTAGACCCACTAACCCCCATATAGACCCACTAACCCCCTTATAGACCCTCTGACCCCCATATAGACCCACTAACCCCCATATAGACCCACTAACCCCCATATAGACCCTCTAACCCCCATATAGACCATATAGACCCTCTAACCCCCACATAAACCCTCTAACCCCCAGAGAGACCCTATAACCCCCATGTAGACCCTCTAACCCCCATATAGACCCTCTAACCCCCAGATAGACCCACTAACCCCCATATAGACCCTCTAACCCCTATATAGACCCTCTAACCCCCATATAGACCCACTAACCCCCATATAGACCCACTAACCCCCATATAGACCCACTAACCCCAGTATAGACCCTCTAACCCCCATATAGACCCACTAACCCCCAGATAGACCCACTAACCCCCAAATAGACCCACTAACCCCCATATAGACCCTCTAACCCCCATATAGACCCACTAACCCCCATATAGACCAACTAACCCCCATATAGACCCTCTAACCCCCTGATAGACCCTCTAATCCCCAGATAGACCCTCTAACCCCCATGTAGATCCACTAACCCCCATATAGACCCACTAACCCCCATATAGACCCTCTAACCCCCATATAGACCCTCTAACCCCCATATAGACACACTAACCCCCATATCTCTAACCCCCATATAGACCCTCTAACCCCCAGATAGACCCACTAACCCCCATATAGACGCTCTAATCCCCAGATAGACCCACTAACCCTCAGATAGACCCACTAACCCCCATATAGACCCACTAACCCCCAGATAGACCCACTGACGCCCATATAGACCCAATAACCCCCAGATAGACCCTCTAACCCCCATATAGACCCACTAACCCCCATATAGACACACTAACCCCCAGATAGACCTTCTAACCCCCATATAGACCCACTAACCCCCAGATAGACCCACTAACCCCCATGTAGACCCTCTAACCCCCATATGGAACCTCTAACCCCCATATAGACCCACTAACGCCCATATAGACCCACTAACCCCCAGATAGACCCACTGACCCCCATTTAGACCCATTAACCCCCATATAGACCCACTAACCCCCCCATATAGACCCTCTAACCCCCATATAGACCCACTAACCCCCATATAGACCCTCTAACCCCCATATAGACCCTCTAACCTCCATATAGACCCTCTAACCCCCACATAGACCCACTAACCCCCATATAGACACACTAACCTCCATATAGACCCACTAACCCCCATATAGACCCACTAATCCCCATATAGACCCACTAACCCCCATATAGACCCTCTAACCCCAATATAGACCCACTAACTCCTATATAGACCCACTAACCCCCATATAGACCCACTAACCCCCATGTAGACCCACTAACCCCCAGATAGACCCTCTAACCCCCATGTAGACCCTCTAACCCCCATGTAGACCCACTAACTCTGTATCTACCTTCGTTGCATCAATGGAATTTACCCATGTGGGACAACAAAGGATTATCTTATCTTATCTTAACCCTCATATAGACCCACTAACCCCCATATAGACCCTCTAACCCCCATATAGACCCTCTTACCCCCATATAGACCCACTAACCCCCATATAGACCGAATAACCCCCATATAGACCCTCTAACCCCCATATAGACCATCTAACCCCCAGATAGACCCTCTAACCCCCAGATAGACCCTCTAACCCCCATATAGACCCACTAACCCCCATATAGACCCACTAACCCCCATATAGACCCTCTAACCCCCATATAGACCCACTAACCCCCATGTAGACCCTCTAACCCCCAGATAGACCCTCTTCCCCCATGTAGACCCACTAACCTCCATATAGACCCACTAACCCCCATATAGACCCTTTAACCCCCATATAGACCCACTAACCTCCATATAGACCCACTAACCCCCATATAGACCCTGTAACCCCCATAAAGACCATATAGACCCTCTAACCCCCATATAAACCCTCTCCATGTGTGGACAATAAAGGATTATCTTGTCTTATCTGAACCCCCAGATAGACCATCTAACCCCCATATAGACCCACTAACCTCCATATAGACCCACTAACCCCCATATAGATCCTCTAACCCCCATATAGACCCACTAACCCCCATTTAGACCCACTAACCCCCATATAGACCCTCTAACCCCCATATAGACCATATAGACCCTCTAACCCCCATATAAACCCTCTAACCCCCAGATAGACCCTATAACCCCCATGTAGACCCTCTAACCCCCATATAGACCCTCTAACCCCCAGATAGACCCACTAACCCCCATATAGACCCACTAACCCCCATATAGACCCTCTAACCCCCATATAGACCCTCTAACCCCCATATAGACCCACTAACCCCCATATAGACCCAATAACCCCCATATAGACCCACTAACCCCCATATAGACCCACTAACCCCCATATAGACCCTCTAACCCCCATATAGACCCACTAACCCCCATATAGACCCTCTAACCCCCATATAGACCCACTAACCCCCATATAGACCCAGTAACCCCCAGATAGACCCACTAACCTCCATATAGACCCACTAACCCCCATATAGACCCATTAACCTCCATATAGACACTCTAACCCCCATATAGACCCACTAACCCCCATATAGACCCTCTAACCCCCATATAGACCCTCTAACCCCCCTATAGACCCACTAACCCCCATATAGACCCAATAATCCCCATATGGACCCACTAACCCCCATATAGACCCTCTAACCCCCATATAGACCCTTTAACCCCCAGATAGACCCTCTAACCCCCACATGGACCCTCTAACCCCCATGTAGACCCACTAACTCTGTTTCTACCTTCGTTGCATCAATGGAATTTACCCATGTGGGACAATAAAGGATTATCTTATCTTATCTTATTTTAACGCTCATTAAGACCCACTAACCCCCATATAGACCCTCTAACCCCCAAATAGACCCTCTAACCCCCATATAGACCCTCTAACCCCCATATAGACCCACTAACCCCCATATAGACCCTCTAACCCCCATATAGACCATATAGTCCCTCTAACCCCCATATAAACCCTCTAACCCCCAGAAAGACCCTCTAACCCCCATGTAGACCCACTAACCCCCATATAGACCCACTAACCCCCATATATACCCTCTAACCCCCAGATAGACCCTCCAACCCCCATGTAGACCCACTAACCCCCATACAGACCCTCTAACCCCCATGTAGACCCACTAACCCCCATATAGACCCACTAACCCCCATATAGACCCACTAACCCCCATATAGACCCTCTAAACCCCATATAGACCCTCTAACCCCCATATAGACCCTCTAACCCCCATATAGACCCACTAACCCCCAGATAGACCCACTAACCCCCATATAGACCCACTAACCCCCATATAGACCCTCTAACCCCCATATAGACCCACTAAATAGAACCTCTAACCCCCATATAGACCCTCTAACACCCATATAGACCCACTAACCCCCATATAGACCAGCTAACCCCGATATAGACCCTCTAACCCCCATATAGACCCTTTAACCCCCAGATAGACCCTCTAACCCCCAGAAAGACCCTCTAACCCCCATATAGACCCACTAACCCCCATATAGACCCACTAACCCCCTTATAGACCCTCTAACCCCCATATAGACCCACTAACCCCCATATAGACCCACTAACCCCCATATAGACCCTCTAACCCCCATATAGACCATATAGACCCTCTAACCCCCATATAAACCCTCTAACCCCCAGATAGACCCTATAACCCCCATGTAGACCCTCTAACCCCCATATAGACCCTCTAACCCCCAGATAGACCCACTAACCCCCATATAGACCCACTAACCCCCATATAGACCCTCTAACCCCCATATAGACCCACTAACCCCCATATAGACCCAAAAACCCCCATATAGACCCACTAACCCCCTTATAGACCCTCTAACCCCCATATAGACCCACTAACCCCCATATAGACCCACTAACCCCCATATAGACCCACTAACCCCCATATAGACCCTCTAACCCCCATATAGACCATATAGACCCTCTAACCCCCATATAAACCCTCTAACCCCAAGATAGACCCTATAACCCCCATGTAGACCCTCTAACCCCCATATAGACCCTCTAACCCCCAGATAGACCCACTAACCCCCATATAGACCCACTAACCCCCATATAGACCCTCTAACCCCCATATAGACCCTCTAACCCCCATATAGACCCACTAACCCCCATATAGACCCAATAACCTCCATATAGACCCACTAACCCCCATATAGACCCACTAACCCCCATATAGACCCTCTAA
Organism: Eucyclogobius newberryi; assembly: GCF_026437365.1. NCBI lineage: Eukaryota > Metazoa > Chordata > Actinopteri > Gobiiformes > Gobiidae > Eucyclogobius > Eucyclogobius newberryi. The sequence goes on from NW_027315757.1 coordinate 3,092,500, forward strand.
CCCCCATATAGACCCACTAACCCCCATATAGACCCTCTAACCCCCATATAGACCCACTAACCCCCATATAGACCCACTAACCCCCAGATAGACCCACTAACCTCCATATAGACCCACTAACCCCCATATAGACCCATTAACCTCCATATAGACCCTCCAACCCCCATATAGACCCACTAACCCCCATATAGACCCTCTAACCCCCATTTAGACCCTCTAACCCCCATATAGACCCACTAACCCCCATATAGACCCAATAATCCCCATATGGACCCACTAACCCCCATATAGACCCTCTAACCCTCATATAGACCCTTTAACCCCCAGATAGACCCTCTAACCCCCACATAGACCCTCTAACCCCCATGTAGACCCACTAACTCTGTATCTACCTTCGTTGCATCAATGGAATTTACCCATGTGGGACAATAAAGGGTTATCTTATCTTTTCTTATCTTATCCTAACCCTCATATAGACCCACTAACCCCCAGATAGACCCTCTAACCCCCAGATAGACCCTCTAACCCCCATATAGACCCACTAACCCCCATATAGACCCACTAATCCCCATATAGACCCTCTAACCCCCATATAGACCCACTAACCCCCATGTAGACCCTCTAACCCCCAGATTGACCCTCTTCCCCCATGTAGACCCACTAACCTCCATATAGACCCACTAACCCCCATATAGACCCACTAACCCCCATATAGACCCACTAACCCCCATATAGACCCTCTAACCCCCATATAGACCATATAGACCCTCTAACCCCCATATAAACCCTCTAACCCCCAGATAGACCCTATAACCCCCATGTAGACCCTCTAACCCCCATATAGACCCTCTAACCCCCATATAGACCCTCTAACCCCCATATAGACCCACTAACCCCCAGATAGAGCCTCTAACCCCATATAGACCCACTAACCCCCATATAGACCCTCTAACCCCCATATAGACCCACTAACCCCCATATAGACCCTCTAACCCCCATATAGACCCTTTAACCCCCATATAGATCCTCTAAGCCCCATATAGATCCACTAACCCCCATATAGACCCTCTAACACCCATATAGACCCACTAACCCCCATATAGACCCACTAACCCCCATATAGACCCACTAACCCCCATATAGACCCTCCAATATAGACCCTCTAACCCCCATATAGACCCTCTAAACCCCATATAGACCCAATAATCCCCATATAGACCCACTAACCCCCATATATACCCTCTAATCCCCAGATAGACCCTCCAACCCTCATGTAGACCCACTAACCCCCATACAGACCCTCTAACCCCCATGTAGACCCACTAACCCCCATATAGACCCACTAACCCCCATATAGACCCACTAACCCCCATATAGACCCTCTTCCCCCATGTAGACCCACTAACCTCCATATAGACCCACTAACCCCCATATAGACCCACTAACCCCCATATAGACCCACTAACCCCCATATAGACCCTCTAACCCCCATATAGACCATATAGACCCTCTAACCCCCATATAAACCCTCTAACCCCCAGATAGACCCTATAACCCCCATGTAGACCCTCTAACCCCCATATAGACCCTCTAACCCCCATATAGACCCTCTAACCCCCATATAGACCCACTAACCCCCAGATAGAGCCTCTAACCCCATATAGACCCACTAACCCCCATATAGACCCTCTAACCCCCATATAGACCCACTAACCCCCATATAGACCCTCTAACCCCCATATAGACCCTTTAACCCCCATATAGATCCTCTAAGCCCCATATAGATCCACTAACCCCCATATAGACCCTCTAACACCCATATAGACCCACTAACCCCCATATAGACCCACTAACCCCCATATAGACCCACTAACCCCCATATAGACCCTCCAATATAGACCCTCTAACCCCCATATAGACCGTCTAAACCCCATATAGACCCAATAATCCCCATATAGACCCACTAACCCCCATATAGACCCTCTAACCCCCATATATACCCTCTAATCCCCAGATAGACCCTCCAACCCCCATGTAGACCCACTAACCCCCATACAGACCCTCTAACCCCCATGTAGACCCACTAACCCCCATATAGACCCACTAACCCCCATATAGACCCACTAACCCCCATATAGACCCTCTAACCCCCATATAGACCCTCTAACCCCCAGATAAACCCACTAACCCCCATATAGACCCACTAACCCCCATATAGACCCAATAACCCCCATATAGACCCACTAACCCCCATACAGACCCTCTAACCCCCAGATAGACCCTCTAACCCCCATATAGACCCACTAACCCCCATATAGACCCTCTAACCCCCATATAGACCCACTAACCCCCATATAGACCAGCTAACCCCGATATAGACCCTCTAACCCCCATATAGACCCTTTAACCCCCAGATAGACCCTCTAACCCCCAGAAAGACCCTCTAACCCCCATATAGACCCACTAACCCCCATATAGACCCACTAACCCCCTTATAGACCCTCTAACCCCCATATAGACCCACTAACCCCCATATAGACCCACTAACCCCCATATAGACCCTCTAACCCCCATATAGACCATATAGACACTCTAACCCCCATATAAACCCTCTAACCCCCAGATAGACCCTATAACCCCCATGTAGACCCTCTAACCCCCATATAGACCCTCTAACCCCCAGATAGACCCACTAACCCCCATATAGACCCACTAACCCCCATATAGACCCTCTAACCCCCATATAGACCCACTAACCCCCATATAGACCCAATAACCCCCATATAGACCCACTAACCCCCTTATAGACCCTCTAACCCCCATATAGACCCACTAACCCCCATATAGACCCACTAACCCCCATATAGACCCACTAACCCCCATATAGACCCTCTAACCCCCATATAGACCATATAGACCCTCTAACCCCCATATAAACCCTCTAACCCCCAGATAGACCCTATAACCCCCATGTAGACCCTCTAACCCCCATATAGACCCTCTAACCCCCAGATAGACCCACTAACCCCCATATAGACCCACTAACCCCCATATAGACCCTCTAACCCCCATATAGACCCTCTAACCCCCATATAGACCCACTAGCCCTCATATAGACCCACTAACCCCCATGTAGACCCACTAACCCCCATATAGACCCTCTAACCCCCATATAGACCCTCTAACCCCCATATAGACCCACAAACCCCCATATAGACCCTGTAACCCCTATATAGACCCTCTAACCCCCATATAGACCCACTAACCCCCATATAGACGCTCTAACCCCCAGATAGACCCTCTTCCCCCATGTAGACCCACTAACCCCCATATAGACCCACTAACCCCCTTATAGACCCTCTAACCCCCATATAGACCAACTAACCCCCATATAGACCCACTAACCCCCATATAGACCCACTAACCCCCATATAGACCCTCTAACCCCCATATAGACCATATAGACCCTCTAACCCCCATATAAACCCTCTAACCCCCAGATAGACCCTATAACCCCCATGTAGACCCTCTAACCCCCATATAGACCCTCTAACCCCCAGATAGACCCACCAACCCCCATATAGACCCTCTAACCCCCATATAGACCCTCTAACCCCCATATAGACCCACTAACCCCCATATAGACCCACTAACCCCCATATAGACCCTCTAACCCCCATATAGGCCCACTAACCCCCAGATAGACCCACTAACCCCCATATAGACCCACTAACCCCCATATAGACCCTCTAACCCCCATATAGACCCACTAACCCCCATATAGACCCACTAACCCCCATATAGACCCTCTAACCCTCATATAGGCCCACTAACCCCCAGATAGACCCACTAACCCCCATATAGACCCACTAACCCCCATATAGACCCTCTAACCCCCATATAGACCCACTAACCCCCATATAGACCAACTAACCCCCATATAGACCCTCTAACCACCTGATAGACCCTCTAACCCCCAGATAGACCCTCTAACCCCCATGTAGATCCACTAACCCCCATATAGACCCACTAACCCCCATATAGACCCTCTAACCCCCATATAGACCCTCTAACCCCCATATAGACCCACTAACCCCCATATAGACCCACTAACCCCCATATAGACCCTCTAACCCCCATATAGACCCTCTAACCCCCAGATAAACCCACTAACCCCCATATAGACGCTCTAACCCCCAGATAGACCCACTAACCCCCAGATAGACCCACTAACCCCCATATAGACCCACTAACCCCCAGATAGACCCACTGACGCCCATATAGACCCAATAACCCCCAGAAAGACCCTCTAACCCCCATATAGACCCACTAACCCCCATATAGACCCACTAACCCCCATATAGACCCACTAACCCCCATGTAGACCCACTAACCCCCATATAGACCATCTAACCCCCATATAGACCCTCTAACCCCCATATAGACCCACAAACCCCCATATAGACCCTGTAACCCCCATATAGACCGACTAACCCCAATATTGACCCATTAACCCCCAGATAGACCCTCTAACCCCCATATAGACCCACTAACCCCCATATAGACCCTCTAATCCCCATATAGACCCACTAACCCCCATATAGACGCTCTAACCCCCAGATAGACCCTGTTCCCCCATGTGGACCCACTAACCCCCATATAGACCCACTAACCCCCTTATAGACCCTCTAACCCCCATATAGACCCACTAACCCCCATATAGACCCACTAACCCCCATATAGACCCTCTAACCCCCATATAGACCATATAGACCCTCTAACCCCCATATAAACCCTCTAACCCCCAGATAGACCCTATAACCCCCATATAGACCCTCTAACCCCCATATAGACCCTCTAACCCCCAGATAGACCCACTAACCCCCATATAGACCCACTAACCCCCATATAGACCCTCTAACCCCCACATAGACCCTCTAACCCCCATATAGACCCACTAACCCCCATATAGACCCACTAACCCCCATATAGACCCTCTAACCCCCATATAGACCCACTAACCCCCAGATAGACCCACTAGCCCTCATATAGACCCACTAACCCCCATGTAGACCCACTAACCCCCATATAGACCATCTAACCCCCATATAGACCCTCTAACCCCCATATAGACCCACAAACCCCCATATAGACCCTGTAACCCCCATATAGACCGACTAACCCCAATATTGACCCATTAACCCCCAGATAGACCCTCTAACCCCCATATAGACCCACTAACCCCCATATAGACCCTCTAATCCCCATATAGACCCACTAACCCCCATATAGACGCTCTAACCCCCAGATAGACCCTGTTCCCCCATGTGGACCCACTAACCCCCATATAGACCCACTAACCCCCTTATAGACCCTCTAACCCCCATATAGACCCACTAACCCCCATATAGACCCACTAACCCCCATATAGACCCTCTAACCCCCATATAGACCATATAGACCCTCTAACCCCCATATAAACCCTCTAACCCCCAGATAGACCCTATAACCCCCATATAGACCCTCTAACCCCCATATAGACCCTCTAACCCCCAGATAGACCCACTAACCCCCATATAGACCCACTAACCCCCATATAGACCCTCTAACCCCCACATAGACCCTCTAACCCCCATATAGACCCACTAACCCCCATATAGACCCACTAACCCCCATATAGACCCTCTAACCCCCATATAGACCCACTAACCCCCAGATAGACCCACTAACCCCCATATAGACCCACTAACCCCCATATAGACCCTCTAACCCCCATATAGACCCACTAACCCCCATATAGACCCACTAACCCCCATACAGACCCTCTAACCCCCTGATAGACCCTCTAACCCCCAGATAGACCCTCTAACCCCCATGTAGATCCACTAACCCCCATATAGACCCATTAACCCCCATATAGACCCTCTAACCCCCATATAGACCCTCTAACCCCCATATAGACCCACTAACCCCCATATAGACCCACTAACCCCCATATAGACCCTCTAACCCCCATATAGACCCTCTAACCCCGAGATAGACACACTAACCCCCATATAGACGCTCTAACCCCCATATAGACCCACTAACCCCCAGATAGACCCACTAACCCCCATATAGACCCACTAACCCCCAGATAGACCCACTGACGCCCATATAGACCCAATAACCCCCAGATAGACCCTCTAACCCCCATATAGACCCACTAACCCCCATATAGACACACTGACCCCCAGATAGACCTTCTAACCCCCATATAGACACACTAACCCCCAGATAGACCCACTAACCCCCATATAGACCCTCTAACCCCCATATGGAACCTCTAACCCCCATATAGACCCACTATCGCCCATATAGACCCACTAACCCCCATATAGACCCACTAACCCCCATATAGACCCACTAACCCTCATATAGACCCACTAACCCCCATGTAGACCCACTAACCCCCATATAGACCCTCTAAACCCCATATAGACCCTCTAACCCCCATATAGACCCACAAACCCCCATATAGACCCTCTAACCCCCATATAGACCGACTAAACCCAATATTCACCCATTAACCCCCAGATAGACCCTCTAACCCCCATATAGACCCACTAACCCCCATATAGACCCTCTAATCCCCATATAGACCCACTAACCCCCATATAGACCCTCTAACCCCCATATAGACCCACAAACCCCCATATAGACCCACTAATCCCCATATAGACCCTCTAACCCCCATATAGACCCACTAACCCCCATATAGACCCTCTAACCCCCATATAGACCCACTAACCCCCATATAGACCCACTAACCCCCAGATAGAGCCTCTAACCCCATATAGATCCACTAACCCCCATATAGACCCTCTAACCCCCATATAGACCCACTAACCCCCATATAGACCCACTAACCCCCATATAGACCCTTTAACCCCCATATAGACCCTCTAACCCCCATATAGATCCACTAACCCCCATATAGACCCTCTAACCCCCATATAGACCCACTAACCGCCATATAGACCCACTAACCCCCATATAGACCCTCTAACCCCCATATAGACCCACTAAATAGAACCTCTAACCCCCATATAGACCCACTAACCCCCATATAGACCCTCTAACCCCCATATGGACCCTCTAACCCCCATATAGACCATAAAGACCCTCTAACCCCCATATTAACCCTCTAACCCCCAGATAGACCCTCTAACCCCCATGTAGACCCACTAACCCCCATATAGACCCACTAACGCCCATATAGACCCACTAACCCCCATATAGACCCTCTAACCCCCATATAGACCCACTAACCCCCATATAGACCCTCTAACCCCCATATAGACCCACTAACCCCCAGAGAGACCCACTAACCCCCATATAGACCCACTAACCCCCATATAGACCCTCTAACCCCCATATAGACCCACTAACCCCCATATAGACCAACTAACCCCCATACAGACCCTCTAACCCCCAGATAGACCCTCTAACCCCCAGATAGACCCACTAACCCCCATATAGACCCACTAACCCCGATATAGACCCTCTAACCCCCATATAGACCCTTTAACCCCCAGATAGACCCTCTAACCCCCAGATAGACCCTCTAACCCCCATATAGACGCTCTAACCCCCAGATAGACCCTCTTCCCCCATGTAGACCCACTAACCCCCATATAGACCCACTAACCCCCTTATAGACCCTCTGACCCCCATATAGACCCACTAACCCCCATATAGACCCACTAACCCCCATATAGACCCTCTAACCCCCATATAGACCATATAGACCCTCTAACCCCCATATAAACCCTCTAACCCCCAGAGAGACCCTATAACCCCCATGTAGACCCTCTAACCCCCATATAGACCCTCTAACCCCCAGATAGACCCACTAACCCCCATATAGACCCTCTAACCCCCATATAGACCCTCTAACCCCCATATAGACCCACTAACCCCCATATAGACCCACTAACCCCCATATAGACCCACTAACCCCCATATAGACCCTCTAACCCCCATATAGACCCACTAACCCCCAGATAGACCCACTAACCCCCAAATAGACCCACTAACCCCCATATAGACCCTCTAACCCCCATATAGACCCACTAACCCCCATATAGACCAACTAACCCCCATATAGACCCTCTAACCCCCTGATAGACCCTCTAATCCCCAGATAGACCCTCTAACCCCCATGTAGATCCACTAACCCCCATATAGATCCACTAACCCCCATATAGACCAGCTAACCCCGATATAGACCCTCTAACCCCCATATAGACCCTTTAACCCCCAGATAGACCCTCTAACCCCCAGAAAGACCCTCTAACCCCCATATAGACCCACTAACCCCCATATAGACCCACTAACCCCCTTATAGACCCTCTAACCCCCATATAGACCCACTAACCCCTATATAGACCCACTAACCCCCATATAGACCCTCTAACCCCCATATAGACCATATAGACACTCTAACCCCCATATAAACCCTCTAACCCCCATATAGACCCTATAACCCCCATGTAGACCCTCTAACCCCCATATAGACCCTCTAACCCCCAGATAGACCCACTAACCCCCATATAGACCCACTAACCCCATATAGACCCTCTAACCCCCATATAGACCCACTAACCCCCATATAGACCCAATAACCCCCATATAGACCCACTAACCCCCTTATAGACCCTCTAACCCCCATATAGACCCACTAACCCCCATATAGACCCACTAACCCCCATATAGACCCACTAACCCCCATATAGACCCTCTAACCCCCATATAGACCATATAGACCCTCTAACCCCCATATAAACCCTCTAACCCCCAGATAGACCCTATAACCCCCATGTAGACCCTCTAACCCCCATATAGACCCTCTAACCCCCAGATAGACCCACTAACCCCCATATAGACCCACTAACCCCCATATAGACCCTCTAACCCCCATATAGACCCTCTAACCCCCATATAGACCCACTAGCCCTCATATAGACCCACTAACCCCCATGTAGACCCACTAACCCCCATATAGACCCTCTAACCCCCATATAGACCCTCTAACCCCCATATAGACCCACTAACCCCCATGTAGACCCACTAACCCCCATATAGACCCTCTAACCCCCATATAGACCCTCTAACCCCCATATAGACCCACAAACCCCCATATAGACCCTGTAACCCCCATATAGACCCTCTAACCCCCATATAGACCCACTAACCCCCATATAGACGCTCTAACCCCCAGATAGACCCTCTTCCCCCATGTAGACCCACTAACCCCCATATAGACCCACTAACCCCCTTATAGACCCTCTAACCCCCATATAGACCAACTAACCCCCATATAGACCCACTAACCCCCATATAGACCCACTAACCCCCATATAGACCCTCTAACCCCCATATAGACCATATAGACCCTCTAACCCCCATATAAACCCTCTAACCCCCAGATAGACCCTATAACCCCCATGTAGACCCTCTAACCCCCATATAGACCCTCTAACCCCCAGATAGACCCACCAACCCCCATATAGACCCTCTAACCCTCATATAGACCCTCTAACCCCCATATAGACCCACTAACCCCCATATAGACCCACTAACCCCCATATAGACCCTCTAACCCCCATATAGGCCCACTAACCCCCAGATAGACCCACTAACCCCCATATAGACCCACAAACCCCCATATAGACCCTCTAACCCCCATATAGACCCACTAACCCCCATATAGACCCACTAACCCCCATATAGACCCTCTAACCCTCATATAGGCCCACTAACCCCCAGATAGACCCACTAACCCCCATATAGACCCACTAACCCCCATATAGACCCTCTAACCCCCATATAGACCCACTAACCCCCATATAGACCAACTAACCCCCATATAGACCCTCTAACCACCTGATAGACCCTCTAACCCCCAGATAGACCCTCTAACCCCCATGTAGATCCACTAACCCCCATATAGACCCACTAACCCCCATATAGACCCTCTAACCCCCATATAGACCCTCTAACCCCCATATAGACCCACTAACCCCCATATAGACCCACTAACCCCCATATAGACCCTCTAACCCCCATATAGACCCTCTAACCCCCAGATAAACCCACTAACCCCCATATAGACGCTCTAACCCCCAGATAGACCCACTAACCCCCAGATAGACCCACTAACCCCCATATAGACCCACTAACCCCCAGATAGACCCACTGACGCCCATATAGACCCAATAACCCCCAGATAGACCCTCTAACCCCCATATAGACCCACTAACCCCCATATAGACCCACTAACCCCCATATAGACCCACTAGCCCTCATATAGACCCACTAACCCCCATGTAGACCCACTAACCCCCATATAGACCATCTAACCCCCATATAGACCCTCTAACCCCCATATAGACCCACAAACCCCCATATAGACCCTGTAACCCCCATATAGACCGACTAACCCCAATATTGACCCATTAACCCCCAGATAGACCCTCTAACCCCCATATAGACCCACTAACCCCCATATAGACCCTCTAATCCCCATATAGACCCACTAACCCCCATATAGACGCTCTAACCCCCAGATAGACCCTGTTCCCCCATGTGGACCCACTAACCCCCATATAGACCCACTAACCCCCTTATAGACCCTCTAACCCCCATATAGACCCACTAACCCCCATATAGACCCACTAACCCCCATATAGACCCTCTAACCCCCATATAGACCATATAGACCCTCTAACCCCCATATAAACCCTCTAACCCCCAGATAGACCCTATAACCCCCATATAGACCCTCTAACCCCCATATAGACCCTCTAACCCCCAGATAGACCCACTAACCCCCATATAGACCCACTAACCCCCATATAGACCCTCTAACCCCCACATAGACCCTCTAACCCCCATATAGACCCACTAACCCCCATATAGACCCACTAACCCCCATATAGACCCTCTAACCCCCATATAGACCCACTAACCCCCAGATAGACCCACTAACCCCCATATAGACCCACTAACCCCCATATAGACCCTCTAACCCCCATATAGACCCACTAACCCCCATATAGACCCACTAACCCCCATACAGACCCTCTAATCCCCTGATAGACCCTCTAACCCCCAGATAGACCCTCTAACCCCCATGTAGATCCACTAACCCCCATATAGACCCATTAACCCCCATATAGACCCTCTAACCCCCATATAGACCCTCTAACCCCCATATAGACCCACTAACCCCCATATAGACCCACTAACCCCCATATAGACCCTCTAACCCCCATATAGACCCTCTAACCCCCAGATAGACACACTAACCCCCATATAGACGCTCTAACCCCCATATAGACCCACTAACCCCCAGATAGACCCACTAACCCCCATATAGACCCACTAACCCCCAGATAGACCCACTGACGCCCATATAGACCCAATAACCCCCAGATAGACCCTCTAACCCCCATATAGACCCACTAACCCCCATATAGACACACTAACCCCCAGATAGACCTTCTAACCCCCATATAGACACACTAACCCCCAGATAGACCCACTAACCCCCATATAGACCCTCTAACCCCCATATGGAACCTCTAACCCCCATATAGACCCACTAACCCCCATATAGACCCACTAACCCCCATATAGACCCTCTAACCCCCATATAGACCATATAGACCCTCTAACCCCCATATAAACCCTCTAACCCCCAGATAGACCCTATAACCCCCATATAGACCCTCTAACCCCCATATAGACCCTCTAACCCCCAGATAGACCCACTAACCCCCATATAGACCCACTAACCCCCATATAGACCCTCTAACCCCCACATAGACCCTCTAACCCCCATATAGACCCACTAACCCCCATATAGACCCACTAACCCCCATATAGACCCTCTAACCCCCATATAGACCCACTAACCCCCAGATAGACCCACTAACCCCCATATAGACCCACTAACCCCCATATAGACCCTCTAACCCCCATATAGACCCACTAACCCCCATATAGACCCACTAACCCCCATACAGACCCTCTAATCCCCTGATAGACCCTCTAACCCCCAGATAGACCCTCTAACCCCCATGTAGATCCACTAACCCCCATATAGACCCATTAACCCCCATATAGACCCTCTAACCCCCATATAGACCCTCTAACCCCCATATAGACCCACTAACCCCCATATAGACCCACTAACCCCCATATAGACCCTCTAACCCCCATATAGACCCTCTAACCCCCAGATAGACACACTAACCCCCATATAGACGCTCTAACCCCCATATAGACCCACTAACCCCCAGATAGACCCACTAACCCCCATATAGACCCACTAACCCCCAGATAGACCCACTGACGCCCATATAGACCCAATAACCCCCAGATAGACCCTCTAACCCCCATATAGACCCACTAACCCCCATATAGACACACTAACCCCCAGATAGACCTTCTAACCCCCATATAGACACACTAACCCCCAGATAGACCCACTAACCCCCATATAGACCCTCTAACCCCCATATGGAACCTCTAACCCCCATATAGACCCACTAACGCCCATATAGACCCACTAACCCCCATATAGACCCACTAACCCCCATATAGACCCACTAACCCTCATATAGACCCACTAACCCCCATGTAGACCCACTAACCCCCATATAGACCCTCTAAACCCCATATAGACCCTCTAACCCCCATATAGACCCACAAACCCCCATATAGACCCTCTAACCCCCATATAGACCGACTAAACCCAATATTCACCCATTAACCCCCAGATAGACCCTCTAACCCCCATATAGACCCACTAACCCCCATATAGACCCTCTAATCCCCATATAGACCCACTAACCCCCATATAGACCCTCTAACCCCCATATAGACCCACAAACCCCCATATAGACCCACTAATCCCCATATAGACCCTCTAACCCCCATATAGACCCACTAACCCCCATATAGACCCTCTAACCCCCATATAGACCCACTAACCCCCATATAGACCCACTAACCCCCAGATAGAGCCTCTAACCCCATATAGATCTACTAACCCCCATATAGACCCTCTAACCCCCATATAGACCCACTAACCCCCATATAGACCCACTAACCCCCATATAGACCCTTTAACCCCCATATAGACCCTCTAACCCCCATATAGATCCACTAACCCCCATATAGACCCTCTAACCCCCATATAGACCCACTAACCGCCATATAGACCCACTAACCCCCATATAGACCCTCTAACCCCCATATAGACCCACTAAATAGAACCTCTAACCCCCATATAGACCCACTAACCCCCATATAGACCCTCTAACCCCCATATGGACCCTCTAACCCCCATATAGACCATATAGACCCTCCAACCCCCATATTAACCCTCTAACCCCCAGATAGACCCTCTAACCCCCATGTAGACCCACTAACCCCCATATAGACCCACTAACGCCCATATAGACCCACTAACCCCCATATAGACCCTCTAACCCCCATATAGACCCACTAACCCCCATATAGACCCTCTAACCCCCATATAGACCCACTAACCCCCAGAGAGACCCACTAACCCCCATATAGACCCACTAACCCCCATATAGACCCTCTAACCCCCATATAGACCCACTAACCCCCATATAGACCCACTAACCCCCATACAGACCCTCTAACCCCCAGATAGACCCTCTAACCCCCAGATAGACCCACTAACCCCCATATAGACCCACTAACCCCGATATAGACCCTCTAACCCCCATATGGACCCTTTAACCCCCAGATAGACCCTCTAACCCCCAGATAGACCCTCTAACCCCCATATAGACGCTCTAACCCCCAGATAGACCCTCTTCCCCCATGTAGACCCACTAACCCCCATATAGACCCACTAACCCCCTTATAGACCCTCTGACCCCCATATAGACCCACTAACCCCCATATAGACCCACTAACCCCCATATAGACCCTCTAACCCCCATATAGACCATATAGACCCTCTAACCCCCATATAAACCCTCTAACCCCCAGAGAGACCCTATAACCCCCATGTAGACCCTCTAACCCCCATATAGACCCTCTAACCCCCAGATAGACCCACTAACCCCCATATAGACCCTCTAACCCCCATATAGACCCTCTAACCCCCATATAGACCCACTAACCCCCATATAGACCCACTAACCCCCATATAGACCCACTAACCCCCATATAGACCCTCTAACCCCCATATAGACCCACTAACCCCCAGATAGACCCACTAACCCCCAAATAGACCCACTAACCCCCATATAGACCCTCTAACCCCCATATAGACCCACTAACCCCCATATAGACCAACTAACCCCCATATAGACCCTCTAACCCCCTGATAGACCCTCTAATCCCCAGATAGACCCTCTAACCCCCATGTAGATCCACTAACCCCCATATAGACCCACTAACCCCCATATAGACCCTCTAACCCCCATATAGACCCTCTAACCCCCATATAGACACACTAACCCCCATATCTCTAACCCCCATATAGACCCTCTAACCCCCATATAGACCCACTAACCCCCATATAGACCCACTAACCCCCATATAGACCCTTTAACCCCCATATAGACCCTCTAACCCCCATATAGATCCACTAACCCCCATATAGACCCTCTAACCCCCATATAGACCCACTAACCGCCATATAGACCCACTAACCCCCATATAGACCCTCTAACCCCCATATAGACCCACTAAATAGAACCTCTAACCCCCATATAGACCCACTAACCCCCATATAGACCCTCTAACCCCCATATGGACCCTCTAACCCCCATATAGACCATATAGACCCTCTAACCCCCATATTAACCCTCTAACCCCCAGATAGACCCTCTAACCCCCATGTAGACCCACTAACCCCCATATAGACCCACTAACGCCCATATAGACCCACTAACCCCCATATAGACCCTCTAACCCCCATATAGACCCACTAACCCCCATATAGACCCTCTAACCCCCATATAGACCCACTAACCCCCAGAGAGACCCACTAACCCCCATATAGACCCACTAACCCCCATATAGACCCTCTAACCCCCATATAGACCCACTAACCCCCATATAGACCCACTAACCCCCATACAGACCCTCTAACCCCCAGATAGACCCTCTAACCCCCAGATAGACCCACTAACCCCCATATAGACCCACTAACCCCGATATAGACCCTCTAACCCCCATATAGACCCTTTAACCCCCAGATAGACCCTCTAACCCCCAGATAGACCCTCTAACCCCCATATAGACGCTCTAACCCCCAGATAGACCCTCTTCCCCCATGTAGACCCACTAACCCCCATATAGACCCACTAACCCCCTTATAGACCCTCTGACCCCCATATAGACCCACTAACCCCCATATAGACCCACTAACCCCCATATAGACCCTCTAACCCCCATATAGACCATATAGACCCTCTAACCCCCATATAAACCCTCTAACCCCCAGAGAGACCCTATAACCCCCATGTAGACCCTCTAACCCCCATATAGACCCTCTAACCCCCAGATAGACCCACTAACCCCCATATAGACCCTCTAACCCCCATATAGACCCTCTAACCCCCATAAAGACCCACTAACCCCCATATAGACCCACTAACCCCCATATAGACCCACTAACCCCCATATAGACCCTCTAACCCCCATATAGACCCACTAACCCCCAGATAGACCCACTAACCCCCAAATAGACCCACTAACCCCCATATAGACCCTCTAACCCCCATATAGACCCACTAACCCCCATATAGACCAACTAACCCCCATATAGACCCTCTAACCCCCTGATAGACCCTCTAATCCCCAGATAGACCCTCTAACCCCCATGTAGATCCACTAACCCCCATATAGACCCACTAACCCCCATATAGACCCTCTAACCCCCATATAGACCCTCTAACCCCCATATAGACACACTAACCCCCATATCTCTAACCCCCATATAGACCCTCTAACCCCCAGATAGACCCACTAACCCCCATATAGACGCTCTAATCCCCAGATAGACCCACTAACCCCCAGATAGACCCACTAACCCCCATATGGACCCACTAACCCCCAGATAGACCCACTGACGCCCATATAGACCCAATAACCCCCAGATAGACCCTCTAACCCCCATATAGACCCACTAACCCCCATATAGACACACTAACCCCCAGATAGACCTTCTAACCCCCATATAGACCCACTAACCCCCAGATAGACCCACTAACCCCCATATAGACCCTCTAACCCCCATATGGAACCTCTAACCCCCATATAGACCCACTAACGCCCATATAGACCCACTAACCCCCAGATAGACCCACTGACCCCCATTTAGACCCATTAACCCCCATATAGACCCACTAACCCCCCCATATAGACCCTCTAACCCCCATATAGACCCACTAACCCCCATATAGACCCTCTAACCCCCATATAGACCCTCTAACCTCCATATAGACCCTCTAACCCCCACATAGACCCACTAACCCCCATATAGACACACTAACCTCCATATAGACCCACTAACCCCCATATAGACCCACTAATCCCCATATAGACCCACTAACCCCCATATAGACCCTCTAACCCCAATATAGACCCACTAACTCCTATATAGACCCACTAACCCCCATATAGACCCACTAACCCCCATGTAGACCCACTAACCCCCAGATAGACCCTCTAACCCCCATGTAGACCCTCTAACCCCCATGTAGACCCACTAACTCTGTATCTACCTTCGTTGCATCAATGGAATTTACCCATGTGGGACAACAAAGGATTATCTTATCTTATCTTAACCCTCATATAGACCCACTAACCCCCATATAGACCCTCTAACCCCCATATAGACCCTCTTACCCCCATATAGACCCACTAACCCCCATATAGACCCACTAACCCCCATATAGACCCTCTAACCCCCATATAGACCATCTAACCCCCAGATAGACCCTCTAACCCCCAGATAGACCCTCTAACCCCCATATAGACCCACTAACCCCCATATAGACCCACTAACCCCCATATAGACCCTCTAACCCCCATATAGACCCACTAACCCCCATGTAGACCCTCTAACCCCCATATAGACCCTCTTCCCCCATGTAGACCCACTAACCTCCATATAGACCCACTAACCCCCATATAGACCCTCTAACCCCCATATAGACCCACTAACCTCCATATAGACCCACTAACCCCCATATAGACCCTGTAACCCCCATAAAGACCATATAGACCCTCTAACCCCCATATAAACCCTCTCCATGTGTGGACAATAAAGGATTATCTTGTCTTATCTTAACCCCCAGATAGACCATCTAACCCCCATGTAGACCCACTAACCTCCATATAGACCCACTAACCCCCATATAGATCCTCTAACCCCCATATAGACCCACTAACCCCCATTTAGACCCACTAACCCCCATATAGACCCTCTAACCCCCATATAGACCATATAGACCCTCTAACCCCCATATAAACCCTCTAACCCCCAGATAGACCCTATAACCCCCATGTAGACCCTCTAACCCCCATATAGACCCTCTAACCCCCAGATAGACCCACTAACCCCCATATAGACCCACTAACCCCCATATAGACCCTCTAACCCCCATATAGACCCTCTAACCCCCATATAGACCCACTAACCCCCATATAGACCCAATAACCCCCATATAGACCCACTAACCCCCATATAGACCCACTAACCCCCATATAGACCCTCTAACCCCCATATAGACCCACTAACCCCCATATAGACCCTCTAACCCCCATATAGACCCACTAACCCCCATATAGACCCAGTAACCCCCAGATAGACCCACTAACCTCCATATAGACCCACTAACCCCCATATAGACCCATTAACCTCCATATAGACCCTCTAACCCCCATATAGACCCACTAACCCCCATATAGACCCTCTAACCCCCATATAGACCCTCTAACCCCCCTATAGACCCACTAACCCCCATATAGACCCAATAATCCCCATATGGACCCACTAACCCCCATATAGACCCTCTAACCCCCATATAGACCCTTTAACCCCCAGATAGACCCTCTAACCCCCACATGGACCCTCTAACCCCCATATAGACCCACTAACTCTGTTTCTACCTTCGTTGCATCAATGGAATTTACCCATGTGGGACAATAAAGGATTATCTTATCTTATCTTATTTTAACCCTCATTAAGACCCACTAACCCCCATATAGACCCTCTAACCCCCAAATAGACCCTCTAACCCCCATATAGACCCTCTAACCCCCATATAGACCCACTAACCCCCATATAGACCCTCTAACCCCCATATAGACCATATAGACCCTCTAACCCCCATATAAACCCTCTAACCCCCAGAAAGACCCTCTAACCCCCATGTAGACCCACTAACCCCCATATAGACCCACTAACCCCCATATATACCCTCTAACCCCCAGATAGACCCTCCAACCCCCAGGTAGACCCACTAACCCCCATACAGACCCTCTAACCCCCATGTAGACCCACTAACCCCCATATAGACCCACTAACCCCCATATAGACCCACTAACCCCCATATAGACCCTCTAACCCCCATATAGACCCTCTAACCCCCATATAGACCCTCTAACCCCCATATAGACCCACTAACCCCCAGATAGACCCACTAACCCCCATATAGACCCACTAACCCCCATATAGACCCTCTAACCCCCATATAGACCCACTAAATAGAACCTCTAACCCCCATATAGACCCTCTAACACCCATATAGACCCACTAACCCCCATATAGACCAGCTAACCCCGATATAGACCCTCTAACCCCCATATAGACCCTTTAACCCCCAGATAGACCCTCTAACCCCCAGAAAGACCCTCTAACCCCCATATAGACCCACTAACCCCCATATAGACCCACTAACCCCCTTATAGACCCTCTAACCCCCATATAGACCCACTAACCCCCATATAGACCCACTAACCCCCATATAGACCCTCTAACCCCCATATAGACCATATAGACCCTCTAACCCCCATATAAACCCTCTAACCCCCAGATAGACCCTATAACCCCCATGTAGACCCTCTAACCCCCATATAGACCCTCTAACCCCCAGATAGACCCACTAACCCCCATATAGACCCACTAACCCCCATATAGACCCTCTAACCCCCATATAGACCCACTAACCCCCATATAGACCCAATAACCCCCATATAGACCCACTAACCCCCTTATAGACCCTCTAACCCCCATATAGACCCACTAACCCCCATATAGACCCACTAACCCCCATATAGACCCACTAACCCCCATATAGACCCTCTAACCCCCATATAGACCATATAGACCCTCTAACCCCCATATAAACCCTCTAACCCCAAGATAGACCCTATAACCCCCATGTTGACCCTCTAACCCCCATATAGACCCTCTAACCCCCAGATAGACCCACTAACCCCCATATAGACCCACTAACCCCCATATAGACCCTCTAACCCCCATACAGACCCTCTAACCCCCATATAGACCCACTAACCCCCATATAGACCCAATAACCCCCATATAGACCCACTAACCCCCATATAGACCCACTAACCCCCATATAGACCCTCTAACCCCCATATAGACCCACTAACCCCCATATAGACCCTCTAACCCCCATATAGACCCACTAACCCCCATATAGACCCACTAACCCCCAGATAGACCCACTAACCTCCATATAGACCCACTAACCCCCATATAGACCCTCTAACCCCCATATAGACCCACTAACCCCCATATAGACCCTCTAACCCCCATATAGACCCACTAACCCCCATATAGACCCACTAACCCCCAGATAGACCCACTAACCTCCATATAGACCCACTAACCCCCATATAGACCCATTAACCTCCATATAGACCCTCCAACCCCCATATAGACCCACTAACCCCCATATAGACCCTCTAACCCCCATTTAGACCCTCTAACCCCCATATAGACCCACTAACCCCCATATAGACCCAATAATCCCCATATGGACCCACTAACCCCCATATAGACCCTCTAACCCTCATATAGACCCTTTAACCCCCAGATAGACCCTCTAACCCCCACATAGACCCTCTAACCCCCATATAGACCCACTAACCCCCTTATAGACCCTCTGACCCCCATATAGACCCACTAACCCCCATATAGACCCACTAACCCCCATATAGACCCTCTAACCCCCAGATAGACCCTTTAACCCCCAGATAGACCCTCTAACCCCCAGATAGACCCTCTAACCCCCATATAGACGCTCTAACCCCCAGATAGACCCTCTTCCCCCATGTAGACCCACTAACCCCCATATAGACCCACTAACCCCCTTATAGACCCTCTGACCCCCATATAGACCCACTAACCCCCATATAGACCCACTAACCCCCATATAGACCCTCTAACCCCCATATAGACCATATAGACCCTCTAACCCCCATATAAACCCTCTAACCCCCAGAGAGACCCTATAACCCCCATGTAGACCCTCTAACCCCCATATAGACCCTCTAACCCCCAGATAGACCCACTAACCCCCATATAGACCCTCTAACCCCCATATAGACCCTCTAACCCCCATAAAGACCCACTAACCCCCATATAGACCCACTAACCCCCATATAGACCCACTAACCCCCATATAGACCCTCTAACCCCCATATAGACCCACTAACCCCCAGATAGACCCACTAACCCCCAAATAGACCCACTAACCCCCATATAGACCCTCTAACCCCCATATAGACCCACTAACCCCCATATAGACCAACTAACCCCCATATAGACCCTCTAACCCCCTGATAGACCCTCTAATCCCCAGATAGACCCTCTAACCCCCATGTAGATCCACTAACCCCCATATAGACCCACTAACCCCCATATAGACCCTCTAACCCCCATATAGACCCTCTAACCCCCATATAGACACACTAACCCCCATATCTCTAACCCCCATATAGACCCTCTAACCCCCAGATAGACCCACTAACCCCCATATAGACGCTCTAATCCCCAGATAGACCCACTAACCCCCAGATAGACCCACTAACCCCCATATGGACCCACTAACCCCCAGATAGACCCACTGACGCCCATATAGACCCAATAACCCCCAGATAGACCCTCTAACCCCCATATAGACCCACTAACCCCCATATAGACACACTAACCCCCAGATAGACCTTCTAACCCCCATATAGACCCACTAACCCCCAGATAGACCCACTAACCCCCATATAGACCCTCTAACCCCCATATGGAACCTCTAACCCCCATATAGACCCACTAACGCCCATATAGAGCACTAACCCCCAGATAGACCCACTGACCCCCATTTAGACCCATTAACCCCCATATAGACCCACTAACCCCCCCATATAGACCCTCTAACCCCCATATAGACCCACTAACCCCCATATAGACCCTCTAACCCCCATATAGACCCTCTAACCTCCATATAGACCCTCTAACCCCCACATAGACCCACTAACCCCCATATAGACACACTAACCTCCATATAGACCCACTAACCCCCATATAGACCCACTAATCCCCATATAGACCCACTAACCCCCATATAGACCCTCTAACCCCAATATAGACCCACTAACTCCTATATAGACCCACTAACCCCCATATAGACCCACTAACCCCCATGTAGACCCACTAACCCCCAGATAGACCCTCTAACCCCCATGTAGACCCTCTAACCCCCATGTAGACCCACTAACTCTGTATCTACCTTCGTTGCATCAATGGAATTTACCCATGTGGGACAACAAAGGATTATCTTATCTTATCTTAACCCTCATATAGACCCACTAACCCCCATATAGACCCTCTAACCCCCATATAGACCCTCTTACCCCCATATAGACCCACTAACCCCCATATAGACCCACTAACCCCCATATAGACCCTCTAACCCCCATATAGACCATCTAACCCCCAGATAGACCCTCTAACCCCCAGATAGACCCTCTAACCCCCATATAGACCCACTAACCCCCATATAGACCCACTAACCCCCATATAGACCCTCTAACCCCCATATAGACCCACTAACCCCCATGTAGACCCTCTAACCCCCAGATAGACCCTCTTCCCCCATGTAGACCCACTAACCTCCATATAGACCCACTAACCCCCATATAGACCCTCTAACCCCCATATAGACCCACTAACCTCCATATAGACCCACTAACCCCCATATAGACCCTGTAACCCCCATAAAGACCATATAGACCCTCTAACCCCCATATAAACCCTCTCCATGTGTGGACAATAAAGGATTATCTTGTCTTATCTTAACCCCCAGATAGACCATCTAACCCCCATGTAGACCCACTAACCTCCATATAGACCCACTAACCCCCATATAGATCCTCTAACCCCCATATAGACCCACTAACCCCCATTTAGACCCACTAACCCCCATATAGACCCTCTAACCCCCATATAGACCATATAGACCCTCTAACCCCCATATAAACCCTCTAACCCCCAGATAGACCCTATAACCCCCATGTAGACCCTCTAACCCCCATATAGACCCTCTAACCCCCAGATAGACCCACTAACCCCCATATAGACCCACTAACCCCCATATAGACCCTCTAACCCCCATATAGACCCTCTAACCCCCATATAGACCCACTAACCCCCATATAGACCCAATAACCCCCATATAGACCCACTAACCCCCATATAGACCCACTAACCCCCATATAGACCCTCTAACCCCCATATAGACCCACTAACCCCCATATAGACCCTCTAACCCCCATATAGACCCACTAACCCCCATATAGACCCAGTAACCCCCAGATAGACCCACTAACCTCCATATAGACCCACTAACCCCCATATAGACCCATTAACCTCCATATAGACCCTCTAACCCCCATATAGACCCACTAACCCCCATATAGACCCTCTAACCCCCATATAGACCCTCTAACCCCCCTATAGACCCACTAACCCCCATATAGACCCAATAATCCCCATATGGACCCACTAACCCCCATATAGACCCTCTAACCCCCATATAGACCCTTTAACCCCCAGATAGACCCTCTAACCCCCACATGGACCCTCTAACCCCCATGTAGACCCACTAACTCTGTTTCTACCTTCGTTGCATCAATTGAATTTACCCATGTGGGACAATAAAGGATTATCTTATCTTATCTTATTTTAACCCTCATTAAGACCCACTAACCCCCATATAGACCCTCTAACCCCCAAATAGACCCTCTAACCCCCATATAGACCCTCTAACCCCCATATAGACCCACTAACCCCCATATAGACCCTCTAACCCCCATATAGACCATATAGACCCTCTAACCCCCATATAAACCCTCTAACCCCCAGAAAGACCCTCTAACCCCCATGTAGACCCACTAACCCCCATATAGACCCACTAACCCCCATATATACCCTCTAACCCCCAGATAGACCCTCCAACCCCCAGGTAGACCCACTAACCCCCATACAGACCCTCTAACCCCCATGTAGACCCACTAACCCCCATATAGACCCACTAACCCCCATATAGACCCACTAACCCCCATATAGACCCTCTAACCCCCATATAGACCCTCTAACCCCCATATAGACCCTCTAACCCCCATATAGACCCACTAAGCCCCAGATAGACCCACTAACCCCCATATAGACCCACTAACCCCCATATAGACCCTCTAACCCCCATATAGACCCACTAAATAGAACCTCTAACCCCCATATAGACCCTCTAACACCCATATAGACCCACTAACCCCCATATAGACCAGCTAACCCCGATATAGACCCTCTAACCCCCATATAGACCCTTTAACCCCCAGATAGACCCTCTAACCCCCAGAAAGACCCTCTAACCCCCATATAGACCCACTAACCCCCATATAGACCCACTAACCCCCTTATAGACCCTCTAACCCCCATATAGACCCACTAACCCCCATATAGACCCACTAACCCCCATATAGACCCTCTAACCCCCATATAGACCATATAGACCCTCTAACCCCCATATAAACCCTCTAACCCCCAGATAGACCCTATAACCCCCATGTAGACCCTCTAACCCCCATATAGACCCTCTAACCCCCAGATAGACCCACTAACCCCCATATAGACCCACTAACCCCCATATAGACCCTCTAACCCCCATATAGACCCACTAACCCCCATATAGACCCAATAACCCCCATATAGACCCACTAACCCCCTTATAGACCCTCTAACCCCCATATAGACCCACTAACCCCCATATAGACCCACTAACCCCCATATAGACCCACTAACCCCCATATAGACCCTCTAACCCCCATATAGACCATATAGACCCTCTAACCCCCATATAAACCCTCTAACCCCAAGATAGACCCTATAACCCCCATGTTGACCCTCTAACCCCCATATAGACCCTCTAACCCCCAGATAGACCCACTAACCCCCATATAGACCCACTAACCCCCATATAGACCCTCTAACCCCCATACAGACCCTCTAACCCCCATATAGACCCACTAACCCCCATATAGACCCAATAACCCCCATATAGACCCACTAACCCCCATATAGACCCACTAACCCCCATATAGACCCTCTAACCCCCATATAGACCCACTAACCCCCATATAGACCCTCTAACCCCCATATAGACCCACTAACCCCCATATAGACCCACTAACCCCCAGATAGACCCACTAACCTCCATATAGACCCACTAACCCCCATATAGACCCATTAACCTCCATATAGACCCTCCAACCCCCATATAGACCCACTAACCCCCATATAGACCCTCTAACCCCCATTTAGACCCTCTAACCCCCATATAGACCCACTAACCCCCATATAGACCCAATAATCCCCATATGGACCCACTAACCCCCATATAGACCCTCTAACCCTCATATAGACCCTTTAACCCCCAGATAGACCCTCTAACCCCCACATAGACCCTCTAACCCCCATGTAGACCCACTAACTCTGTATCTACCTTCGTTGCATGAATGGAATTTACCCATGTGGGACAATAAAGGGTTATCTTATCTTTTCTTATCTTATCCTAACCCTCATATAGACCCACTAACCCCCAGATAGACCCTCTAACCCCCAGATAGACCCTCTAACCCCCATATAGACCCACTAACCCCCATATAGACCCACTAACCCCCATATAGACCCTCTAACCCCCATATAGACCCACTAACCCCCATGTAGACCCTCTAACCCCCAGATTGACCCTCTTCCCCCATGTAGACCCACTAACCTCCATATAGACCCACTAACCCCCATATAGACCCACTAACCCCCATATAGACCCACTAACCCCCATATAGACCCTCTAACCCCCATATAGACCATATAGACCCTCTAACCCCCATATAAACCCTCTAACCCCCAGATAGACCCTATAACCCCCATGTAGACCCTCTAACCCCCATATAGACCCACTAACCCCCATATAGACCCACTAACCCCCATATAGACCCTCTAACCCCCATATAGACACTCTAACCCCCATATAGACCCACTAACCCCCAGATAGAGCCTCTAACCCCATATAGACCCACTAACCCCCATATAGACCCTCTAACCCCCATATAGACCCACTAACCCCCATATAGACCCTCTAACCCCCATATAGACCCTTTAACCCCCATATAGACCCTCTAAGCCCCATATAGATCCACTAACCCCCATATAGACCCTCTAACACCCATATAGACCCACTAACCCCCATATAGACCCACTAACCCCCATATAGACCCACTAACCCCCATATAGACCCTCCCATATAGACCCTCTAACCCCCATATAGACCCTCTAAACCCCATATAGACCCAATAATCCCCATATAGACCCACTAACCCCCATATAGACCCTCTAACCCCCATATAGACCCTTTAACCCCCAGATAGACCCTCTAACCCCCACATAGACCCTCTAACCCCCACATAGACCCTCTAACCCCCATATAGACCCACTAACCCCCATGTAGACCCACTAACCCCCACATAGACCCTCTAACCCCCACATAGACCCTTTAACCCCCAGATAGACCCTCTAACCCCCACATAGACCCTCTAACCCCCACATAGACCCACTAACCCCCATATAGACCCTCTAACCCCCATATAGACCCACTAACCCCCATATAGACCCTCTAACCCCCATATAGACCCACTAACCCCCACATAGACCCTCTAACCCCCACATAGACCCTCTAACCCCCACATAGACCCACTAACCCCCATATAGACCCTCTAACCCCCATATAGACCCTCTAACCCCCATATAGACCCACTAACCCCCATATAGAGAGCATTGCAGTAATCCAGTCGGAGGTTTTATTTTTGCCTCGACTTCACCACAGCTTTTATCAGGCTCCACTTTCACCCCCAGACTGCTCATGATAGTTTTTTGATAATGGGCTAGAGGACCCAGGTCACACATGGGGGTCACACATGGGGGTCACACATGGGGGTCACACATGGGGGTCACAGAAGTCCCACCAAAGACCATGCCTTCAGTCTTTTTTTCATTCAAATTTAAAAAGTTCAGAGACATCCAGGCTTTATTGGTGTGTGAAGTGACTGCGGTGAAGAAGGAGTGATCTAAAGTTTGTGCAGGTCTCTAAACAGAGAAAAAGCACAAATCTGCCTCAAGGGTATAAACTGTTATGTATCAGTGGTCAATATGTCCAGCCGTACTTCTAGGTGGTATTCATGGGCTTCAGTCACGCTGTTGAAGAACGACACATGCTGTGGCCTCTCTGCTGTTAGATAGTCGTGAAAAACAGCACACAAAAGGGTTGGTACTTGAAGAAGACAGAAGTTGTAGGCTTTGTGTAGGCTCCTTTATTTTCTATTTTATTTTATTTATTTATTTTTTCCAAAAAATATAAAGACTCAGACTTAGTCTCAACTTAGACTCAGTTGGCCAGAGGTGTGTGATATCTACTGTAAAATGTCAGCTTGATTCAATAGGTTTGTTATCATACATAACCAAGATGGCGCCGCTGAAAGATGCCCTGGCTTTTTGTGTACTGTACAATACTGTGTTTTGTGTACTGGACAATACTGTGTTTTGTGTACTGTACAATACTGTGTTTTGTGTTCTGGACAATACTGTGTTTTGTGTACTGTACAATACTGTGTTTTGTGTACTGGACAATACTGTGTTTTGTGTACTGTACAATACTGTGTTTGGTGTACTGGACAATACTGTGTTTTGTGTACTGTACAATACTGTGTTTGGTGTACTGGACAATACTGTGTTTTGTGTACTGTACAATACTGTGTTTTGTGTACTGTACAATACTGTGTTTTGTGTACTGGACAATACTGTGTTTTGTGTACTGTACAATACTGTGTTTTGTGTTCTGGACAATACTGTGTTTTGTGTACTGTACAATACTGTGTTTTGTGTACTGTACAATACTGTGTTTTGTGTACTGGACAATACTGTGTTTTGTGTACTGGACAATACTGTGTTTTGTGTACTGTACAATACTGTGTTTTGTGTACTGGACAATACTGTGTTTTGTGTACTGTACAATACTGTGTTTGGTGTACTGGACAATACTGTGTTTTGTGTACTGTACAATACTGTGTTTTGTGTACTGTACAATACTGTGTTTTGTGTACTGGACAATACTGTGTTTTGTGTACTGTACAATACTGTGTTTTGTGTTCTGGACAATACTGTGTTTTGTGTACTGTACAATACTGTGTTTTGTGTACTGGACAATACTGTGTTTTGTGTACTGTACAATACTGTGTTTTGTGTACTGGACAATACTGTGTTTTGTGTACTGTACAATACTGTGTTTTGTGTACTGGACAATACTGTGTTTTGTGTACTGGACAATACTGTGTTTTGTGTACTGGACAATACTGTGTTTTGTGTACTGTACAATACTGTGTTTTGTGTTCTGGACAATACTGTGTTTTGTGTACTGTACAATACTGTGTTTTGTGTTCTGGACAATACTGTGTTTTGTGTACTGTACAATACTGTGTTTTGTGTTCTGGACAATACTGTGTTTTGTGTAGTGTACAATACTGTGTTTTGTGTACTGGACAATACTGTGTTTTGTGTACTGGACAATACTATGTTTTGTTTTTTGTGTACTGGATAATACTGTGTTTTGTGTTCTGGACAATACTGTGTTTTGTGTAGTGTACAATACTGTGTTTTGTGTTCTGGACAATACTGTGTTTTGTGTAGTGTACAATACTGTGTTTTGTGTACTGGACAATACTGTGTTTTGTGTACTGTACAATACTGTGTTTTGTGTACTGGACAATACTGTGTTTTGTGTACTGGACAATACTGTGTTTTGTGTACTGTACAATACTGTGTTTGGTGTACTGGACAATACTGTGTTTTGTGTACTGGACAATACTGTGTTTTGTGTACTGTACAATACTGTGTTTTGTGTACTGTACAATACTGTGTTTTGTGTACTGTACAATACTGTGTTTTGTGTAATGTACAATACTGTGTTTTGTGTACTGGACAATACTGTGTTTTGTGTACTGGACAATACTGTGTTTTGTGTACTGGACAATACTGTGTTTTGTGTACTGTACAATACTGTGTTTTGTGTTCTGGACAATACTGTGTTTTGTGTACTGTACAATACTGTGTTTTGTGTACTGGACAATACTGTGTTTTGTGTACTGTACAATACTGTGTTTTGTGTACTGGACAATACTGTGTTTTGTGTACTGGACACTACTGTGTTTTGTGTACTGGACAATACTGTGTTTTGTGTACTGGACAATACTGTGTTTTGTGTACTGTACAATACTGTGTTTTGTGTTCTGGAAAATACTGTGTTTTGTGTACTGTACAATACTGTGTTTTGTGTACTGGACAATACTGTGTTTTGTGTACTGTACAATACTGTGTTTTGTGTACTGGACAATACTGTGTTTTTGTGTACTGTACAATACTGTGTTTTGTGTACTGTACAATACTGTGTTTTGTGTACTGGACAATACTGTGTTTTGTGTACTGTACAATACTGTGTTTTGTGTACTGGACAATACTGTGTTTTGTGTACTGGACAATACTGTGTTTTGTGTACTGTACAATACTGTGTTTTGTGTTCTGGACAATACTGTGTTTTGTGTAGTGTACAATACTGTGTTTTGTGTACTGGACAATACTGTGTTTTGTGTACTGTACAATACTGTGTTTGGTGTTCTGGACAATACTGTGTTTTGTGTAGTGTACAATACTGTGTTTTGTGTACTGGACAATACTGTGTTTTGTGTACTGTACAATACTGTGTTTGGTGTACTGGACAATACTGTGTTTTGTGTACTGTACAATACTGTGTTTTGTGTACTGTACAATACTGTGTTTTGTGTACTGTACAATACTGTGTTTTGTGTACTGGACAATACTGTGTTTTGTGTACTGTACAATACTGTGTTTTGTGTACTGGACAATACTGTGTTTTGTGTACTGTACAATACTGTGTTTTGTGTACTGTACAATACTGTGTTTTGTGTTCTGGACAATACTGTGTTTTGTGTACTGTACAATACTGTGTTTTGTGTACTGGACAATACTGTGTTTTGTGTACTGTACAATACTGTGTTTTGTGTACTGGACAATACTGTGTTTTGTGTACTGTACAATACTGTGTTTTGTGTACTGGACAATACTGTGTTTTGTGTACTGGACAATACTGTGTTTTGTGTACTGGACAATACTGTGTTTTGTGTACTGGACAATACTGTGTTTTCTGTACTGGACAATACTGTGTTTTGTGTACTGGACAATACTGTGTTTTGTGTACTGGACAATACTGTGTTTTGTGTACTGGACAATACTGTGTTTTGTGTACTGGACAATACTATGTGACTACTGATCGTACCAACCTAATATTATTGTCCCAAGTCTTATCAGAGGTTTGGAGGCTCATCGAAACAATGTCAAATGCAAATTTAGGATTATTCACTTTATTGTCGTGTTGTCTGTGGCCCTTTGCTCACAAGTTTCAAAATGCAACACCCTTATTATATGTGAGGTGAGAGAGTGAAAGTGTGCTTATCTGAAAGGAAAGACAATAAAAATCTATATTAGAAAGCAGTGAAAAACAGGTTGCATTGACTAGGTATAAATGGCCTGTAGTTGCACTAAATGACCACAAGTGGGAGCCCAAAGCTTACAAATGATGTTACAAATAAACCTGAACTCTTTTCAAATACTGTCATAAAAATCGAGGTAAACTGAACAATATATTAACATATAATATAATAACATATAATAATATAATAACATATAATAACATATAATAAAACAATAATAACATATATTATGTCATAAGGCGCTGGTACAGCTGGCAGTCCGGTGTAAGCGCTCTCTCTTCTTTCTCACACTTATTGTGCTTTATCTCCTATATTTTGTAAATATAGTTAGTATATTTTTCCTATTTTACTGCACGATAGGGACACGCGCAACTGTTCAACTGTTTTTGACTTTTTTCGGCTGGATTTGAGCGTTTTTCGTCGTGTTGTTGTGACGTGAGCTAGCTCCGAGCGAGCCCACCAGCCCCCCCCCCCGCGCCCTCCGGCCGCGCTAAAGTACGGCGTGTCGTCGGTACACGTTTATATACACGTTTATATGAAAGAGGAACTTCACGAACGATCGGGACACGCACTGGAATCGCTTTAAATTAACTTGTTTTGACTTTATTCGGCTGGATTGAGTGTTTTCGTCGTGTCGTTGCGATGTGTCTTGGCTCTGAGTCCCCCGGCTCCGGCCCCGCCCCCCGCCCGGCGCCGTACCGCGTTTACACAAAGGAGGAACTCATGAAACTGCAGAGAACAGTCGTCTTACCCGGAGATCGTCACGTTATCCCGGCGGACATCCTAAGGAAAACGCAACGAGGCAGACGGGCTGGACGTAAACTCCGAGAGAAGAGAGGGACAAACAGGAAGTCGGTTCCCGCCGTAGTCATGGGTAACGTGAGGTCCCTTCAAAATAAAATGACGGAAATAGCGAGCCTCATGCGGTCCCAGAGGATTTATAGGGACAGCAGTGTCTTGATTTTCACACAGACCTGGTTAACAGCAGAAATGCCAGACTCTATTGTAGGTTTGGACAATTTTCATCTGCTGCGGGCGGACAGAACTAGAGAATCCGGGAAGAAAAGAGGTGGAGGTCTGGCGGTGTATGTGAACACGAGCTGGTCCAAACCCGAACACTGCACAGTGAGGGAGCAGCTATGTAACAAGGATATTGAACTATTGGCTATTGGCATGAGGCCATATTATCTGCCCCGGGAGTTCTCACATGTGATTTTAATCGCAGTCTATGTGACCCCGTCTGCCAATGCTGAAAATGCTTGTGAAGCACTGCTCTCCTGCACTTGTAGGCTGCAAACACAGCATCCACAGGCTCTCTTCCTCATCTCTGGTGACTTTAACCACGCTTCTCCCTCTTCTGTTCTACCAACATACACCCAGTATGTTACCTGCCCCACCAGAGAGAATAGAACATTGGACTTGTTTTTTGCCAACACCAAGGAGGCTTATTCTTCTACCCCCCTCCCTCCCCTGGGCAGCTCGGACCACAACCTTGTACATCTGAGACCTGTGTATGAACCCATCGTGCGCAGGCAGATGGGGTGTCCCGTGAGGTGAGGATGTGGTCTGCTGAGAGCGAGGAGGCGCTGAGGGACTGCTTCAGCACCACTGTCTGGACTGAGCTTTATGACCCACATGGGGAGGACATCAACACCATCACAGAGTGCATCACGGACTACATCAACTTCTGTTTTGAGAACATTGTTCCCTCCCGGACGGTGCAGTGTTTTCCAAACAACAAGCCATGGATTAACCGTGAACTGAAGGCTCTGCTGAAGGAGAAGAAGAGAGCCTTCAGGTCAGGGAACAAGGAGGAGCTGAGGACTGTGCAGAAGGAGCTGAGGAGGAAGATCAGGCAGGCTGAGGCCGGCTACAAGAGGAGGATGGAGGAGCAGCTGCAGCAAAAGAACATTCAGGGAGTGTGGAGGAGCCTGAAAACCATCTCGGGCTTCAAAATCCCCCCTGCCCAGACAGAGGGGGATCTACAGTGGGTGAATGATTTAAATGCTCACTTCTTAAGGTTTGATCGGTCACCCGCCCCTCCCCCTGCACAGCTGCATGCTCCCTCTTCCACAGCTGGACAATGCCCTGCATCTGTTCCTCTTCGCTTATCTGCCCCGGACCATCAGCTCCCCACTTCGCCTGGACTCACCCATCCCCCCCGCACACGGTCCCCCTGCCAACCACTGACTGTCACAGCAGCACAGGTGAGGAGTGAGCTGAAGAGGATTAAAGTGAGGAAGGCAGCAGGACCTGACGGCATCAGCTCCAGGCTCCTTAAGTCCAGCACAGATGAACTGTGTGGAGTTATGGAGCATGTCTTCAACATGAGCCTGAAGCTGAGGGTGGTACCACAGGTCTGGAAGACCTCCTGTCTGGTACCTGTGCCTAAGACACCGCGCCCCAAAGACCTCAACAGCTTCAGGCCAGTGGCTCTCACGTCCCACCTGATGAAGACACTGGAGCTGGTCCTGGACCACCTCCGCTCCACCGTGAGCTCAGCCATGGACCCGCTGCAGTTTGCATACCGGTCTGGCATCGGAGTGGAGGACGCCGTCATCTCCCTGCTGCACCGCTCTCTCTCTCACCTGGAAAAGCCTGGCAGCTCTGTGAGGATTCTGTTCTTCGATCTTTCCAGCGCCTTCAACACCATCCAGCCGCTGCTCCTGAGGGACAAGCTGGAGACGGCTGGTGTGGAGTATGACCTGGCAGAGTGGATCCTGGACTACCTCACAGACCGACCCCAGTTTGTGAGAGCCCGGAACTGTGTGTCTGACACTCGGACCTGCAGTGTGGGGATGCCCCAGGGCACTGTCCTCGCGCCCTTTCTCTTCACCCTTTACACTGCAGACTTCAGACATGACACGGACAGCTGTGTCCTGCAGAAGTTCTCTGACGACTCTGCCATCATCGGACTCATCAGGGACGACGATGACGGGGAGTACAGAGGACTGGTGCAGGACTTTGTGGACTGGTGTCAGTGGAACCACCTCCTCATCAACGCGGGGAAGACCAAGGAGATGGTGGTGGATTTCCGCAGACGCCACCCCACTGCCACCTAACCAATGAACATCCAGGGACGGGACATTGAGAGAGTGGACTCATACAAGTACCTGGGTGTTCATCTGAACCACAAACTGGACTGGACTCATAACACAGACGCACTGTACAGGAAGAGCCAGAGTCGGCTCTACCTCCTGAGGAGACTCAGGTCTTTTGGATTGACAGGGCCACTCCTGAAGACCTTCTACGACTCTGTGGTGGCATCGGCCCTCCTGTACGGTTTGGCCTGCTGGAGCAGCAGCAGGCCACAGAGAGGAAGAGGCTGGACAGAGTCATCAAGAAGTCCAGCTCCGTCCTGGGCTGTGCTCTGGACTCGGTGCAGGAGGTGGGGGACAGGAGGGTCCTGGCTAGATTCACATCTATGCTGGACCATGATTCTCACCCCCTGCAGGACACTCTGTCCCCTGCAGGACACTCTCTCCGCTCTGGAGAGCAGCTTCAGTGAGAGACTGATCCACCCTCGATGTGTGAAGGAAAGGTTCCGTAGGTCTTTCCTTCCTGCTGCTGTCAGACTTTATAACAAAAACTGTTAGTACTGAACACTCACAATACTGACCTAACCTAATACTGATGTGCAACTCTGTCATATGTGCAATTGCTGTTGGAATTCATGTGCAATTCATGTGCAATTACTGTGAAATTCATGTGCAATCTATGTGCTGTCGTGACACATATTCATGTGCAATTACTGTCGGGATCACATGCAATGGTATTTATTTATTTGTCTATGGGAATTTTTATTTATTTATAGGAGATCTTCTACTGAAAGTGTTTTTCAGACTTCTTATAAGTGATCTGTTCTTCTGTATCTACCTCTGTATCTACCTGCGTTGCACCAATGAAATTTCCCCATGCGGGACAATAAAGGAATATCTTACAATATATACATGAGATATACATGAGGCGCTATTTACAATGAAATATACAGGAGAAAAGATAGGATTATGGACACATAAATGTATAAGTAAACCACTATTAATACATGATAACATGTGGAGCCCAGCCATGCACTTTACTTTAGCAGTGAACATCAGCTCGTAAAACAGACATCGGCGCTCAAACTTACAAGATAGACATTCGTACATGAGCGCAAACAATACTTACATCATACTGACGCCCACGGTACTTATACACACAGGGTTAGGCAGGATGACAATGACAGTGGCACGAGGCTCCGCTCCTGACACCGTAATGGCCAACATCACAGTAACACACGGCCTTAATGAACTACTATAAACCCTGTTGCATTATGGGAGGTGTAGTACTTTCACCAGACTTTTAAAGGTGCCATAACATGCTTTTTTTCACGTTTCATAGTCTATCCTAAGTGTATAATTGATAATAATAATAAGGGTTGTGCAACACCCTTAACATAATAGTTAAGAAATATCGCCCAGACCTTGGACCCTTCACCAACCCGGAAATGCAGACGGCTAGGTTTGATATTCGCCCTCACCCTTGCGAAGGGGAGGGGGGATGGTGACGCGTGCTTGCCCTTATGATGCGGTTTTGCACCCACCGCCCGTCAGTTTGGAGATTGGAGGAAAGGATATAGTCTGTAATATAGCTAAAAACTCCGGGAATCAATAAAAAACACTCTGGGTACATATATGAAGCACAAATAGCAATGTAAGAAGGTTAAAAGCTCTGAAAAGTTGATTTTGCATGTTATGGGACCTTTAACAGCCGCCCCTGTATTTGCCGGGCAAATACACACATACTCCACTAGTCTGGAAAAGTGCGAACAGCGTTCTCTGGCACTTCATGAAGCTTCACTAGTTTGATTACAGGGCAAACGTAGGTACTGTCTTTAATCTGTGTTCGCAACATCATAGTACCCGAGAGGTTTAGAGTTTAAGATGCCTTCTACCACCTTCTACTTCTACCACAACTTGGTCCTTAAAGACGACCTGCAGAGCCCACTTTACTGACCTTATTCCCCTCTCCCAGGCTCCACAGAACTGAGGAGCATACAGTGGGTTAAAGTGGAAGTTCATCATATGCTTGGACAACTGTTGCTGTAGTTCTGGGACACCTGCTGTCAGCACTATAGGATGAATGCTGTCTGGGTCTACATCTGTGGCCTGACGCAGACGACGAGAGAGAGCACTCAGTGTACAGTGTGGCCCGTTCGGAGGGCTTGAACTGCCTCGGGAAAACAGTTTGTGCAGAGCGGAGCAGCTGTGTCTGTGCCTCTAGTCACTCAGCTGAAGGGAGTTGCCGCCCCAGACAGGGACTGGTGAGTGGCCAGGACCAGGTTTTTCAGCATTGTATACTGTGCTGGATCTGGGAGGCTCGTGAATGCAGTGGTATGGCCACAAAATGTTGCTTTCTTTAGCTCCTCACCGCCACAGTCTGTAAGCTCTGTTGGGGCTGTGGTCACATGTCCGGAGTGTAAGTCAGAGAATGGGGCTCGTTGGACCAGCGGCTGGAGATAGTTAACTCTGCCAGAGCTTTGCCTCTAGTGAGGTCATCAGCAGGGTCATTGTCAGAGTTTACATAATGCCACTGCTCTGGGGAGGTCAGCTCATGGATCTTGCAGATTTGAGTGCCTACAAATACGGTAGGAGCCATATTTGGGTTTTGTGCACGCGCTTAGGTACGAGCACGACCCTGCAGTGTTTGAGGGCGGCACTAAGGTGTGTAAGGTTAATTAGTGAGAGCGCTCACCTGCGTTTATTGGCTTGGTTAAGTTTATACTATCGTCGCGTTAACGTTTTGTTACCGTTATCATTTTTGTTATTCGTTCACGTTTCTACGCCTCGTTTAAGTTGATCGTTTCCATCACACCAGAAAGTGTGATGGAAACGATCAGTGTGCACCGAGTCCTAAATGTCCTGGTGGGTGTCTTTATGCGCCCTCACATGGCGCTGTAGTGTAGGTAGCACAGCAGGGGCTACAGGTAGTCCCAAATGGCAGGACTCTCCACTCAAACACGTCTGGGTGCTGCTCTGTTTTACCATCTCGCCACCAGAGGGGGCGGTCCTCTGGAAGCAGCCGGACCTGGTGAAACATGACTTTTATGTCTCTGCTAACAGCCACTGGAAACTGCCGGAAGCGGAGTAGCATAGCAAGGAGGTCCTGGCAGGAGGTAGTGATTGAGGACCCCTGGAAGGAACATAGCCTGTGTCTACTAACCTCTTGATTTCTTTGTTGTACGTGAGCACTAGATCAGGATTCCTAGATAGCTTACGTTCTGTGGATCTCAGGAGGCCTTTGACCTCTTCAGGAGAGACTTGGAAATGTGGGAAATCTATCCTCCTGAGCAGGGGAGTGGCATATCCCTCTACAGGAGCTCTAAAGGTCTTGTCCTCTAACAAAGCTATGGATTGTCCACCCTCTTTAGAGCGTGTAACCTCCTTCTCTGGTCTGTAGAGGGGAGTTGCCACATTCGCTGTACATTCTGCTGTAGGGCTTCTGCAGGAGAAAGGCAGGATATGTTTAGGCTATGCGCCTCCCCCTGCTTTGTAGGCAGACTGCTGCTTGGACCCTAGATGTTCCATCTAAGCTTGGTGCAGATAGCCACGGGTCCATGGGCTGGCGTATGCAGGACTGGATGGACGGGAGAGATGAGGTGAGCATTGTCAGAGCCAATTAAGATAAGATAAGATAAGATAAGATATTCCTTTATTGTCCCACATGGGGAAATTTCATTGGTGCAACGCAGGTAGATACACCAAAACACCAAAGGCTGTACCTGTGTAAATCCCTCAGTGCAGTTGCGTTCCTGCTTGCTCCAGCTTGCTATATCTGCTTTCCTTATTTATTTTGCTTTTTAATAAGAACATTTTTACACTTTTAACGACATATCTGACACATGAAAAATCAACACACATTCTTTTCCCAGCGCCACTGTTTCTGAAATAACGTCACTCTTTCCTAATGATTTGGCCACACATTGAGATAAAAAAGCTGATTGTGCACGTAGGTGCACAATCAGCGGTCAGAGGTCCACTCTTGTCCTATTGACATAAGACAAGAGTGGACCTCTTCCAAACATCGACAGGAAGATAACACCTGTAGTGTTCCTGTTGTGTGAAGCACACCTATAGAGGAGACGAGCAGCACCGCTGGGCCCTTGTCAGCCTTGGCGGCCCTCGCATAGCCAAGCAGCCGCTGCAGAGCGGTGATACGCGAGAGGACCGAGCAGGTGGAGATGAGAGGAGGAGAGCTCTGCGTCAGGTGGATGTATTATCACAGGACACTTTGACCATGTGAGTAGAACAATGCTGGTGAAACTTTATGAAGGAGGCTGAGCCACAGCTCTCAAATGCTAGGCTTATTTTGAAGCTGTACTCTGTATTTTGTATGTTAAAGTTGGTTCTTGAAAAAAATGCATCACATCACAACCTATATTAAATCAAAAAGGTCATGCATTAAAGAAAAACAATTTAAATCTGCTATTTGATGAAAATGAAAAAGGCTTACAATGTGCAAAAAACATTTACAGTTTAATTTACAGATGTGGTGCAGAAAAAAACAGTGTAGTGAGTGACTGATTAAGTTATGGTCAGATGACCATTGATTTTAATTCTTGATACTCCGAGCTGTGGTTGCAAGGTCTCCGGTGCCTGTTGTGGCGGCAACTCTCGCATCCGGTGGTGGACATTGGCAGTAAGGGATGCCGTCAGGCTGATGAAGGAGGACTATCAGGCCTCTTTGGCTTGTAGGACTCTTGAGGCCGTTAACAGGTATCAACGGGCAAGGCGTGCCGCAGCTTGTGCTGTTGCAGAGGCAAAACTTGGGGCTGGGAGTAGTTTGGGGAGGTCATGAAGGAGGACTATTGGTCGGCCCCAAAGAAATTCTGGCAAACCGGCAAAGAGGAAGCAGAGACCGGGGACTCAGCGGCTGACTCGTCCATCACCTAAGCTGAAGTCTCTGAGATTGTTGGCAAACTCCTCGGTGGCTCCGGGGGTGGATGAGATCCGCCCTGAGTACCTAAAGTCTCTGGATGTTGTAGGACTGTCTTGGCTGACACGTCTCTGCAACATCGCGTGGTGGTCGGGGACAGTGCCTCTGGACTGTCAGACCGGGCTGGTGCTCCCTCTGTTCAAGAAGGGGGACCGGAGGGTGTGTTCCAACTACAGAGGGATCACACTCCTCAGCCTCCCCGGTAAGGTCTATTCCAGGGTACTGGAGATTGACAGGCAGATCGGCGCAGCAGCTGCAGTGACGAGGTCGCTGCATTGAACTGTTGTGGTAAAGAAGGAGCTGAGTTGAAAGGCAAAGCTCTTGATTTACCCGTCAATCTACGTTCCTACCCTCACCTATAGTCATGAGCTTTGGGTAATGACTGAAAGGACAAGATCGCAGATACAAGCGGTCAAAATTAGTTTCCTCCGCCGGGTGGCTGGGCGCTCCCTTAGAGATAGGATGAGGAGCTCGGTCACACTGGAGGAGCTCGGAGTAGAGCTGCTGTTCCTCCACGTAGAGAGGAGACAGCTTAGGTGGCTCGGGCATCTGTTCCGGATGCCTCCTGCGGGAGGTGTTTCGGGCATGTCCCACCGGGGGGGACTTTGTCTCTCGGCTAGCCTGGGAATGCCTCGGGATCCTCCCGGAAGAGTTGGAAGAAGTGTTTGGGGAGGGGAAATTCTGGGAGTCCCTGCTTAGCCTGCTGCCTCCGCGACCCGGCCCCGGATAAGCCAAAGAAAATGGATATCATCAGTCTCTTCAAATATACAGAAATGTATCACCGTGTGACCACAACCCGAACTCACATACTCCACACTGGTGGCTCCATCTCTCGTACTCTTCAGTTCTCTGTGTTTTGCATGTTCTTCAGGAGCACCTCTGCTTCTCCTGGTGTCCTGAGGAGCACCTCTGCTTCTCCTGGTGTTCTGAGGAGCACCTCTGCTTCTCCTGGTCTTCTGAGGAGCACCTCTGCTTCTCCTGGTGTCCTGAGGAGCACCTCTACTTCTACTGGTGTCCTGAGGAGCACCTCTGCTTCTCCTGGTGTTCTGAGGAGCACCTCTGCTTCTCCTGGTGTCCTGAGGAGCACCTCTGCTTCTCCTGGTGTTCTGAGGAGCACCTCTGCTTCTCCTGGTGTCCTGAGGAGCACCTCTGCTTCTCCTGGTGTTCTGAGGAGCACCTCTGCTTCTCCTGGTCCTGAGGAGCACCTCTGCTTCTCCTGGTGTTCTGAGGAGCACCTCTGCTTCTCCTGGTGTCCTGAGGAGCACCTCTGCTTCTCCTGGTGTCCTGAGGAGTGTTCTGAGGAGCACCTCTGCTTCTCCTGGTGTTCTGAGGAGCACCTCTGCTTCTCCTGGTGTTCTGAGGAGCACCTCTGCTTCTCCTGGTGTTCTGAGCACATGCTTTTTTACCTTCAAAAGTCACCAGAAGAGTCACGGGAAAAGATAATCCATGTCTCAGCTTTCTCCTCCTTTTGTCGTTGTTGACACACTTTGTATGGAATATCTGGAGCAAAGAAGATACGTTTGCCATTGTACTAGAGGTCTCCTTTAACCCTGGAGGTCTCCTTTAACCCTGGAGGTCTCCTTTAACCCTGGAGGTCTCCTTTAACCCTTGCAGCCTTCAAGACACGTTCCTTGACACGATCGTTTAGAAACCTCATAATCAGGCCTCATGCTTTATCAACTGCTGGACTTGGTTCTTTCGATTATGATAAAGATTTCCACTCCTGAGTCATCAAGGAGCTCAGGAATAATCTTCTCCAAAAAGCTTTTTTATCCTTTCCTTCTTCTCCTTCTTCTATGCTCACAAGCCTCATGTTAGGTTGATGTAATCTGGACAAATCCAGGATCTTATTTTTCACACGCTGTTGTGTTTGTCCATGCATGCTCTGGTTACACCTCTGGCCTTCAGCTCAGCGGCCACCGCAGCAGACACCGCAGGAATCACCTCGGCTCTAAAAGATTCCATATCATGCTGTATTTTGTCTTATTTCGGACATCATGAGCAATAACTGATGATTAGTTATATTGTCTCTCCCTTCCTATGCAGAAAAACCGCAAGAGTATCCACCTGTTCAAAATTGCCCAAAATCACAACAACAGTTGCCTCTGGGTGAAATACGAATTAAACAATGTCCATAGGGACAAGGAACGATGTCCCAGAGTCCTCTGTCCTTAGACCCTCCTTCTCGGCCAGGAAGAACTACAAAAAACCTCCTTGGGAAAAAGTAGAAACCTTGAGGAGTTCCAGAGTGAAGGAGAGATCTGACTCTCACAGACGGACACGAGGGAGACTGGAGCTGGAGCCACTCAGGAGGAGAACCAGTTCTTCTGGAGGAGAACCAGTTCTTCAGGAGGAGAACCAGTTCTTCTGGAGGAGAACCAGTTCATCAGGAGGAGAACCAGTTCTTCTGGAGGAGAACCAGTTCTTCAGGAGTAGAACCAGTTCTTCCGGAGGAGAACCAGTTCTTCAGGAGGAGAACCAGTTCTTCAGGAGTAGAACCAGTTCTTCAGGAGTAGAACCAGTTCTTCTGGAGGAGAACCAGTTCTTCAGGAGGAGAACCAGTTCTTCAGGAGTAGAACCAGTTCTTCAGGAGGAGAACCAGTTCTTCAGGAGGAGAACCAGTTCTGCAGGAGGAGAACCAGTTCTTCTGGAGGAGAACCAGTTCTTCCAGGCAGATGAAGGACTGTCCATATGGGGTAGAGACCGCTTCACCGGGGACTCGAGGAGCATCTGGGTCACAGGTGCCTGTTGCACTCCCTCAGAGATGGAAGGGATTGAGAAAAGAAAAGGAAATAAACAGTAAATATAAATATTAACAGTAAATAAGTAAATATTACATATTGTTTGATAGAATAAGAAGTCAGAAGCAGAGGATAGAGCTCAAGCTGCCATACTTCCCCCATAGCTGCTCCTAGGGCAGCGGAGCTGAAGCTGTGGGTTTATTGCCTGACCCGCCAGCCCCGCCCACATTCTGTTTGAATGCGTCTCGGTCTGGAATCGGACCATTGGAGGCGTCAAAAAAAACGTTCCTGCATTTACCTGTCCAACCACCGCCGCTAATTTGTGTCACGTGTCTCTCAAAAGACATTTCTCAAATATTTTCGGAACATTCAGAACAAAATATACAACTTCATTTACCTTAGATTTACAGAGTTGGGTTTATATTTCTGTTCCTAACTGGCCTGACTATAAGCCATTTCAAAGAGGAACGTTTTAAGCCTGGTCTTAAATGGCCGACGCGAGCCCTTTTTTCCAGCACAGAAGAACTGTGATTCCCAGCCTCAGGCACACTAGCCGTGTTAGCAGGGGCGTAACTCTCTGATCTGGTGAGGCGGCATTGCACGTCACCACGCAACGGACCAATGTGTCACAACTGAAGGTGTAGATCAGTTCTCTTTAGACTTTCTGATTTATTCAATAAGAGTGAGTGGTGTGTGTGAATAGTATCATATACTTTCTGATCGTTTTTAACTGATAACACTTCTATTAAAGGTTGTGTGAGGGGAGGGGGGGCTCTTTAGCTGTAGGAGGCAGTGCCACCGTCATTTCCTTTATTACTGAACAATACCCTCTATTTTAACTAAATTATAGACATAAACATTGTACTTATTTGTGGCCATTGTGACCATTATTAACACATTTACTTCAAATACATAGATCAATGTAATGTTTGTGACTTTGACCCCTCATAATGCCCTCTCCACATATAATAATAAAGCTCTGAGGCTCCACCCCTCTGCGTCACTACAGGGGCGGGGCCAAGTACGCGCAGCCGCAGACGGACGCAGGATCTCACAGACCGAAACTTGGAGACGTACGAGCCCCGCATCCCGGACGGGACCGGACTTGGACCGGACTTGGACCGGACTTTGTGAGCTCCGTGAGCCGCTGCGGGACCAGTGTTCCGCGGGTCAGGTCTGGTTTGTCCTGGGTTTGTGCTGTGGAAGTGTTTCCTGGTGACGGCAGCAGGACACCGGTAGGACAGGACACCGGTAGGACAGGACACCGGTAGGACAGGACACCGGTAGGACAGGACACCGGTAGGACAGGACACCGCTCAGCCTCATTCAATCAAAAGGAAAGTGTTTAGAACCAGTTTAGCTTGATTCAGAGTCAAAAGTCCGAAACGAGGAAAGAATGTCCTGCAGAAGTAAAGTTGCTTGAGAAAGAATAGTTGTCTCCAGAAACACTGATCACTGGTAGGTTTATACATTTGATGATTTATGTTGTAATGCACGGCACATTCCCAAACATTACAACAGCATCATTTATACAGAAAGAGCTGATTAAAAATGTATAAAAACGTTTTAAACTTTCATGCAAAGATATACGGTGATATTTCTTCCGTTTTCTGATACATTTGATAAACGTTTCACTTCTGTCTGGTAATTAAACCTTAATTAATACATTTAAAGACATCTTATAACACATTTGGATTGACATAATATCATGTCTGTGTATGTGTGTGTGTGTGTGTGTGTGTGTGTATGTGTGTGTGTGTGTATGTGTGTGTATATGTGTGTGTGTGTGTGTGTGTGTATGTGTGTGTGTGTGTGTGTGTATGTGTGTGTATATGTGTGTGTGTGTGTGTGTGTATGTGTGTGTGTATGTGTGTGTGTGTGTGTGTGTGTGTATGTGTGTGTATATGTGTGTGTGTGTGTGTGTGTGTGTGTATGTGTGTGTGTGTGTGTGTGTGTGTGTGTGTGTGTATGTGTGTGTGTGTGTGTGTGTGTGTATGTGTGTGTATATGTGTGTGTGTGTGTGTGTGTGTGTGTATGTGTGTGTGTGTATGTGTGTGTATATGTGTGTGTGTGTGTGTGTGTGTGTATATGTGTGTGTGTGTGTGTATGTGTGTGTATATGTGTGTGTGTGTGTGTGTGTATGTGTGTGTGTATGTGTGTGTGTGTGTGTGTGTGTGTATGTGTGTGTATATGTGTGTGTGTGTGTGTGTGTGTGTGTATGTGTGTGTGTGTGTGTGTGTGTCACAGTGCTGAGCCATGGAGGGCGGGGGCCGCCTCCCCTCCACCTCCTCCGTGTCGTCCGTGTCCATGTTGGAGGTCAAGGCTGAGACTCGACTGGTGCTCCAGGCGTTCCTCCACCGCACCGCCGCCATGTCCCCGACAAAGCGGCCTGGCTGGGTGGGAGGAGCCTACCACGACCACAACAGACACAGGTAACCAAGGGAACCAGAGACCTGCAGAGGGAGGTGGGATTTGTAGGCTTTTATGAAACTACAGGAATGGTGATTATCTTCTGACACACCCACTTCTCCTATTGGCCATACTCAGAGTGAGTGACAGGTGAATTTAACCACAGCAAAGTGTGAACTCTCAGAAGAAGCCATTAGCTTCAGTTTGTTATTAAAGCCACTGTACTTGAATAAAAAAGACAAAGAAATATGAAGTATTCATTTGGAACAGTTTGCAGTGGTCCAAAGTTGTTCTTGACTTCCCCAACACATTCTGAGCCTTATCTCAAAGTTAGCATGCTAACAGCACACGTCCTGTTTTGTGGAGATCAACACTCTATCATTAGATGTGGACAGCACACAGCGGTCTGATTTTGACCCTGCCTTTACAATATGTTTGTGCTGGGGCAATAAAGCTTCATTACATGAATAAATACAGGGCCTTTATTGATAATACCGTGTTACCATGTGCACACAGACAAGAATGACATTGAAAAGTGGAATATCTTTCCTCCTCGCTCATTGTGACTGAACTTCTTTGCCTCTCAGAGACTGGCCCAAAGGCAGTAAAGCCTGGGACTCTCAGGCTGAGGAGCTCAGCTCAGGAGATGAAAAGAAGAGCGGCTTCATGGACTTCATCAAACAGCTGCCTCGACGAAACACTCGCTCGCCCAAAGGCCCGGCCCGGGGCAGGGCCACACAGCACAAGTACCAGGAGGTGAGGAGGGGGCAGGGCCCCTGTGTGTGTGTGTGTGTGTGTGTGTTAAAAGGGGCATTAGCTAAAACAAACCAAGAAATAAAATGACCCAGGCCCATCTTTGACTTTCCTTGGACAACTTTGATAATAAAAAGGATGTTTAATTAGGCTGAGCAAAATAATATGTCTGTTTGCCGTAACCCGACCGACCCGGTACGAAAAAAGCAGACTGAAAAAAAAAATCAGCATTTTGTTGAAAAACCGTCAAATTCTTTTATTTTTCATTTATTTAGCCGACCGGTCTTTCCAAAACTGCCGTGTCGAATATTTTTATAGCGCTGGTAAAGCTATCTTTCATCACAAAGTACTGATAATGCATAGCGCAAAACGTGTGTGAGTCTTAATTTTCGATCGTCGACATGCTTCTGTAACAAAACAGAACACGTAAGACAGAACCTATTTTGCCTTTTCAACGTGGTTTGCCTCTGTCGGTTCCACTGAAGTGGCCATAGTTCATATCACTCTCTATCACGGTGTGGCTTGATTTAAATTAGACTGGCGCAATGCATTCTGGGATTGAAACACGCCCAGCAGCGTCATCACAACAAAATGAATTCTGCGTAAGTTCACCTGGAAGACCTAAATTAAATCTGCGTCGGCCACCATGGAAGGACCCCTCTCCCCAGCTCCATCATCGTACTCAAGTGGGCGTCCGCCTGTCCGTCTGAGAGAGTCAGATC
The DNA here is from genome assembly GCF_026437365.1 of Eucyclogobius newberryi. Classification (NCBI taxonomy): domain Eukaryota; kingdom Metazoa; phylum Chordata; class Actinopteri; order Gobiiformes; family Gobiidae; genus Eucyclogobius; species Eucyclogobius newberryi. The sequence goes on from NW_027315757.1 coordinate 3,137,339, forward strand.
CCTCCTTCACCTTGGACTCTCCCAGGTTTCTATTTTTCCCCAAAGAGGTTTTTGTAGTTTTTCCTGGCCAAGAAGGGAGGGAGGGTGGAAGGACAGTGGACTCCCGCGTCATCGTCCCTCGCACCTGCTCCTCATCCTCAATCAACACTCTCAAGTGACTCCTCCCCGCTCCCAATCAGGGCCCAGGCGGTCGCATTTAAGCCCCCAGGCAGATGGCTCGGCCGCTTCAAACCGTACTGCGACCCACCACCTCCCCTGCTCCTCCTCTCCATTCCCCTCATCCTCTCTACCTTCTCTCCATATCTACCACCACCAGTCTCCAGGGGAAGGCATCTAATTCAATTAGATTATGGAGTGCCCATGATCGCTACGCCTTACACCGGGGTCTGAGCGCCAAATAAACTTTGCAATAAAGTTCGCCTGACCCCTGGACTGTTGAAGCCTGACCCCTGGACTGTTGAAGCCTGACCCCTGGACTGTTGAAGCCCGACCCCTGGACTGTTGAAGCCTGACCCCTGGACTGTTGAAGCCTGACCCCTGGACTGTGGAAGCCTGACCCCTGGACTGTTGAAGCCTGACCCCTGGCCGTCACTCCGAGTCAAAAAATGGCTAAATTTGGATCTTTCTTTTGCCTTCAAAGTAAAAAGCGATATAAAACATGTAAGCCGGAACATTGCACAGTGAAGCAGCAGCTATGTAACAAAGACATTGAATTGTTGGCTATTGGCATGAGGCCATATTATCTGCCCCGGGAGTTCTCACATGTGATTTTGATTGCAGTCTATGTGGCCCCGTCTGCCAATGCTGAAAATGCTTGTGAAGCACTGCTCTCCTGCACTTGTAGGCTGCAAACACAGCATCCACAGGCTCTCTTCCTCATCTCTGGTGACTTTAACCACGCTTCTCCCTCTTCTGTTCTACCAACATACACCCAGTATGTCACCTGCCCCACCAGAGACAATAGAACATTGGGCTTGTTTTTTGCCAACACCAAAGAGGCTTATTCCTCTTCCCCCCTCCCTCCCCTGGGCAGGTCGGACCACAACCTTGTACATCTGAGGCCTGTGTATGAACCCATCGTGCACAGGCAGCCTGTGATGTCCCGTGTGGTGAGGATGTGGTCTGCTGAGAGCGAGGAGGCTCTGAGGGACTGCTTCAGCACCACTGTCTGGACTGAGCTTTATGACCCACATGGGGAGGACATCAACACCATCACAGAGTGCATCACGGACTACATCAACTTCTGTTTTGAGAACATTGTTCCCTCCCGGACGGTGCAGTGTTTTCCAAACAACAAGCCATGGATTAACCGTGAACTGAAGGCTCTGCTGAAGGAGAAGAAGAGAGCCTTCAGGTCAGGGAACAAGGAGGAGCTGAGGACTGTGCAGAAGGAGCTGAGGAGGAAGATCAGGCAGGCTGAGGCCGGCTACAAGAGGAGGATGGAGGAGCATTCAGGGAGTGTGGAGGAGCCTGAAAACCATCTCGGGCTTCAAAAACCCCCCTGCCCAGACGGAGGGAGACCTATTCAATTCAATTCAATTTATTTTTGTAACGCCCAAAATTACAACAACAGTTGCCTCTGAGGGCGACAGTGAAAAATGAATCAAGCAATGTCTGTGGTGGCGATGGAGTCAAACAATGTCTGTGGTGGCAAGGGACGATGTCCCAGAGTCCTCTGTCCTTAGACCCTCCTTCTGGGCCAGGAAAAACTACAAAAAACCTCCTTGGGAAAAGTGGAAACCTGGAGGAGTTCCAGTGAAGGAGAGATCTGACTCTCACAGACGGACACGAGGGAGACTGGAGCTGGAGCCACTCTTCAGGCAGATGAGGGACCATCAGTCGAGCTGGACCCACTCTTCAGGCAGATGAGGGACCAGCCATACGGGGCAGGGACCACTTCACCAGGAGAGGGGCATCTGGGTCCACAGATCCTCAGGAGTGAGAAAAAGAAGGCGGTGATCAGTTTGCAAGTGCAATTAAAAAATACATATTGTTAGATAGAATAAGTCGTCAGAAGAAGAGGATAGTGCTCAAGCTGCCATACTTCCCACAGCACAGTTACTCCTAGGGCAGCATAGCTGAAGCTGTGGGTTTATACAGTGGGTGAATGAGCTAAATTCTCACTTCCTGAGATTTGATCAATCGCCCACCCCTCCCCCTGCACAGACCCCTCCCCCTGCACAGCTGCATGCTCTCTCTTCCACAGCTGGAAAATGGCCTGCATCCGTTCCTCTTCACATCTCTGCCCCGGCCCATCAGCTCCCCACTTCACCTGGACTCACCCATCCCCCCAGCACACAGTCCCCCTGCCAACCACTGACTGTCACAGCAGCACAGGCGAGGAGAGAGCTGAAGAGGATTAAAGTGAGGAAGGCAGCAGGACCTGATTGCATCAGCTCCAGGCTCCTTAAGTCCTGCGCAGATGAACTGTGTGGAGTTATGGAGCATGTCTTCAACATGAGCCTGAAGCTGAGGGTGGTACCACAGGTCTGAAGACCTCCTGTCTGGTACCTGTGCCCAAGACACCGCGCACCAAAGACCTCAACAGTTTCAGGCCAGTGGCTCTCACGTCCCGTCTGATGAAGACACTGGAGCGGCTGGTCCTTGACCACCTCCGCTCCACCGTGAGCTCAGCCATGGACCCGTTGCAGTTCGCATACCGGCCTGGCATCGGAGTGGAGGACGGCATCATCTCCCTGCTGCACCGCGCTCTCTCTCACCTGGAGAAGCCTGGCAGCTCTGTGAGGATCCTGTTCTTTGATCTCTCCAGCGCCTTCAACACCATCAGCTCCTGAGGGACAAGCTGGAGACGGTTTGTGTGGAGTACGACCTGGCAGAGTGGATCCTGGACTACCTCACAGACCGAAACTGTGTGTCTGACACTCGGACCTGCAGTGTGGGGGCGCCCCAGGGCACCCTCCTCGCACCCTTTCTCTTCACCCTCTACACTGCAGACCTCAGACACGACACGGACAGCTGTGTCCAGCAGAAGTTCTGTGACGACTCTGCCATCATCGGACTCATCACGGTCGACGATGATGCGGAGTACAGGGGACAGGCGCAGGACTTTGTGGACTGGTGTCAGCGGAACCACCTCCTAATCAACGCAGTAAAGACAAAGGAGATGGTGGTGGACTTCTGCAGACACCACTCTGCTGACCCCTCACCAATGAACATCCAGGGAACATCACAAGTACCTGGGTGTTCATCTGAACCACAAACTGGACTGGACTCACAACACAGACTGTACAGGAAGAGCCAGAGTGGGCTCTACCTCCTGAGGAGACTCCGGTCTTTTGTAGTGACAGGGCCACTCCTGAAGACCTTCTATGACTCTGTGGTGGCATCAGCTCCTGTAGGTGTGGCCTGCTGGAGCAGCAGCATCACAGAGAGGGAGAGGAAGAAGCTGGACAAAGCTCTGTCCTGGGCTGTGCTCTGGACTCGGTGCAGGAGGTGGGGGACAGAAGGGTCCTGGCTAAACTCACATCTATGCTGGACCATGAGTGTCGCAGGACACTCTCTCCACTCTGGAGAGCAGCTTCAGTGAGAGACTGATCCACCCTCGCTGTGTGAAGGAGACGTTTCACAGTCTTTCCTTCTGCTGCTGTCAGACTGTATAACAAACACTACTAGCCCTGAACATGTGCAATACTGACTTAACCATGTGCAATACCGTCATATTCATGTGCAATTACTGTCGTACTCACATGCAATAATGTCACATTCATGTGCATATAACTGATGAAAATAGAGTGTTTATTTTACCATTATTGTTAGTATTATCTTGTCTCACGCTAGCTGTTTTTATTTTACTTTATCTTTATTTTTCCCCTCCATTCCTTATTAAGAAATGAGAGGTTTTGTCTATTGGAGTTTTTGTTTATAAGAGTTTTGTTTATAAGAGTTCTTCTATTAAGAGTGTTTTTTAAACTTCCTATAAGTTGTCTGTCCTTTTCCTCTGTATTTACCTGCGTTGCAACAATGAAATTTCCCCATGTGTGGACAATAAAGGAATATATTATCTTAAAAAATAAGAATTTACCTACCGACCCGACCCACTTGTAAAATGTTGTGTCGGGTTACAGCAAACAGACAGGGGCAGCCTTAAATAAAAGCAATAAAATGATCATCATTTACTTTTTTTCAATACACATATCCAGTGCTAAACGATCAGCATCTACATTTAAAAAGCCATTGAATAAATAGACAATAAGATAAGTTAAGATAAGATATTCCTTTATTGTCCCACATGGGGAAATTTCATTGGTGCAACGCAGGTAGATACAGAGGTAGATACAGAAGAAAAGAACAGATCACTTATAGGAAGTCTGAAAAATACTCTCAGTAGAAGATCTCCTATAAATAAATAAAAACTCCCATTGACAAATAAATAAATAAATACATAAATACCATTGCATGGTATTTATGCATTGCAAAAAAAAATAAATTGATTTGATGTGATCACGACAGTAATTGCACATGAATATGTGTCACGACAGCACATGGATTGCACATGAATTTCACAGTAATTGCACATGAATCACAACAGTAATTGCACATATGACAGAATCGCACATGGTTTGGTCAGTATTGTGAGTGTTCAGGACTAACAGTGTTTGTTATAAAGTCTGACAGCAGCAGAAGGAAAGACCTAAGAAACCTTTCCTTCACACAGCGAGGGTGGATCAGTCTCTCACTGAAGCTGCTCTCCAGAGCGGACAGAGTGTCCTGCAGGGGGCAACACTCATGGTCCAGCATAGATGTGAATCTAGCTAGGACCCTTCTGTCCCCCACCTCCTGCACCGAGTCCAGACCACAGCCCAGGACGGAGCTGGACTTCTGGATGACTCTGTCCAGCCTCTTCCTCTCCCTCTCTGTGATGCTGCTGCTCCAGCAGGCCACACCGTACAGGAGCTGATGCCACCACAGAGTCGTAGAAGGTCTTCAGGAGTGGCCCTGTCACTCCAAAAGACCTGAGTCTCCTCAGGAGGTAGAGCTGGCTCTTCCTGTTCAGGAGTGGCCCTGTCACTCCAAAAGACCTGAGTCTCCTCAGGAGGTAGAGCCGACTCTGGCTCTACCTCCTGAGTCTCCTCAGGAGGTAGAGCCGACTCTGGCTCTTCATGTACAGTCTGTGTTATGAGTCCAGTCCAGTTTGTGGTTCAGATGAACACCCAGGTACTTGTATGAGTCACTCTCTCAATGTCCCTTCCCTGGATGTTCACTGGTGAGGGGGCAGTGGGGTGGCGTCTGCGGAAGTCCACCACCATCATGAGTCCAAGAGCAGAGGGAAAGAAACTGTTCTCATGGCGAGAGGTTCTGGTCCCATCTGGACCAGAACCTCTTGCCTGAGGGGAGTGGCCTCCTGCCTGAGAGAAGTGGCCTCCTGCCTGAGGGGAGTGGCTCAAATAGTCCATGTCCAGGGTGAGAAGGGTCAGCAGTGATCAGACCTGCTCGTCCCAGAGTCCTGGAGACGTCCAGGTCCTGCAGAGATGGAAGTCTGCAGCCGAACACCTTCTCAGCAGAGGGCGCTGTAGTCTCTGTTTGTCCCTGGCTGTGTCTCCAGCGTACCACACGGTGATGGAGGAGGTGATGGAGGAGGTGATGGAGGAGGTGATGGAGGAGGTGATGGATGAGGTGATGGATGAGGTGATGGATGAGGTGATGGAGGAGATGATGGAGGAGGTGATGGAGGAGGCGATGGAGGAGGCGATGGAGGAGGTGATGGAGGAGGCGATGGAGGAGGTGATGGATGAGGTGATGGATGAGGTGATGGAGGAGGTGATGATGGACTCAATGATGGCCGTGTAGAACTGCACCATCCTCTGCGCTGGCAGCTTGTCTTTCCTCAGCTGCAGCAGGAAGTACATCCTCTGCTGGGTCTTCTTGATGATGATGGTGGGCTCCCACTTGGAGGTCCTAACGAAGAGCACCGAAAGGCAGAGGCAGCCTTCATTGGCACCATCTTGGATAACTCGCATCAAAAGTGACATACAGTCACTTTTCGAGGCGGTGTGGCGAGCCTCCTCCCTTAGGCTGTGAGTGAGTGAAAGATGGAATCAAGCCTTAAGGGGCCTCCACACCGTGGCTGCCGAAGCGTCCAGTTTACATTCAAATTCTGTAGTAAACGCGCGTCGAGCGCGTAGTGCGTTTCCCGCGGCGCAATTTCTTCGTTTTTGCGGCGCGATTGGTGCGTTTTCTTACGCTCTCGACGCTTTGAGGGCGCGTATGAGGCGGCCGAGGCGACCAAAGCGGCTAGCGCGACGTGCTCAGATTTGTTCAGGTCTCTGTAGCAGATGCGCCGTAGCCGCCGCAGCAGGACGGACGTACATACGTACGTATTGCCCCTCGCATTTTCGGTATTCCCCGTGGAATTCCCCAAGAAGAGCCACTTCTTCCTTCTTCGTCAACAATGGCAGACGAAAGACTGATTGTGGCTATTTGTGGGAGAAAGGAGCTGTACGATGTATTCACGGTGGAACAGAGACAGAAACAAACCAAATACGTGAAAACAACACTCTCGATATCCATCATTTTACACAATGAAAGGCCACACAGACAACAAATTCACTGCTCATGCGACAACACCTCTACTGCGCATGTGCGCAGAGAGCTCGAGCGCTCCGTACACGCACCTGTGTACAGTGCCCGGGCGCGTCCACTGCGTAAACCTTTAGAATGTACACGCGCTCGGGCGCAGCTTTAAAAGATGAATTTACCACTCAAAGGCGATATAAAGATACTAAAGGCTGGAACACACAAAAGGATTTGACTCAGACAATGGTAAATGTGAGGCCCAAAGAGCAGATCAGAGGTGACTCATGGTCCTGTGTTTATATTTTGGTCCCTGTGTTCTTTGGGCCTTGCTTTATTGGCTGTTACATCACAGCGATCATGACACGCCTCATGACGAGGGCCGCACCTCAAATCACTTACGACAAATCTGGGCCTAAGCCAGGCAAATTATTTTGGCCTATGGCTCGTCTCTAATTTATGGGACTATTTTGTCTTAAACAACTAACCGATTAGCAAAATAATGGTTAGTTGCAGCTCATTCTAACTCCTTTTGATGAATGATTGAAGTGTCGCTCCTGTGCTACAGGATGCGCTCGTCTCGCCACCGACCTCATCAGACGAGGACGACGCAGACAAAAAGAAGAAGCTGAGCAAAAACAAAATCAAGCGCCGGCTGTCCAGGTTCTTCAAGAAGAAACTTGATAAGGAGAAGTACAAGGAGAAGGACAAGGAGAAGGACAAGGAGAAGGACAAGGAGAAGGACAAGGAGAAGGACAAGGAGAAGGACAAGGAGAATGACAAGGAGAAGGACAAGGAGAAGGACAAGGAGCCATGTCCACTTCCTCCTCGGCCCAGCACCCTGCCTTTTGACCCATGCACACCTGCGGCCCCGGAGTCCCCCCCGACGCTCATCTCCCCCGGTAAGAGCCACGCGATGCAGCAGTGTGTGTGTGGTCAGTACTGGGTGTGGTCAGTTCCAGGACTGTGTGTGGTCAGTACTGTGTGTGGTCAGTTCCAGGACTGTGTGTGGTCAGTACTGTGTGTGGTCAGTACCAGGACTGTGTGTGGTCAGTACTGTGTGTGGTCAGTACTGTGTGTGGTCAGTACCAGGACTGTGTGTGGTCAGTACCAGGACTGTGTGTGGTCAGTAGCAGGACTGTGTGTGGTCAGTACTGTGTGTGGTCAGTAGCAGGACTGTGTGTGCTGTGTGCAGGTCATCCTATGCAGTTCTACGAGGACGTGGCAGAGCGGCTGGAACAGATCGCGTACAGGAGCAACAGCATAAAGAGGCAGTCGCCAGAGCCCCCCAAACGCACACTGAAGCCCCCGGCTCAAGAGCCCTCTACAGGTACAGACCTACCACAGAGACACAGACTCACCACAGAGACACAGACCCACCACAGAGGCACAGACCCACCACAGAGGCACAGACCCACCACAGAGACACAGACTCACCACAGAGACACAGACCCACCACAGAGACACAGACCCACCACAGAGGCACAGACCCACCACAGAGGCACAGACCCACCACAGAGGCACAGACCCACCACAGAGACACAGACCCACCACAGAGGCACAGACCCACCACAGAGACACAGACTCACCACAGAGACACAGACCCACCACAGAGGCACAGACCCACCACAGAGGCACAGACCCACCACAGAGACACAGACTCACCACAGACACAGACCCACCACAGAGACACAGACCCACCACAGAGACACAGACCCACCACAGAGGCACAGACCCACCACAGAGGCACAGACCCACCACAGAGGCACAGACCCACCACAGACACAGACCCACCACAGAGACACAGACTCACCACAGAGACACAGACCCACCACAGAGACACAGACCCACCACAGAGGCACAGACCCACCACAGAGGCACAGACCCACCACAGAGGCACAGACTCACCACAGAGACACAGACCCACCACAGAGGCACAGACCCACCACAGAGGCACAGACCCACCACAGAGACACAGACTCACCACAGACACAGACCCACCACAGAGACACAGACCCACCACAGAGGCACAGACCCACCACAGAGGCACAGACCCACCACAGAGGCACAGACCCACCACAGACACAGACCCACCACAGAGACACAGACCCACCACAGAGGCACAGACCCACCACAGAGGCACAGACCCACCACAGAGACACAGACTCACCACAGAGACACAGACCCACCACAGAGGCACAGACCCACCACAGAGACACAGACTCACCACAGACACAGACCCACCACAGAGACACAGACCCACCACAGAGACACAGACCCACCACAGAGGCACAGACTCACCACAGAGACACAGACCCACCACAGAGGCACAGACCCACCACAGAGACACAGACCTACCACAGAGACACAGACTCACCACAGAGACACAGACCAACCACAGAGACACAGACTCACCACAGAGACACAGACTCACCACAGAGACACAGACTCACCACAGAGACACAGACCTACCACAGAGACACAGACCTACCACAGAGACACAGACTCACCACAGACACAGACCCACCACAGAGACACAGACCTACCACAGAGGCACAGACCCACCACAGAGACACAGACCCACCACAGAGACACAGACCTACCACAGAGACACAGACTCACCACAGAGACACAGACCAACCACAGAGACACAGACCCGTCCTGCTTTAATATAAGGACCAGGCTTAGGTTAATAAACAGGAGGACACCTAGTCCGTGGACAAAAAGAGGTTGAGACATGATGCAATCCATGACATCAAACGAATCCACTGTCCCTGTCTTCATATTAAGATGAATGAAGAGAGTTTGATGTCTTTTAGTGTACGACAAAGAGCTGGTGGTGAAGAGGCTGGTGGACCTCATCACTCTGGAGGGAGACGCCATCAACACAAAGGTCCACAACTACTATCATCATGTGCTTTGAGAGGACAGGACCTGCTCCCGCTCTAGGAGGACAGGGACACACAACGCTCAAATCGTCATATTTACTTATTTACATTACACAGATTGCATTTGCACTTTGCAATCACTTACTTACTTACCCCACACCTGTGACCCCACACCTGTGACCCTACTCCACACCTGTGACCCTACACCTGTGACCCTACTCCACACCTGTGACCCTACACCTGTGACCCTACCCCACACCTGTGACCCTACCCCACACCTGTGACCCCACACCTGTGACCCTACACCTGTGACCCTACCCCACACCTGTGACCCTACTCCACACCTGTGACCCTACACCTGTGACCCTACACCTGTGACCCTACCCCACACCTGTGACCCTACTCCACACCTGTGACCCTACACCTGTGACCCTACCCCACACCTGTGACCCCACACCTGTGACCCTACACCTGTGACCCTACCCCACACCTGTGACCCTACTCCACACCTGTGACCCTACACCTGTGACCCTACCCCACACCTGTGACCCTACCCCACACCTGTGACCCCACACCTGTGACCCTACTCCACACCTGTGACCCTACACCTGTGACCCTACTCCACACCTGTGACCCTACACCTGTGACCCTACCCCACACCTGTGACCCTACCCCACACCTGTGACCCCACACCTGTGACCCTACACCTGTGACCCTACCCCACACCTGTGACCCTACTCCACACCTGTGACCCTACACCTGTGACCCTACACCTGTGACCCTACCCCACACCTGTGACCCTACTCCACACCTGTGACCCTACACCTGTGACCCTACCCCACACCTGTGACCCCACACCTGTGACCCTACACCTGTGACCCTACCCCACACCTGTGACCCTACTCCACACCTGTGACCCTACACCTGTGACCCTACCCCACACCTGTGACCCTACCCCACACCTGTGACCCCACACCTGTGACCCTACACCTGTGACCCTACCCCACACCTGTGACCCTACTCCACACCTGTGACCCTACACCTGTGACCCTACCCCACACCTGTGACCCTACCCCACACCTGTGACCCCACACCTGTGACCCTACACCTGTGGCCCTACCCCACACCTGTTACCCCACACCTGTGGCCCTACCCCACACCTGTTACCCCACACCTGTGACCCTACCCCACACCTGTGAACCTACCTCACACCTGTTACCCCACACCTGTGGCCTTACACCACACCTGCCCCGCTCTCCTCTGCCTGCTCTCTGTGTCAGACTTCATGGACCCTGATAAGCCCTCATCAATGACTTCGGGGCTGTTTCTTTCATTGCGTGGGCAAGACGTCTTACTGTAGCTGGGGCCAGCCCCGATGCACTGCAATCCTCCAAAGATCGACTAAGAACTGGAGTTGGTCCCAGGGCGCTGCAGCGACCACTGCTCCTGGCAGTTTGGCTCAACAGCACTTTGAGGCCTTTTCTCTCACAGTGGATTAATAAAGTATACTTTAAACTAGAGGTGGGCAATATGCCAGATAGAGCCAGAACACAATTGAGATTTTATGATGATGATGATTTATGTTCTCTCAATATATTCATATTGCTTTAAGATGCAAATAAAGGGGAATTAAGTGTGATCTTTCTTCAGAACGTTCACACTACACTGCAATTGATTGAAACTATTACTCACTCAGAGCACGACACGGGCTGACTAATAAAATGAGTGTGTGTTTTAAGCATCGATCTGTACTTCACAGAAAACAGGTGAAGCACGATATGGCCACTAACTAAAAACACGGATTGTCACAAGGGCCAGATCACATTCAATTATTGCCAGCTCTACTTTAACATGTATAAACCTGGAAGCAAATAGACTGTAGGACGCAACTGAGTTCTTGTGGTGGACACATGGGGAAGTGGGAATCACTATTGTCATAGCACGTTAACTGCACAAGCGTTCGAAACATTCTAAAATTTCAGCACATGGAAGTGATGTAACAGTCATGAAAGGTATTCACTCTTCACACCATGATGGGCGGAGTCTCAGGAGCAGTGCCGTGTTATTACATTTCAAATTGTGTCGTCTCATTTCAAACTTGATGTTGAATATGGTGAGTCTCAATACCACTTGAGACTACCGCAGTAAAAGATGAGCAGTAGTTTGTAATTTGATTTGTAACCTGTCTTTCTCCACTTGCTGCTGTCTCAGATTGAGTCGGAGCCGTTCTTGCGCTCCAGCCTGTCTCGCCTCTCATACGTGTCGTTCGCTCGGCTGCTGGACACTGTGAGCAGTGACCTCGGGGCGTATGAGGTGCCAACCCCGGCCCCTGATGCCAGCCCCACCCTGCACCGCATCGCCGTCTCCATGGAAGTGTCTCGCCGCATCGTCACAGCCACCGGGGCCCAGCGCATGCAGGGCTACGCTGAGCGCTACATGGAGAACTTCACGCCCTGGGTGAAGCGCCAGGGAGGATGGGTACGAAGCGTCTGTTAGCGGTGTACAGGGCCGTGTAGAGACAGAAATGTCTGCTGTACACGCTGCTGTTCGATCTGAGCGTCTGCTGTACACGCTGCTGTTCGATCTGAGCGTCTGCTGTACACGCTGCTGTTCGATCTGAGCGTCTGCTGTACACGCTGCTGTTCGATCTGAGCGTCTGCTGTACACGCTGCTGTTCGATCTGAGCGTCTGCTGTACACGCTGCTGTTCGATCTGCGCGTCTGCTGTACACGCTGCTGTTCGATCTGAGCGTCTGCGGTACACGCTGCTGTTCGATCTGAGCGTCTGCGGTACACGCTGCTGTTCGATCTGAGCGTCTGCTGAACACGCTGCTGTTCGCTCTGAGCGTCTGCTGTACACGCTGCTGTTCGATCTGAGCGTCTGCTGAACACGCTGCTGTTCGATCTGAGCGTCTGCTGTACACGCTGCTGTTCGATCTGAGCGTCTGCTGTACACGCTGCTGTTCGATCTGAGCGTCTGCGTTACACGCTGCTGTTCGATCTGAGCGTCTGCTGTACACGCTGCTGTTCGATCTGAGCGTCTGCGGTACACGCTGCTGTTCGATCTGAGCGTCTGCGGTACACGCTGCTGTTCGATCTGAGCGTCTGCTGTACACGCTGCTGTTCGATCTGAGCGTCTGCTGTACACGCTGCTGTTCGATCTGAGCGTCTGCTGTACACTCTGCTGTTCGATCTGAGCGTCTGCGGTACACGCTGCTGTTCGATCTGAGCGTCTGCTGTACACGCTGCTGTTCGATCTGAGCGTCTGCTGAACACGCTGCTGTTCGATCTGAGCGTCTGCGGTACACGCTGCTGTTCGATCGGAGCGTCTGCTGTACACGCTGCTGTTCGATCTGAGCGTCTGCGGTACACGCTGCTGTTCGATCTAAGCGTCTGCGGTACACGCTGCTGTTCGATCTGAGCGTCTGCTGTACACGCTGCTGTTCGATCTGCGCGTCTGCTGTACACGCTGCTGTTCGATCTGAGCGTCTGCGTTACACGCTGCTGTTCAATCTGAGCGTCTGCTGTACACGCTGCTGTTCGATCTAAGCGTCTGCTGTACACGCTGCTGTTCGATCTGAACGTCTGCTGAACACGCTGCTGTTCGATCTGAGCGTCTGCTGTACACGCTGCTGTTCGATCTGAGCGTCTGCTGTACACGCTGCTGTTCGATCGGAGCGTCTGCTGTACACGCTGCTGTTCGATCTGAGCGTCTGCTGTACACGCTGCTGTTCGATCTGAACGTCTGCTGAACACGCTGCTGTTCGATCTGAGCGTCTGCTGTACACTCTGCTGTTCGATCTGAGCGTCTGCTGTACACGCTGCTGTTCGATCTGAGCGTCTGCTGAACACGCTGCTGTTCGATCTGAGCGTCTGCTGTACACGCTGCTGTTCGATCTGAGCGTCTGCTGTACACGCTGCTGTTCGATCTGAGCGTCTGCTGAACACGCTGCTGTTCGATCTGAGCGTCTGCTGAACACGCTGCTGTTCGATCTGAGCGTCTGCTGTACACGCTGCTGTTCGATCTGAGCGTCTGCTGAACACGCTGCTGTTCGATCTGAACGTCTGCTGAACACGCTGCTGTTCGATCTGAGCGTCTGCTGTACACGCTGCTGTTCGATCTGAGCGTCTGCTGAACACGCTGCTGTTCGATCTGAGCGTCTGCTGTACACGCTGCTGTTCGATCTGAGCGTCTGCTGAACACGCTGCTGTTCGATCTGAGCGTCTGCTGTACACGCTGCTGTTCGATCTGAGCGTCTGCTGTACACGCTGCTGTTCGATCTGAGCGTCTGCTGAACACGCTGCTGTTCGATCTGAACGTCTGCTGTACACGCTGCTGTTCGATCTGAGCGTCTGCTGTACACGCTGCTGTTCGATCTGAACGTCTGCTGAACACGCTGCTGTTCGATCTGAACGTCTGCTGAACACGCTGCTGTTCGATCTGAGCGTCTGCTGTACACGCTGCTGTTCGATCTGAGCGTCTGCTGTACACGCTGCTGTTCGATCGGAGCGTCTGCTGTACACGCTGCTGTTCGATCTGAGCGTCTGCTGTACACGCTGCTGTTCGATCGGAGCGTCTGCTGTACACGCTGCTGTTCGATCTGAGCGTCTGCTGTACACGCTGCTGTTCGATCTGAACGTCTGCTGAACACGCTGCTGTTCGATCTGAGCGTCTGCTGTACACTCTGCTGTTCGATCTGAGCGTCTGCTGTACACGCTGCTGTTCGATCTGAGCGTCTGCTGAACACGCTGCTGTTCGATCTGAACGTCTGCTGAACACGCTGCTGTTCGATCTGAGCGTCTGCTGAACACGCTGCTGTTCGATCTGAGCGTCTGCTGTACACGCTGCTGTTCGATCTGAGCGTCTGCTGTACACGCTGCTGTTCGATCTGAGCGTCTGCTGTACACGCTGCTGTTCGATCTGAGCGTCTGCTGTACACGCTGCTGTTCGATCTGAGCGTCTGCTGTACACGCTGCTGTTCGATCTGAGCGTCTGCTGTACACGCTGCTGTTCGATCTGAGCGTCTGCTGTACACGCTGCTGTTCGATCTGAACGTCTGCTGAACACGCTGCTGTTCGATCTGAGCGTCTGCTGTACACTCTGCTGTTCGATCTGAGCGTCTGCTGTACACGCTGCTGTTCGATCTGAGCGTCTGCTGAACACGCTGCTGTTCGATCTGAGCGTCTGCTGTACACGCTGCTGTTCGATCTGAGCGTCTGCTGTACACGCTGCTGTTCGATCTGAGCGTCTGCTGTACACGCTGCTGTTCGATCTGAGCGTCTGCTGTACACTCTGCTGTTCGATCTGAGCGTCTGCTGTACACGCTGCTGTTCGATCTGAGCGTCTGCTGTACACGCTGCTGTTCGATCTGAGCGTCTGCTGAACACGCTGCTGTTCGATCTGAGCGTCTGCGGTACACGCTGCTGTTCGATCGGAGCGTCTGCTGTACACGCTGCTGTTCGATCTGAGCGTCTGCGGTACACGCTGCTGTTCGATCTAAGCGTCTGCGGTACACGCTGCTGTTCGATCTGAGCGTCTGCTGTACACGCTGCTGTTCGATCTGCGCGTCTGCTGTACACGCTGCTGTTCGATCTGAGCGTCTGCGTTACACGCTGCTGTTCAATCTGAGCGTCTGCTGTACACGCTGCTGTTCGATCTAAGCGTCTGCTGTACACGCTGCTGTTCGATCTGAACGTCTGCTGAACACGCTGCTGTTCGATCTGAGCGTCTGCTGTACACGCTGCTGTTCGATCTGAGCGTCTGCTGTACACGCTGCTGTTCGATCGGAGCGTCTGCTGTACACGCTGCTGTTCGATCTGAACGTCTGCTGAACACGCTGCTGTTCGATCTGAGCGTCTGCTGTACACTCTGCTGTTCGATCTGAGCGTCTGCTGTACACGCTGCTGTTCGATCTGAGCGTCTGCTGAACACGCTGCTGTTCGATCTGAGCGTCTGCTGTACACGCTGCTGTTCGATCTGAGCGTCTGCTGTACACGCTGCTGTTCGATCTGAGCGTCTGCTGAACACGCTGCTGTTCGATCTGAGCGTCTGCTGAACACGCTGCTGTTCGATCTGAGCGTCTGCTGTACACGCTGCTGTTCGATCTGAGCGTCTGCTGAACACGCTGCTGTTCGATCTGAACGTCTGCTGAACACGCTGCTGTTCGATCTGAGCGTCTGCTGTACACGCTGCTGTTCGATCTGAGCGTCTGCTGAACACGCTGCTGTTCGATCTGAGCGTCTGCTGTACACGCTGCTGTTCGATCTGAGCGTCTGCGGTACACGCTGCTGTTCGATCTGAGCGTCTGCTGTACACGCTGCTGTTCGATCTGAACGTCTGCTGAACACGCTGCTGTTCGATCTGAACGTCTGCTGAACACGCTGCTGTTCGATCTGAGCGTCTGCTGTACACGCTGCTGTTCGATCTGAGCGTCTGCTGTACACTCTGCTGTTCGATCTGAACGTCTGCTGAACACGCTGCTGTTCGATCTGAGCGTCTGCTGTACACGCTGCTGTTCGATCTGAGCGTCTGCTGTACACGCTGCTGTTCGATCGGAGCGTCTGCTGTACACGCTGCTGTTCGATCTGAGCGTCTGCTGTACACGCTGCTGTTCGATCTGAACGTCTGCTGAACACGCTGCTGTTCGATCTGAGCGTCTGCTGTACACTCTGCTGTTCGATCTGAGCGTCTGCTGTACACGCTGCTGTTCGATCTGAGCGTCTGCTGAACACGCTGCTGTTCGATCTGAGCGTCTGCTGTACACGCTGCTGTTCGATCTGAGCGTCTGCTGAACACGCTGCTGTTCGATCTGAGCGTCTGCTGTACACGCTGCTGTTCGATCTGAGCGTCTGCGTTACACGCTGCTGTTCGATCTGAGCGTCTGCTGTACACGCTGCTGTTCGATCTGAGCGTCTGCGGTACACGCTGCTGTTCGATCTGAGCGTCTGCTGTACACGCTGCTGTTCGATCTGAGCGTCTGCTGTACACGCTGCTGTTCGATCTGAGCGTCTGCTGAACACGCTGCTGTTCGATCTGAGCGTCTGCTGAACACGCTGCTGTTCGATCTGAGCGTCTGCTGTACACGCTGCTGTTCGATCTGAGCGTCTGCGTTACACGCTGCTGTTCGATCTGAGCGTCTGCTGTACACGCTGCTGTTCGATCTGAGCGTCTGCGGTACACGCTGCTGTTCGATCTGAGCGTCTGCGGTACACGCTGCTGTTCGATCTGAGCGTCTGCTGTACACGCTGCTGTTCGATCTGAGCGTCTGCTGTACACGCTGCTGTTCGATCTGAGCGTCTGCTGAACACGCTGCTGTTCGATCTGAGCGTCTGCTGTACACGCTGCTGTTCGATCTGAGCGTCTGCTGTACACGCTGCTGTTCGATCTGAGCGTCTGCTGAACACGCTGCTGTTCGATCTGAGCGTCTGCTGTACACGCTGCTGTTCGATCTGAGCGTCTGCGGTACACGCTGCTGTTCGATCTGAGCGTCTGCTGTACACGCTGCTGTTCGATCTGAACGTCTGCTGAACACGCTGCTGTTCGATCTGAACGTCTGCTGAACACGCTGCTGTTCGATCTGAGCGTCTGCTGTACACGCTGCTGTTCGATCTGAGCGTCTGCTGTACACGCTGCTGTTCGATCGGAGCGTCTGCTGTACACGCTGCTGTTCGATCTGAGCGTCTGCTGTACACGCTGCTGTTCGATCTGAACGTCTGCTGAACACGCTGCTGTTCGATCTGAGCGTCTGCTGTACACTCTGCTGTTCGATCTGAGCGTCTGCTGTACACGCTGCTGTTCGATCTGAGCGTCTGCTGAACACGCTGCTGTTCGATCTGAGCGTCTGCTGAACACGCTGCTGTTCGATCTGAACGTCTGCTGAACACGCTGCTGTTCGATCTGAGCGTCTGCTGTACACTCTGCTGTTCGATCTGAGCGTCTGCTGTACACGCTGCTGTTCGATCTGAGCGTCTGCTGTACACGCTGCTGTTCGATCTGAGCGTCTGCTGTACACGCTGCTGTTCGATCTGAGCGTCTGCTGTACACGCTGCTGTTCGATCTGAACGTCTGCTGAACACGCTGCTGTTCGATCTGAGCGTCTGCTGTACACTCTGCTGTTCGATCTGAGCGTCTGCTGTACACGCTGCTGTTCGATCTGAGCGTCTGCTGAACACGCTGCTGTTCGATCTGAGCGTCTGCTGTACACGCTGCTGTTCGATCTGAGCGTCTGCTGTACACGCTGCTGTTCGATCTGAGCGTCTGCTGTACACGCTGCTGTTCGATCTGAGCGTCTGCTGTACACTCTGCTGTTCGATCTGAGCGTCTGCTGTACACGCTGCTGTTCGATCTGAGCGTCTGCTGTACACGCTGCTTTTCGATCTGAGCGTCTGCTGAACACGCTGCTGTTCGATCTGAGCGTCTGCGGTACACGCTGCTGTTCGATCGGAGCGTCTGCTGTACACGCTGCTGTTCGATCTGAGCGTCTGCGGTACACGCTGCTGTTCGATCTAAGCGTCTGCGGTACACGCTGCTGTTCGATCTGAGCGTCTGCTGTACACGCTGCTGTTCGATCTGCGCGTCTGCTGTACACGCTGCTGTTCGATCTGAGCGTCTGCGTTACACGCTGCTGTTCAATCTGAGCGTCTGCTGTACACGCTGCTGTTCGATCTAAGCGTCTGCTGTACACGCTGCTGTTCGATCTGAACGTCTGCTGAACACGCTGCTGTTCGATCTGAGCGTCTGCTGTACACGCTGCTGTTCGATCTGAGCGTCTGCTGTACACGCTGCTGTTCGATCGGAGCGTCTGCTGAACACGCTGCTGTTCGATCTGAGCGTCTGCTGTACACTCTGCTGTTCGATCTGAGCGTCTGCTGTACACGCTGCTGTTCGATCTGAACGTCTGCTGAACACGCTGCTGTTCGATCTGAGCGTCTGCTGTACACTCTGCTGTTCGATCTGAGCGTCTGCTGTACACGCTGCTGTTCGATCTGAGCGTCTGCTGTACACGCTGCTGTTCGATCTGAGCGTCTGCTGTACACGCTGCTGTTCGATCTGAGCGTCTGCTGTACACGCTGCTGTTCGATCTGAACGTCTGCTGAACACGCTGCTGTTCGATCTGAGCGTCTGCTGTACACTCTGCTGTTCGATCTGAGCGTCTGCTGTACACGCTGCTGTTCGATCTGAGCGTCTGCTGAACACGCTGCTGTTCGATCTGAGCGTCTGCTGTACACGCTGCTGTTCGATCTGAGCGTCTGCTGTACACGCTGCTGTTCGATCTGAGCGTCTGCTGTACACTCTGCTGTTCGATCTGAGCGTCTGCTGTACACGCTGCTGTTCGATCTGAGCGTCTGCTGTACACGCTGCTGTTCGATCTGAGCGTCTGCTGAACACGCTGCTGTTCGATCTGAGCGTCTGCGGTACACGCTGCTGTTCGATCGGAGCGTCTGCTGTACACGCTGCTGTTCGATCTGAGCGTCTGCGGTACACGCTGCTGTTCGATCTAAGCGTCTGCGGTACACGCTGCTGTTCGATCTGAGCGTCTGCTGTACACGCTGCTGTTCGATCTGCGCGTCTGCTGTACACGCTGCTGTTCGATCTGAGCGTCTGCGTTACACGCTGCTGTTCAATCTGAGCGTCTGCTGTACACGCTGCTGTTCGATCTAAGCGTCTGCTGTACACGCTGCTGTTCGATCTGAACGTCTGCTGAACACGCTGCTGTTCGATCTGAGCGTCTGCTGTACACGCTGCTGTTCGATCTGAGCGTCTGCTGTACACGCTGCTGTTCGATCGGAGCGTCTGCTGTACACGCTGCTGTTCGATCTGAACGTCTGCTGAACACGCTGCTGTTCGATCTGAGCGTCTGCTGTACACTCTGCTGTTCGATCTGAGCGTCTGCTGTACACGCTGCTGTTCGATCTGAGCGTCTGCTGAACACGCTGCTGTTCGATCTGAGCGTCTGCTGTACACGCTGCTGTTCGATCTGAGCGTCTGCTGTACACGCTGCTGTTCGATCTGAGCGTCTGCTGAACACGCTGCTGTTCGATCTGAGCGTCTGCTGAACACGCTGCTGTTCGATCTGAGCGTCTGCTGTACACGCTGCTGTTCGATCTGAGCGTCTGCTGAACACGCTGCTGTTCGATCTGAACGTCTGCTGAACACGCTGCTGTTCGATCTGAGCGTCTGCTGTACACGCTGCTGTTCGATCTGAGCGTCTGCTGAACACGCTGCTGTTCGATCTGAGCGTCTGCTGTACACGCTGCTGTTCGATCTGAGCGTCTGCGGTACACGCTGCTGTTCGATCTGAGCGTCTGCTGTACACGCTGCTGTTCGATCTGAACGTCTGCTGAACACGCTGCTGTTCGATCTGAACGTCTGCTGAACACGCTGCTGTTCGATCTGAGCGTCTGCTGTACACGCTGCTGTTCGATCTGAGCGTCTGCTGTACACTCTGCTGTTCGATCTGAACGTCTGCTGAACACGCTGCTGTTCGATCTGAGCGTCTGCTGTACACGCTGCTGTTCGATCTGAGCGTCTGCTGTACACGCTGCTGTTCGATCGGAGCGTCTGCTGTACACGCTGCTGTTCGATCTGAGCGTCTGCTGTACACGCTGCTGTTCGATCTGAACGTCTGCTGAACACGCTGCTGTTCGATCTGAGCGTCTTCTGTACACTCTGCTGTTCGATCTGAGCGTCTGCTGTACACGCTGCTGTTCGATCTGAGCGTCTGCTGAACACGCTGCTGTTCGATCTGAGCGTCTGCTGTACACGCTGCTGTTCGATCTGAGCGTCTGCTGAACACGCTGCTGTTCGATCTGAGCGTCTGCTGTACACGCTGCTGTTCGATCTGAACGTCTGCTGAACACGCTGCTGTTCGATCTGAGCGTCTGCTGTACACGCTGCTGTTCGATCTGAGCGTCTGCTGAACACGCTGCTGTTCGATCTGAGCGTCTGCTGTACACGCTGCTGTTCGATCTGAGCGTCTGCGGTACACGCTGCTGTTCGATCTGAGCGTCTGCTGTACACGCTGCTGTTCGATCTGAACGTCTGCTGAACACGCTGCTGTTCGATCTGAACGTCTGCTGAACACGCTGCTGTTCGATCTGAGCGTCTGCTGTACACGCTGCTGTTCGATCTGAGCGTCTGCTGTACACTCTGCTGTTCGATCTGAACGTCTGCTGAACACGCTGCTGTTCGATCTGAGCGTCTGCTGTACACGCTGCTGTTCGATCTGAGCGTCTGCTGTACACGCTGCTGTTCGATCGGAGCGTCTGCTGTACACGCTGCTGTTCGATCTGAGCGTCTGCTGTACACGCTGCTGTTCGATCTGAACGTCTGCTGAACACGCTGCTGTTCGATCTGAGCGTCTGCTGTACACTCTGCTGTTCGATCTGAGCGTCTGCTGTACACGCTGCTGTTCGATCTGAGCGTCTGCTGAACACGCTGCTGTTCGATCTGAGCGTCTGCTGTACACGCTGCTGTTCGATCTGAGCGTCTGCTGAACACGCTGCTGTTCGATCTGAGCGTCTGCTGTACACGCTGCTGTTCGATCTGAGCGTCTGCGTTACACGCTGCTGTTCGATCTGAGCGTCTGCTGTACACGCTGCTGTTCGATCTGAGCGTCTGCGGTACACGCTGCTGTTCGATCTGAGCGTCTGCTGTACACGCTGCTGTTCGATCTGAGCGTCTGCTGTACACGCTGCTGTTCGATCTGAGCGTCTGCTGAACACGCTGCTGTTCGATCTGAGCGTCTGCTGAACACGCTGCTGTTCGATCTGAGCGTCTGCTGTACACGCTGCTGTTCGATCTGAGCGTCTGCGTTACACGCTGCTGTTCGATCTGAGCGTCTGCTGTACACGCTGCTGTTCGATCTGAGCGTCTGCGGTACACGCTGCTGTTCGATCTGAGCGTCTGCGGTACACGCTGCTGTTCGATCTGAGCGTCTGCTGTACACGCTGCTGTTCGATCTGAGCGTCTGCTGTACACGCTGCTGTTCGATCTGAGCGTCTGCTGAACACGCTGCTGTTCGATCTGAGCGTCTGCTGTACACGCTGCTGTTCGATCTGAGCGTCTGCTGTACACGCTGCTGTTCGATCTGAGCGTCTGCTGAACACGCTGCTGTTCGATCTGAGCGTCTGCTGTACACGCTGCTGTTCGATCTGAGCGTCTGCGGTACACGCTGCTGTTCGATCTGAGCGTCTGCTGTACACGCTGCTGTTCGATCTGAGCGTCTGCTGTACACGCTGCTGTTCGATCTGAACGTCTGCTGAACACGCTGCTGTTCGATCTGAACGTCTGCTGAACACGCTGCTGTTCGATCTGAACGTCTGCTGAACACGCTGCTGTTCGATCTGAGCGTCTGCTGTACACGCTGCTGTTCGATCTGAGCGTCTGCTGTACACGCTGCTGTTCGATCTGAACGTCTGCTGAACACGCTGCTGTTCGATCTGAACGTCTGCTGAACACGCTGCTGTTCGATCTGAGCGTCTGCTGTACACGCTGCTGTTCGATCTGAGCGTCTGCTGTACACGCTGCTGTTCGATCGGAGCGTCTGCTGTACACGCTGCTGTTCGATCTGAGCGTCTGCTGTACACGCTGCTGTTCGATCTGAACGTCTGCTGAACACGCTGCTGTTCGATCTGAGCGTCTGCTGTACACTCTGCTGTTCGATCTGAGCGTCTGCTGTACACGCTGCTGTTCGATCTGAGCGTCTGCTGAACACGCTGCTGTTCGATCTGAACGTCTGCTGAACACGCTGCTGTTCGATCTGAGCGTCTGCTGTACACTCTGCTGTTCGATCTGAGCGTCTGCTGTACACGCTGCTGTTCGATCTGAGCGTCTGCTGTACACGCTGCTGTTCGATCTGAGCGTCTGCTGTACACGCTGCTGTTCGATCTGAGCGTCTGCTGTACACGCTGCTGTTCGATCGGAGCGTCTGCTGTACACGCTGCTGTTCGATCTGAGCGTCTGCTGTACACGCTGCTGTTCGATCTGAGCGTCTGCTGAACACGCTGCTGTTCGATCTGAGCGTCTGCTGTACACGCTGCTGTTCGATCTGAGCGTCTGCTGTACACGCTGCTGTTCGATCTGAGCGTCTGCTGTACACGCTGCTGTTCGATCTGAGCGTCTGCTGTACACTCTGCTGTTCGATCTGAGCGTCTGCTGTACACGCTGCTGTTCGATCTGAGCGTCTGCTGTACACGCTGCTGTTCGATCTGAGCGTCTGCTGAACACGCTGCTGTTCGATCTGAGCGTCTGCGGTACACGCTGCTGTTCGATCTGAGCGTCTGCTGTACACGCTGCTGTTCGATCTGAGCGTCTGCTGTACACGCTGCTGTTCGATCTGAGCGTCTGCTGAACACGCTGCTGTTCGATCTGAGCGTCTGCGGTACACGCTGCTGTTCGATCGGAGCGTCTGCTGTACACGCTGCTGTTCGATCTGAGCGTCTGCGGTACACGCTGCTGTTCGATCTGAGCGTCTGCGGTACACGCTGCTGTTCGATCTGAGCGTCTGCTGTACACGCTGCTGTTCGATCTGCGCGTCTGCTGTACACGCTGCTGTTCGATCTGAGCGTCTGCGTTACACGCTGCTGTTCAATCTGAGCGTCTGCTGTACACGCTGCTGTTCGATCTAAGCGTCTGCTGTACACACTGCTGTTCGATCTGAACGTCTGCTGAACACGCTGCTGTTCGATCTGAGCGTCTGCTGTACACGCTGCTGTTCGATCTGAGCGTCTGCTGTACACGCTGCTGTTCGATCGGAGCGTCTGCTGTACACGCTGCTGTTCGATCTGAACGTCTGCTGAACACGCTGCTGTTCGATCTGAGCGTCTGCTGTACACTCTGCTGTTCGATCTGAGCGTCTGCTGTACACGCTGCTGTTCGATCTGAGCGTCTGCTGAACACGCTGCTGTTCGATCTGAGCGTCTGCTGTACACGCTGCTGTTCGATCTGAGCGTCTGCTGTACACGCTGCTGTTCGATCTGAGCGTCTGCTGAACACGCTGCTGTTCGATCTGAGCGTCTGCTGAACACGCTGCTGTTCGATCTGAGCGTCTGCTGTACACGCTGCTGTTCGATCTGAGCGTCTGCTGAACACGCTGCTGTTCGATCTGAACGTCTGCTGAACACGCTGCTGTTCGATCTGAGCGTCTGCTGTACACGCTGCTGTTCGATCTGAGCGTCTGCTGAACACGCTGCTGTTCGATCTGAGCGTCTGCTGTACACGCTGCTGTTCGATCTGAGCGTCTGCGGTACACGCTGCTGTTCGATCTGAGCGTCTGCTGTACACGCTGCTGTTCGATCTGAACGTCTGCTGAACACGCTGCTGTTCGATCTGAACGTCTGCTGAACACGCTGCTGTTCGATCTGAGCGTCTGCTGTACACGCTGCTGTTCGATCTGAGCGTCTGCTGTACACTCTGCTGTTCGATCTGAACGTCTGCTGAACACGCTGCTGTTCGATCTGAGCGTCTGCTGTACACGCTGCTGTTCGATCTGAACGTCTGCTGTACACGCTGCTGTTCGATCTAAGCGTCTGCTGAACACGCTGCTGTTCGATCTGAGCGTCTGCTGTACACGCTGCTGTTCGATCGGAGCGTCTGCTGTACACGCTGCTGTTCGATCTGAACGTCTGCTGTACACGCTGCTGTTCGATCTGAGCGTCTGCTGTACACGCTGCTGTTCGATCTGAGCGTCTGCTGTACACGCTGCTGTTCGATCTGAGCGTCTGCTGTACACGCTGCTGTTCGATCTGAGCGTCTGCTGAACACGCTGCTGTTCGATCTGAGCGTCTGCTGTACACGCTGCTGTTCGATCTGAGCGTCTGCTGAACACGCTGCTGTTCGATCTGAGCGTCTGCTGTACACGCTGCTGTTCGATCTGAGCGTCTGCGTTACACGCTGCTGTTCGATCTGAGCGTCTGCTGTACACGCTGCTGTTCGATCTGAGCGTCTGCGGTACACGCTGCTGTTCGATCTGAGCGTCTGCGGTACACGCTGCTGTTCGATCTGAGCGTCTGCTGTACACGCTGCTGTTCGATCTGAGCGTCTGCTGTACACGCTGCTGTTCGATCTGAGCGTCTGCTGAACACGCTGCTGTTCGATCTGAGCGTCTGCTGAACACGCTGCTGTTCGATCTGAGCGTCTGCTGTACACGCTGCTGTTCGATCTGAGCGTCTGCGTTACACGCTGCTGTTCGATCTGAGCGTCTGCTGTACACGCTGCTGTTCGATCTGAGCGTCTGCGGTACACGCTGCTGTTCGATCTGAGCGTCTGCTGTACACGCTGCTGTTCGATCTGAGCGTCTGCTGTACACGCTGCTGTTCGATCTGAGCGTCTGCTGTACACGCTGCTGTTCGATCTGAGCGTCTGCTGTACACGCTGCTGTTCGATCTGAGCGTCTGCGGTACACGCTGCTGTTCGATCTGAGCGTCTGCTGTACACGCTGCTGTTCGATCTGAGCGTCTGCTGTACACGCTGCTGTTCGATCTGAGCGTCTGCTGAACACGCTGCTGTTCGATCTGAGCGTCTGCTGTACACGCTGCTGTTCGATCTGAGCGTCTGCTGTACACGCTGCTGTTCGATCTGAGCGTCTGCTGAACACGCTGCTGTTCGATCTGAACGTCTGCTGAACACGCTGCCTCGTCACTGCTCACACGAGCCCAGGTTTAACTCTTTGTCTTGTTCTGATGAAACATGAAGTGACTGTTGCTGCTGTCGTTGTTTAGGAGAACGTGCTGGATCTGGAGGACGAGTACGACTGACACGCCTCAGCCTCAGCCACAACCGCCTCTGATCACCTGGAGTCATCAAATATTTTAGAGTCAAAGACGTGTACGTGTTGTGTTTACATCAGTTCTCAGGATGAAAAGGTGCTTTAAACCGAGACACTTGCACTGCCAAAATGATGTCATTGTAAAAAGACTATTTGTCCCACTCTGTGAAGACGGTGTTGTACAAGGAGTTTGTACAGAGATATTTACTGTCATTTGTTTACTGTCTAATACTCGCTGCTAATACTTGACCTCTACTTCACAAATCTACCACAAAAGACACACATTATACATCGTCCTTTAATCATGTTCCAACATCAAACACTCCTGGAGCCGTCATTTAGTGTCACGTTCCTTTCATGAATCAAGTTTAGTCCTAGTTAGAGCTCCAAGATCTTCTGTGGCGTTTTGAAGTCGTTCTGAGCATTTCTGACTCAAACGATGTTCGTTAGAACCGCACGCTTCCTTTAGCATGTCGGGTTAAGCTAGCTTTGTTTCTCTCCCTGTGTCGTTCCCTTTGCTGCCAGTAGATGGAGCTCTGACTCCACTGGCCCATATGAAGTCGTGTGAACGTTTTGTCGGACAATGTTTAAGTTGTTAAAGCAGAGGTACAAGAGCATGTATAAAGTACATACTAATACTGCAGAACTACGTAAAATACACTAATGCTGGAGCTGGACCTGCCTTTGCACTCAGGCTGCTCTCAACCTTTTCTAACATGTTCATACAATGTTTACACGGGTGTATTACTATGGACCATCTCTGAAAAACATTTACATATTTACATTTAAAGGCAGTTCAAATCAGTGGTGAAAAGTAACAAAGTACATAAGTAAAAGTACTGTACACTGTGTGGGTATTGGTCCTTTTAAAGTGGATACTTTTAACTTGACACGTGGACACACTGAAGAGAGGGTTGGCACTAGGTCAAATAGGGAATTGGAAAGGAAGTGACGAAATCCAAGATGGCGGCGCTCTTGCGGCCCAAATCACTTGCGGTTCATCATTTTGCTACACCTGATGGCTCGATGGTTAGAGACACGACTTTGTGCAAAGTGTTTGAGGGTTCGATTCCAGCACGGAACTTTATTATCTCAAGTTTAAACATTTTTTTTACAGTCTAGTTTGTTTTGGGATGAGTTAGCTGCACTTTTGCTAATACAAAGTCATGGTATAAACTAGTTTTAGCCAAACGAAGTAAACCAAAACTTAGGGTTAGGTGTTAAGGGTTAAGGTCAGGGGTTAGGGTCAGGGGTTAAGGTTAGGGTCAGGGGTTAATGTTAGGGTTAGGGTTAAGGTTAGGGTCAGGGGTTAAGGTTAGGGTTAGGGTCAGGGGTTAAGGTTAGGGTTAAGGTTAGGGTCAGGGGTTAAGGTTAGGGTCAGGGGTTAAGGTTAGGGGTTAAGGTTAGGGTCAGGGGTTAGGATCAGGGGTTAGGGTCAGGGGTTAGGGTTGGGGTTAAGGTTAGGGTCAGGGGTTAAGGTTAGGGTCAGGGGTTAAGGTTAGGGGTTAAGGTTAGGGTCAGGGGTTAAGGTTAGGGTTAGGGTCAGGGGTTAAGGTTAGGGTTAAGGTTAGGGTCAGGGGTTAAGGTTAGGGTCAGGGGTTAAGGTTAGGGGTTAAGGTTAGGGTCAGGGGTTAGGATCAGGGGTTAGGGTCAGGGGTTAGGGTTGGGGTTAGGGTTAAGGTTAGGATCAGGGGTTAGGGTCAGGGGTTAAGGTTAGGGTTAAGGTTAGGATCAGGGGTTAGGGTCAGGGGTTAGGGTTAAGGTTAGGATCAGGGGTTAGGGTCAGGGGTTAGGGTTAAGGTTAGGATCAGGGGTTAGGGTCAGGGGTTAGGGTCAGGGGTTAGGGTTGGGGTTAGGGTTAAGGTTAGGATCAGGGGTTAAGGTTAGGGTTAAGGTTAGGATCAGGGGTTAGGGTCAGGGGTTAGGGTTAGGGTTAGGGTTAGGATCAGGGGTTAGGACCCAGACCCATGTGATTTACATTTTCACAATTCTTTGTTTTACATTCAATTCACGATCATTTCAATAGTTTCTCAGTGAGACAACACCAGGAACTCATTGTTTGGTCCTTGTTCACATCAAATGCATCGTAAACTTCAGGTTTGGACCCAAGAGTGAACATTATTGATGGATCAGCAGAATTAGCGGGACCGTTCGCCATGTTTACTACGGTCGACCATCTGTTTACTTCCGCCATGTCGTTCTCGCCATGTCGCCCTCGCCATGTCGCCCTCGCCATGTCGCCCTCGCCATGTCGCCCTCGCCATGTCGCCCTCGCCATGTCGCCCTCGCCATGTCGCCCTCGCCATGTCGCCCTCGCCATGTCGCCCTCGCCATGTCGCCCTCGCCATGTCGCCCTCGCCATGTCGCCCTTGCCGCCATGTCGCCCTCGCCATGTCGCCCTTGCCGCCATGTCGCCCTCGCCATGTCGCCCTCGCCATGTCGCCCTCGCCATGTCGCCCTCGCCATGTCGCCCTTGCCGCCATGTCGCCCTCGCCATGTCGCCCTTGCCATGTCGTCACTTCCTCCTTTCCAATTCCCTATATGACCTAGTGCCAACCCTGAAGAGAGGTGCAGCTCCAGTCAGTCACAGAGGCGTGTCACTGCAGGACGATCCAGTGGGACGTCCCAGTGGGCCGGCCCGAGTCCAGATGTCCCATTTCCAGCTATTTACAAAAACAGCCGTGGTTTTTTTGTAACAGATTAATGTTTAAAAATGGGAACAGAAGAGCAATCAAGGGGGGTGGGCCAGGGGCGGGTCCGGGTCCAGGCCAGGTCACGGGCGAGTAACGGGGGCTGGGCCGGGCAAGGGTCCAGGGCCGGGGCTAGTCCAGGGCCTTTTCGGCACAGTGGATCTGACAGTACATGAGCATGGAGAAGACCAGCGCCATGATCTGCACACAAACGGTCACATCCAGATAAAGGTTTTGTACTGCAAAAACACAGACAGGAAGTTCAGCTAACACAGACACAGGAAGTTCAGTTAACACAGACAGGAAGTTCAGCTAACACAGACAGGAAGTTCAGCTAACACAGACAGGAAGTTCAGCTAACACAGACACAGGAAGTTCAGCTAACACAGACACAGGAAGTTCAGCTAACACAGACAGGAAGTTCAGCTAACACAGATACAGGAAGTTCAGCTAACACAGACACAGGAAGTTCAGCTAACACAGACAGGAAGTTCAGCTAACACAGATACAGGAAGTTCAGCTAACACAGACACAGGAAGTTCAGCTAACACAGACAGGAGGGTTCAGCTAACACAGACAGGAGGGTTCAGCTAACACAGACAGGAAGTTCAGCTAACACAGACAGGATGTTCAGCTAACACAGACACAGGAAGTTCAGCTAACACAGACAGGAAGTTCAGCTAACACAGACAGGAAGTTCAGCTAACACAGACAGGAAGTTGAGCTAACACAGACAGGAAGTTCAGCTAACACAGACACAGGAAGTTCAGCTAACACAGACACAGGAAGTTCAGCTAACACAGACAGGAGGGTTCAGCTAACACAGACAGGAGGGTTCAGCTAACACAGACAGGATGTTCAGCTAACACAGACACAGGAAGTTCAGCTAACACAGACACAGGAAGTTCAGCTAACACAGACACAGGAAGTTCAGCTAACACAGACAGGAAGTTCAGCTAACACAGACAGGAAGTTCAGCTAACACAGACACAGCAAGTTCAGCTAACACAGACACAGCAGACAGGAAGTTCAGCTAACACAGACACAGGAAGTTCAGCTAACACAGACAGGAAGTTCAGCTAACACAGACAGGAAGTTGAGCTAACACAGACACAGGAAGTTCAGCTAACACAGATACAGGAAGTTCAGCTAACACAGACACAGGAAGTTCAGCTAACACAGACAGGAGGGTTCAGCTAACACAGACAGGAGGGTTCAGCTAACACAGACAGGAAGTTCAGCTAACACAGACAGGATGTTCAGCTAACACAGACACAGGAAGTTCAGCTAACACAGACACAGGAAGTTCAGCTAACACAGACACAGGAAGTTCAGCTAACACAGACAGGAAGTTCAGCTAACACAGATACAGGAAGTTCAGCTAACACAGACACAGGAAGTTCAGCTAACACAGACACAGGAAGTTCAGCTAACACAGACAGGAAGTTCAGCTAACACAGACAGGAAGTTCAGCTAACACAGACACAGCAAGTTCAGCTAACACAGACACAGGAAGTTCAGCTAACACAGACAGGAAGTTCAGCTACATCAAACATATATGTCAAAATACTATGTTTTGTTACTTAACTCTCTGGAGAGGCTTTGTGTTTCACATTAAGACACATTGAACTGAACTTATCACCATGGAGACAAGCAGGTAATGTTACAAGGCCAAGTTACAGGTCAGCTCAGTGGAGAGGCGAGTCCACTCACAGTAAGAATGCAGGTTTTTCAATGCAGTAAGACAAATGTATTTCTTTTTGGTCAGTTTGTTCTCAGGTGGGGCCCTCACAGGGGCCCCTGCTCTGACCATGTACAGAGGGATTTGTATTTTAGGCTTTATTTGTGTCATTTTGTACCATTATTTTACATTACACTTCCTATTTTTATATGAATACGTGAGAACGTTTGAAGTGAACTACATATGGGACTTTTCTCACCTAAAGACAGAAATGTTACTTTCAGAAAACACTACATTTCTGTCTGAGTCATGATTACATTTAGTTTCTTGAAATAAGCCAATGTTATTGTCGAGATATAAAGCCGACTGTGTAAAATGTGTCATGTATATTCTTGTATATGTATGTTATATATATTCACACGAGGACACAGGAAACAGATTTAAATCTTTATAAACTTGTGCTTCTCTTATTGGTCTTTTCTGTTCACTTTTATGGCCATTACAGTTGTCGACACTGAAGCGGCTGTGGCTCCTACTCTGACCCTCAGGGCGGCGTGTGATCGCAGATGCCTCAGGGGCCCTTGTGTCCTTGGGCAAGACACTGAACCTGGGAATGTGTGTGATGTAAAGCACTGTATACATTAAACCAGGGTTTCTCAAACAGTGGTCCGCATCTCTTATTTATAGACAAATATTCATGTTTTTGTCCAGCTTTGAGTTCATCGTTATTTAGAATTCAAAAGAATCTCGTGTTAAACCTGGTTTAGTCCTGGCCCCTGAGGGCCACGTTTAACACGTGTGTGTGTGTGTGTGTGTCCTTTTGTGTGTGTGTGTCCTTTTATGTGTGTGTTGTGTGTGTCCTTTTGTGTGTGTTGTGTGTGTGTGTGTCCTTTTATGTGTGTGTTGTGTGTGTGTGTCCTTGTGTGTGTGTGTCCTTGTGTGTGTGTGTCCTTGTGTGTGTGTGTGTGTGTCCTTTTGTGTGTGTGTGTGTGTCCTTTTGTGTGTGTGTGTCCTTTTATGTGTGTGTTGTGTGTGTCCTTTTGTGTGTGTTGTGTGTGTGTGTCCTTTTATGTGTGTGTTGTGTGTGTCCTTTTGTGTGTGTTGTGTGTGTGTGTCCTTGTGTGTGTGTGTCCTTGTGTGTGTGTGTCCTTGTGTGTGTGTGTCCTTGTGTGTGTGTGTGTGTGTGTCCTTTTGTGTGTGTGTGTGTCCTTTTATGTGTGTGTTGTGTGTGTGTCCTTTTGTGTGTGTTGTGTGTGTGTGTCCTTGTGTGTGTGTCTGTGTCCTTGTGTGTGTGTGTCCTTGTGTGTGTGTGTCCTTGTGTGTGTGTGTCCTTGTGTGTGTGTGTGTGTGTCCTTTTGTGTGTGTGTGTGTGTCCTTTTATGTGTGTGTTGTGTGTGTTGTGTGTGTGTGTGTCCTTGTGTGTGTGTGTGTGTCCTTGTGTGTGTGTGTCCTTGTGTGTGTGTGTGTGTGTGTCCTTTTGTGTGTGTGTGTGTGTGTGTGTGTTTGTGTGTGTGTGTCCTTTTGTGTGTGTTGTGTGTGTGTG
The DNA here is from genome assembly GCF_026437365.1 of Eucyclogobius newberryi. Classification (NCBI taxonomy): domain Eukaryota; kingdom Metazoa; phylum Chordata; class Actinopteri; order Gobiiformes; family Gobiidae; genus Eucyclogobius; species Eucyclogobius newberryi. Next base: position 3,168,438 of record NW_027315757.1, read on the forward strand.
TCCTTTTATGTGTGTGTTGTGTGTGTCCTTTTGTGTGTGTTGTGTGTGTGTGTGTCCTTGTGTGTGTGTGTGTGTGTCCTTGTGTGTGTGTGTCCTTGTGTGTGTGTGTGTGTGTGTCCTTTTGTGTGTGTGTCCTTTTGTGTGTGTTGTGTGTGTGTGTGTCCTTTTGTGTGTGTTGTGTGTGTGTGTGTCCTTGTGCATGTGTGTGTGTGTGTCCTTTTGTGTGTGTGTGTGTGTCCTTGTGTGTGTGTGTCCTTTTGTGTGTGTGTGTCCTTTTATGTGTGTGTGTGTGTCCTTTTATGTGTGTGTTGTGTGTGTTGTGTGTGTGTCCTTGTGTGTGTGTGTGTGTCCTTGTGTGTGTGTGTCCTTGTGTGTGTGTGTGTCCTTTTGTGTGTGTGTGTGTGTTGTGTGTGTGTGTCCTTTTGTGTGTGTTGTGTGTGTCCTTTTGTGTGTGTTGTGTGTGTGTGTGTCCTTGTGTGTGTGTGTGTGTGTGTGTCCTTGTGTGTGTGTGTCCTTGTGTGTGTGTGTGTCCTTTTGTGTGTGTGTCCTTTTGTGTGTGTGTCCTTTTGTGTGTGTGTGTGTGTCCTTTTGTGTGTGTGTGTCCTTTTGTGTGTGTTGTGTGTGTGTGTGTCCTTGTGCGTGTGTGTCCTTGTGTGTGTGTGTGTGTCCTTTTGTGTGTGTGTGTGTGTGTGTGTCCTTTTGTGTGTGCGTGTCCTTTTATGTGTGTGTTGTGTGTGTGTGTGTCCTTGTGTGTGTGTGTGTGTGTCCTTGTGTGTGTGTGTCCTTGTGTGTGTGTGTGTGTGTGTGTGTCCTTTTGTGTGTGTGTGTGTGTGTGTGTTTGTGTGTGTGTGTCCTTTTGTGTGTGTTGTGTGTGTGTGTCATTTTATGTGTGTGTTGTGTGTGTCCTTTTGTGTGTGTTGTGTGTGTGTGTGTCCTTGTGTGTGTGTGTGTGTGTCCTTTTGTGTGTGTGTCCTTTTGTGTGTGTTGTGTGTGTGTCCTTTTGTGTGTGTTGTGTGTGTGTGTGTGTCCTTGTGCGTGTGTGTGTGTGTCCTTGTGTGTGTGTGTCCTTGTGTGTGTGTATGTGTCCTTTTGTGTGTGTGTGTGTGTGTGTGTGTGTCCTTGTGTGTGTGTGTCCTTTTGTGTGTGTGTGTCCTTTTGTGTGTCCTTTTATGTGTGTGTGTGTGTCCTTTTATGTGTGTGTGTGTGTGTGTGTCCTTGTGTGTGTGTGTGTCCTTTTGTGTGTGTGTGTCCTTTTGTGTGTGTGTGTCCTTTTATGTGTGTGTGTGTGTCCTTTTATGTGTGTGTGTGTGTGTCCTTGTGTGTGTGTGTCCTTTTGTGTGTGTGTGTCCTTTTGTGTGTGTGTGTCCTTTTATGTGTGTGTGTGTGTGTCCTTGTGTGTGTGTGTGTGTCCTTGTGTGTCCTTGTGTGTGTCCTTGTGTGTGTGTGTCCTTGTGTGTGTGTGTGTGTCCTTTTGTGTGTGTGTGTGTGTGTGTGTGTGTGTGTCCTTGTGTGTGTGTGTCCTTTTGTGTGTGTGTGTCCTTTTGTGTGTCCTTTTATGTGTGTGTGTGTGTCCTTTTATGTGTGTGTGTGTGTGTCCTTGTGTGTGTGTGTGTGTCCTTGTGTGTGTGTGTGTCCTTGTGTGTGTCCTTGTGTGTGTGTGTGTGTGTCCTTGTGTGTGTGTGTGTGTGTGTGTGTATGTATGTGTATGTGTGTTGTGTGTTACCTGCACTACTCCGATGCACAGGCCGAACACCAGCACAGATGGGATGTTGTCCAGAAGCCACTGCCGCGCCTTCTGGTAACAGGGCTGAGGAGACAACATCATGTTTGAATGTTCAATGTTTGAATTGTACAAAAGTAGAAGTACGACCTTCAAAACGACCTGATGGTTACAAAAAGTAGGTATTTAAATCTCTTAAACTCGTTCACAAACGCTTGACTTCAACACATCTGAAGAGTCGTTGGAACTCTTTGTAGACGAGCTCATTGGGTCAGTTCTTCAGGTCGTGGTCACTCGCCCGGTCAGAGAAGAGACTTAAAGTGACCACTGCCCCAGATGAAGATCTATCGACTGTTCATGGGTCGATAAACAGTGAGGAACAGAACTTCCTCTGGGACTGGAGCTCCATCATTGAGACCGTCGTGGGGTTCAATGATGATAAGAAAGGTGAGGAATCAGCCCAGAACTAGAGGAGGAGCTGGGTTACTATGGTAACACACTACACCATCATGGTTTCAAATCATGCATCGCACAGAAGGTTCCTCTGCTTAAAGTTTGAATGGATGATTTTTTTGGCCCAAATTTGAGTCTCATTTCCTCGTGGCGTGGACTGTCCATTAGTCCTGCCACGTGTCAATCATAAAACGCACCTACTGCACATGCAGTCTCGTGCGGCTCATCCCCAGGAGAGCAGCACGTTTCCGCGTGTCTAAGCGCTTTGATCTATCATAATATAGTTCCCTCAGTGTACGTGGCAAAATGAAGACAGAGAAAGACAGTTCGAGCTGACGCAGAAGAGACGGAAATCTACGGGAGACGAACGATGTGATGCGATCCATCGCGCTAATAAACAAACGCACGTGTGTGTTGTATCAGTCCGCACGGGGGAGTGGCATGTGCACGGGGGAGTGGCATGTGCATGGGGGAGTGGCATGAGCACGGGGGAGTGGCACGAGCACGGGGGAGTGGCACGAGCACGGGGGAGTGGCATGTGCACGGGGGAGTGGCATGTGCACGGGGGAGTGGCATGAGCACGGGGGAGTGGCATGTGCACGGGGGAGTGGCATGAGCACGGGGGAGTGGCATGTGCACGGGGGAGTGGCATGAGCACGGGGGAGTGGCACGAGCACGGGGGAGTGGCACGAGCACGGGGGAGTGGCATGTGCACGGGGGAGTGGCATGAGCACGGGGGAGTGGCATGTGCACGGGGGAGTGGCATGAGCACGGGGGAGTGGCATGAGCACGGGGGAGTGGGCTTTGGGGGAGGAAACATCACGCTTTGGGGGAGGAAACATCAGGCTTTAGGGGAGGAAACATCATGCTTTGGGGGAGGAAACATCATGCTTTGGGAAGGAAACATTATGCTTTGGGGGAGGAAACATCATGCTTTGGGAAGGAAACATCATGCTTTGGGGGAGGAAACATCACGCTTTAGGGGAGGAAACATCACGCTTTAGGGGAGGAAACATCACGCTTTAGGGGAGGAAACATCACGCTTTGGGGGAGGAAACATCATGCTTTAGGGGAGGAAACATCACGCTTTGGGGGAGGTATCATCATGCTTTAGGGGAGGAAACATCATACTTAGGGGAGGAAACATCACGCTTTCTGGGAGGAAACATCATGCTTTGGGGGAGGAAACATCATGCTTTGGGGGAGGAAACATCACGCTTTGGGGGGGGAAACATCATGCTTTGGGGGAGGAAACATCACGCTTTGGGGGAGGAAACATCACGCTTTGGGGGAGGAAACATCATGCTTTGGGGGAAGAAACATCATGCTTTGGGGGAGGAAACATCATGCTTTGGGGGAGGAAACATCATGCTTTAGGGGAGGAAACATCATGCTTTCTGGGAGGAAAAATCACGCTTTAGGGGAGGAAACATCACGCTTTGGGGGAGGAAACATCATGCTTTAGGGGAGGAAACATCACGCTTTAGGGGAGGAAACATCACGCTTTAGGGGAGGAAACATCATGCTTTAGGGGAGGAAACATCACGCTTTAGGGGAGGAAACATCACGCTTTAGGGGAGGAAACATCATGCTTTGGGGGAGGAAACATCACGCTTTAGGGGAGGAAACATCATGCTTTAGAGGAGGAAACATCATACTTAGGGGGAGGAAACATCACGCTTTAGGGGAGGAAACATCATGCTTTAGGAGAGGAAACATCATGCTTTAGGGGAGGAAACATCACGCTTTGGGGGAGGAAACATCACGCTTTGGGGGAAGAAACATCATACTTTAGGGGAGGAAACATCATGCTTTAGGAGAGGAAACATCACGCTTTAGGGGAGGAAACATCACGCTTTAGGGGAGGAAACATCACGCTTTAGGGGAGGAAACATCACGCTTTAGGGGAGGAAACATCACGCTTTATGGGAGGAAACATCACGCTTTAGGGGAGGAAACATCATGCTTTGGGGGAGGAAAAATCATGCTTTGGGGGAGGAAACATCATGCTTTAGGGGAGGAAACATCACGCTTTAGGGGGGGAAACATCATGCTTTGGGGGAGGAAAAATCACGCTTTGGGGGGGGAAACATCATGCTTTGGGGGAGGAAAAATCATGCTTTCTGGGAGGAAACATCATGCTTTGGGGGAGGAAACATCACGCTTTAGGGGAGGAAACATCATGTTTTGGGGGGGGAAACATCATGCTTTGGGGGAGGAAACATCACGCTTTGGGGGAGGAAACATCAAGCTTTGGGGGAGGAAACATCACGCTTTAGGGGAGGAAACATCACGCTTTGGGGGAGGAAACATCATGCTTTGGGGGAGGAAACATCACGCTTTGGGGGAGGAAACATCACGCTTTGGGGGAGGAAACATCACGCTTTGGGGGAGGAAACATCATGCTCTGGGGGAGGAAACATCATGCTTTGGGGGAGGAAACATCATGCTTTAGGGGAGGAAACATCATACTTAGGGGAGGAAACATCATGGTTTGGGGGAGGAAAGATCATGCTTTGGGGGTGGAAACATCACGCTTTAGGGGAGGAAACATCATGCTTTGGGGGAGGAAACATCATGCTTTAGGGGAGGAAACATCATGCTTTAGGGGTGGAAACATCACGCTTTAGGGGAGGAAACATCATGCTCTGGGGGAGGAAACATCATGCTTTAGGGGAGGAAACATCATGCTTTAGGGGAGGAAACATCATGCTTTGGGGGAGGAAACATCATGCTTTGGGGGAGGAAACATCATGCTTTAGGGGAGGAAACATCACGCTTTAGGGGAGGAAACATAATGCTTTGGGGGAGGAAACATCACGCTTTAGGGGAGGAAACATCATGCTTTGGGGGAGGAAACATCACGCTTTAGGGGAGGAAACATCACGCTTTGGGGGAGGAAACATCATGCTTTGGGGGAGGAAACATCACGCTTTAGGGGAGGAAACATCACGCTTTAGGGGAGGAAACATCATGCTTTAGGGGAGGAAACATCACGCTTTAGGGGAGGAAACATCACGCTTTAGGGGAGGAAACATCATGCTTTGGGGGAGGAAACATCACGCTTTAGGGGAGGAAACATCATGCTTTAGAGGACGAAACATCATACTTAGGGGGAGGAAACATCATGCTTTGGGGGAGGAAACATCATACTTTGGGGGAGGAAACATCACGCTTTAGGGGAGGAAACATCACGCTTTAGGGGAGGAAACATCACGCTTTAGGGGAGGAAACATCACGCTTTAGGGGAGGAAACATCATGCTTTCTGGGAGGAAACATCATGCTTTCTGGGAGGAAACATCATGCTTTAGGGGAGGAAACATCACGCTTTAGGGGAGGAAACATCACGCTTTAGGGGAGGAAACATCACGCTTTAGGGGAGGAAACATCACGCTTTCTGGGAGGAAACATCATGCTTTCTGGGAGGAAACATCACGCTTTGGGGGAGGAAACATCACGCTTTAGGGGAGGAAACATCATGCTTTAGGGGAGGAAACATCACGCTTTAGGGGAGGAAACATCACGCTTTAGGGGAGGAAACATCATGCTTTCTGGGAGGAAACATCATGCTTTCTGGGAGGAAACATCATGCTTTAGGGGAGGAAACATCATGCTTTAGGGGAGGAAACATCACGCTTTGGGGGAGGTAATATCATGCTTTAGGGGAGGAAACATCATACTTAGGGGAGGAAACATCACGCTTTGGGGGAGGAAACATCATACTTAGGGGGTGGAAACATCACGCTTTAGGGGAGGAAACATCATGCTTTAGGGGAGGAAACATCATGCTTTAGGGGAGGAAACATCATGCTTTGGGGGAGGAAACATCACGCTTTAGGGGAGGAAACATCACGCTTTAGGGGAGGAAACATCATGCTTTAGGGGAGGAAACATCACGCTTTAGGGGAGGAAACATCACGCTTTAGGGGAGGAAACATCATGCTTTGGGGGAGGAAACATCACGCTTTAGGGGAGGAAACATCATGCTTTAGAGGACGAAACATCATACTTAGGGGGAGGAAACATCATGCTTTAGGGGAGGAAACATCATGCTTTGGGGGAGGAAACATCATGCTTTAGGGGGAGGAAACATCATGCTTTGGGGGAGGAAACATCACGCTTTAGGGGAGGAAACATCACGCTTTGGGGGAGGAAACAACATGCTTTGGGGGAGGAAACATCATGCTTTGGGGGAGGAAACATCATGCTCTGGGGGAGGAAACATCATGCTTTGGGTGAGGAAACATCGTGCTTTGGGGGAGGAAACCTCATACTTTGGGGGAGGAAACATCATGCTCTGGGGGAGGAAACATCATGCTTTGGGGGAGGAAACATCATGCTTTGGGGGAGGAAACATCATGCTCTGGGGGAGGAAACATCATGCTTTGGGGGAGGAAACATCATGCTCTGGGGGAGGAAACATCATACTTTGGGGGAGGAAACATCATGGTTTGGGGGAGGAAACATCATACTTTGGGGGAGGAAACATCATGCTCTGGGGGAGGAAACATCATGCTTTGGGTGAGGAAACATCGTGCTTTGGGGGAGGAAACCTCATACTTTGGGGGAGGAAACATCATGCTCTGGGGGAGGAAACATCATGCTTTGGGGGAGGAAACATCATGCTTTGGGGGAGGAAACATCATGCTCTGGGGGAGGAAACATCATGCTTTGGGGGAGGAAACATCATGCTCTGGGGGAGGAAACATCATACTTTGGGGGAGGAAACATCATGGTTTGGGGGAGGAAACATCATACTTTAGGGGAGGAAACATCATGCTTTAGGGGAGGAAACATCACGCTTTGGGGGAGGAAACATCATGCTTTAGGGGAGGAAACATCATGCTTTAGGAGAGGAAACATCATGCTTTGGGGGAGGAAACATCATACTTTAGGGGAGGAAACATCACGCTTTAGGGGAGGAAACATCACGCTTTGGGGGAGGAAACATCATGCTTTAGGGGAGGAAACATCATGCTTTGGGGGAGGAAACATCATGCTTTAGGGGAGGAAACATCACGCTTTAGGGGAGGAAACATCATGCTTTAGGGGAGGAAACATCACGCTTTAGGGGAGGAAACATCATGCTTTAGGGGAGGAAACATCATACTTAGGGGGAGGAAACATCACGCTTTGGGGGAGGAAACATCATGCTTTGGGGGAGGAAACATCATGCTTTGGGGGAGGAAACATCATACTTTGGGGGAGGAAACATCACGCTTTAGGGGAGGAAACATCATGCTTTGGGGGAGGAAACAACATGCTTTGGGGGAGGAAACAATATTCTTTGGGGGAGGAAACATCATGCTTTGGGGGAGGAAACATCATGCTTTGGGGGAGGAAACATCATGCTTTGGGTGAGGAAACATCATGCTTTGGGGGAGGAAACCTCATACTTTGGGTAGGAAACATCATGCTCTGGGGGAGGAAACATCATGCTTTGGGGGAGGAAACATCATGCTTTGGGGGAGGAAACATCATGCTCTGGGGGAGGAAACATCATGCTTTGGGGGAGGAAACATCACGCTTTGGGGGAGGAAACATCATACTTTGGGGGAGGAAACATCACGCTTTGGGGGAGGAAACATCAGGCTTTGGGGGAGGAAACATCATTCCTCTGGGGGAGGAAACATCATGCTTTGGGTGAGCAAACATCGTGCTTTGGGGGAGGAAACCTCATACTTTGGGGGAGGAAACATCATGCTCTGGGGGAGGAAACATCATGCTTTGGGGGAGGAAACATCATGCTTTGGGGGAGGAAACATCATGCTCTGGGGGAGGAAAAATCATGCTTTGGGGGAGGAAACATCATGCTCTGGGGGAGGAAACATCATACTTTGGGGGAGGAAACATCATGGTTTGGGGGAGGAAACATCATACTTTGGGGGAGGAAACATCACGCTTTAGGGGAGGAAACATCATGCTTTAGGGGAGGAAACATCATACTTAGGGGGAGGAAACATCACGCTTTGGGGGAGGAAACATCATGCTTTGGGGGAGGAAACATCACGCTTTGGGGGAGGAAACATCATGCTTTGGGGGAGGAAACATCATGCTTTGGGGGAGGAAACATCATGCTTTAGGGGAGGAAACATCATGCTTTGGGGGAGGAAACATCATGCTTTGGGGGAGGAAACATCACGCTTTAGGGGAGGAAACATCATGCTTTGGGGGAGGAAACAACATGCTTTGGGGGAGGAAACAATATTCTTTGGGGGAGGAAACATCATGCTCTGGGGGAGGAAACATCATGCTTTGGGGGAGGAAACATCATGCTTTGGGGGAGGAAACATCATGCTCTGGGGGAGGAAACATCATGCTTTGGGGGAGGAAACATCACGCTTTGGGGGAGGAAACATCATACTTTGGGGGAGGAAACATCACGCTTTGGGGGAGGAAACATCAGGCTTTGGGGGAGGAAACATCATGCTCTGGGGGAGGAAACATCATGCTTTGGGTGAGGAAACATCGTGCTTTGGGGGAGGAAACCTCATACTTTGGGGGAGGAAACATCATGCTCTGGGGGAGGAAACATCATGCTTTGGGGGAGGAAACATCATGCTTTGGGGGAGGAAACATCATGCTCTGGGGGAGGAAACATCATGCTTTGGGGGAGGAAACATCATGCTCTGGGGGAGGAAACATCATACTTTGGGGGAGGAAACATCATGGTTTGGGGGAGGAAACATCATACTTTGGGGGAGGAAACATCATGCTTTGGGGGAGGAAACATCATACTTTGGGGGAGGAAACATCATACTTTAGGGGAGGAAACATCACGCTTTAGGGGAGGAAACATCACGCTTTGGGGGAGGAAACATCACGCTTTGGGGGAAGAAACATCATGCTTTAGGGGAGGAAACATCACGCTTTAGGGGAGGAAACATCATGCTTTAGGGGAGGAAACATCACGCTTTAGGGGAGGAAACATCATGCTTTAGGGGAGGAAACATCATACTTAGGGGGAGGAAACATCACGCTTTGGGGGAGGAAACATCATGCTTTGGGGGAGGAAACATCATGCTTTAGGGGAGGAAACATCATGCTTTGGGGGAGGAAACATCATGCTTTGGGGGAGGAAACATCATGCTTTGGGGGAGGAAACATCACGCTTTAGGGGAGGAAACATCATGCTTTGGGGGAGGAAACAACATGCTTTGGGGGAGGAAACAATATTCTTTGGGGGAGGAAACATCATGCTCTGGGGGAGGAAACATCATGCTTTGGGTGAGGAAACATCATGCTTTGGGGGAGGAAACCTCATACTTTGGGGGAGGAAACATCATGCTCTGGGGGAGGAAACATCATGCTTTGGGGGAGGAAACATCATGCTTTGGGGGAGGAAACATCATGCTCTGGGGGAGGAAACATCATGCTTTGGGGGAGGAAACATCACGCTTTGGGGGAGGAAACATAATACTTTGGGGGAGGAAACATCATGCTTTGGGGGAGGAAACATCATACTTTGGGGGAGGAAACATCACGCTTTGGGGGAGGAAACATCATACTTTGGGGGAGGAAACATCACGCTTTGGGGGAGGAAACATCAGGCTTTGGGGGAGGAAACATCATGCTCTGGGGAGGAAACATCATGCTTTGGGGGAGGAAACATCACGCTTTGGGGGAGGAAACATCATGCTTTGGGGGAGGAAACATCATACTTTGGGGGAGGAAACATCACGCTTTGGAGCAGAAAACATCAGGCTCATTTGCACTATCAATGCTCTGATTGGCTGTGTAGCGTCCCCTGTGGTCCGGCGGACTGGGACTAATTAGACTAATTTCTCAGTGGATATGATTCTGATTATAATAAAACACACAGCGTTTTGAAACAAAAAATATAGAGAACACAACGTGTCCCCTGGACAGAGCTTCTACTGTCCACTAGTCTTCTACTGTCCACTAGAGTCTTCTACTGTCCACTAGTCTTCTACTGTCCACTAGTCTTCTACTGTCCACTAGAGTCTTCTACTGTCCACTAGTCTTCTACTGTCCACTAGAGTCTTCTACTGTCCACTAGAGTCTTCTACTGTCCACTAGAGTCTTCTACTGCCCACTAGTCTTCTACTGTCAACAACAATTCTACAGTCCACTAGGGTCTTCTACTGTCCACTAGTCTTCTACTGTCCACAAGACTCTTCTACTGTCCACTAGAGTCTTCTACAGTCCACTAGAGTCTTCTACTGTCCACTAGCGTCTTCTGCAGTCCACTAGAGTCTTCTACTGTCCACTAGAGTCTTCTACAGTCCACTAGAGTCTTCTACTGCCCACTAGTCTTCTACTGTCCACAAGAGTCTTCTACAGTCCACTAGAGTCTTCTACTGTCCACTAGTCTTCTACTGTCCACAAGAGTCTTCTACTGTTCACTAGAGTCTTCTACAGTCCACTAGAGTCTTCTACTGTCCACTAGAGTCTTCTGCAGTCCACAAGAGTCTTCTACTGTCCACTAGAGTCTTCTACAGTCCACTAGAGTCTTCTACTGTCCACTAGAGTCGTCTACAGTCCACTAGAGTCTTCTACTGCCCACTAGTCTTCTACTGTCCACTAGAGTCTTCTACTGTCCACTAGAGTCTTCTACTGCCCACTAGTCTTCTACTGTCCACTAGAGTCTTCTACTGTCCACTAGAGTCTTCTACTGCCCACTAGTCTTCTACTGTCCACAAGAGTCTTCTACAGTCCACTAGTCTTCTACTGTCCACTAGAGTCTTCTACTGTCCACTAGAGTCTTCTACTGTCCACTAGTCTTCTACTGTCCACTAGTCTTCTACTGTCCACTAGAGTCTTCTACTGTCCACTAGTCTTCTACTGTCCACTAGTCTTCTACTGTCCACTAGTCTTCTACTGTCCACTAGAGTCGTCTACAGTCCACTAGAGTCTTCTACTGTACACTAGAGTCTTCTACTGCCCACTAGTCTTCTACTGTCCACTAGAGTCTTCTACTGTCCACTAGAGTCTTCTACTGCCCACTAGTCTTCTACTGTCCACTAGAGTCTTCTACTGTCCACTAGAGTCTTCTACTGTCCACTAGTCTTCTACTGTCCACTAGAGTCTTCTACTGTCCACTAGTCTTCTACTGTCCACTAGTCTTCTACTGTCCACTAGTCTTCTACTGTCCACTAGAGTCTTCTACTGTACACTAGTCTTCTACTGTCCACTAGAGTCTTCTACTGTCCAAAAGTTTCAGACCCATATCAAAGCTCCCGTTCATGTCCAAGATCCTAGAGAAGGTGGGCTCTGAACAACTGTCAGACTTCCTAAAACAGTCTAACATTCACAACTCTTTTCAATCTGGTTTCCACAAACATCATTCTACGGAAACCGCATTGCTCAAAGTGTCCAGTGACATTATAATGTCTGCTGATTCTGGAAAATGCACGGTTTTAGTTCTGTTGGATCTGTCTGCACGGTTGACCTTTGACACCGTCGACCATCATATCCTGTTGAACAGACTGAGGGACCTGATTGGACTATCGGGGTCAGTTCTTCATTGGTTTTCCTCATATTTATCCGGTCGGAGCTTTAGTGTTGCTGCAAACCAAATAATGTCCGACTCAGCTGATCTGTTGTGTGGAGTTCCTCAGGGCTCCGTCTTGGGTCCCGTCCTATTTCTGCTTCATATAATTCCCCTGGGAATGATCATTAAAGAGTTTAGTGATGTGTCCTATCACCTGTTCGCTGACGATATTCAGCTCTATTGCTCTTTTAAACCTTCTGAGATCCAGAAGCTGAAATCCTTGGTCAGTTGTTTAGTGCAAATGAAACAATGGCTGAGTCAAAACTCGTTGCAGCTAAATGCTGACAAAACAGAAACTCTGATTATTGCCCCTGATGATGCCATTCCAGGGATAAACCAGTACTTGGGTGTTTTAGGCCAGACTGTAAAACCAAGTCTTAGAAACTTGGGTGTTGTCTTTGACAAAGACATGTCTTTAGAGCACCACTCCAGCTGTTGACGAGGAACTGTTTCTTTCAGTTGAGGAGAAAATCTCTAAGCTCAGGAAAATGGTGTCTCAAAATGACCAGGAAGTTATAATTCATGCATTTGTGTCTTCACGTTTGGACTATTGTAACAGTTTGTTTTCCTGTCTTAACAAGAAGGAGCTCTCTCGTCTGCAGCTGGTCCAGAACTCTGCAGGGAGGATCTTAACTCGCACAAACAGAAGGGCCCACATTTCACCCATTCTTAAAGCCCTTCACTGGAGCCGGTCTCCTACCGGATACAGTTTAAAATTCTTGTCTTAACTTTTAGAGCTTTAAATGGTCAGGTCCCATCGTACATCAGCGATCTGATTAAACCATACGCTCCCTCTCGCTCACTAAGGTCCTTGGACCAGAAACTGTTGCTGGTTCCTCGCACTCGTTTTGGGACCAGAGGAGACAGATCCTTCCAGGCTGTTGCCCCCAGACTCTGGAACGATCTTCCGTTCTCCCTACGGTCACTGGACTCAGTTACTGCTTTTAAGGGTCAGCTTAAAACCTTTTTATTTAGTCAAGCCTTTTAAATGCACTTGTTTTACGGACTGATTTTACTGTATATTGTTGTATATGTATTGTTCACTGTAAGTTTTTTGTGTTTTTATTGTTTTACTCTGTGTTTTGTGAAGCACTTTGTGACATCTGTCTGTGAAAGGTGCAATAGAAATAAAATTTACTTACTTACTTACTTACTAGAGTCTTCTACTGTCCACTAGAGTCTTCTACTGTCTACTAGAGTCTTCTACTGTCCACTAGAGTCTTCTACTGTCCACTAGAGTCTTCTACTGTCCACTAGAGTCTTCTACTGTCCACTAGTCTTCTACTGTCCACTAGAGTCTTCTACTGTCCACTAGAGTCTTCTACTGTCCACAAGAGTCTTCTACTGTCCACAAGAGTCTTCTACAGTCCACTAGAGTCTTCTACTGTCCACTAGAGTCTTCTACTGTCCACATGAGTCTTCTACTGTCCACTAGAGTCTTCTACTGTCCACTAGTCTTCTACTGTCCACAAGAGTCTTCTACTGTCCACAAGAGTCTTCTACAGTCCACTAGAGTCTTCTACTGTCCACTAGAGTCTTCTACTGTCCACATGAGTCTTCTACTGTCCACTAGAGTCTTCTACTGTCCACTAGTCTTCTACTGTCCACAAGAGTCTTCTACTGTCCACTAGAGTCTTCTACTGTCCACTAGAGTCTTCTACTGTCCACTAGTCTTCTACTGTCCACAAGAGTCTTCTACAGTCCACTAGAGTCTTCTACTGTCCACTAGAGTCTTCTACTGTCGACTAGTCTTCTACTGTCCACACGAGTCTTCTACTGCCCACTAGAGCCTTCTACTGTCCACTAGTCTTCTACTGTCCACTAGAGTCTTCTACTGTCCACTAGAGTCTTCTACTGTCCACTAGTCTTCTACTGTCCACTAGAGTCTTCTACTGTCCACTAGTCTTCTACTGTCCACTAGAGTCTTCTCCTGTCCACTAGAGTCTTCTACTGTCCACTAGAGTCTTCTACTGTCCACTAGTCTTCTACTGTCCACTAGAGTCTTCTACTGTCCACTAGAGTCTTCTACTGTCCACTAGAGTCTTCTACTGTCCACTAGTCTTCTACTGTTCACTAGAGTCTTCTACTGTCCACTAGAGTCTTCTACTGTCCACTAGTCTTCTACTGTCCACTAGAGTCTTCTACTGTCCACTAGAGTCTTCTACTGTCCACAAGAGTCTTCTACAGTCCACTAGAGTCTTCTACTGTCCACTAGAGTCTTCTACTGTCCACTAGTCTTCTACTGTCCACAAGAGTCTTCTACTGTCCACAAGAGTCTTCTACTGTCCACTAGAGTCTTCTACTGTCCACTAGAGTCTTCTACTGCCCACTAGAGTCTTCTACTGTCCACTAGTCTTCTACTGTCCACTAGAGTCTTCTACTGTCCACTAGAGTCTTCTACTGCCCACTAGAGTCATCTACTGTCCACTAGAGTCTTCTACTGCCCACTAGAGTCTTCTACTGTCCACTAGTCTTCTACTGTCCACTAGAGTCTTCTACTGTCCACTAGAGTCTTCTACTGCCCACTAGAGTCATCTACTGTCCACTAGAGTCTTCTACTGCCCACTAGAGTCATCTACTGTCCACTAGTCTTCTACTGTCCACTAGAGTCTTCTACTGTCCACTAGAGTCTTCTACTGCCCACTAGAGTCTTCTACTGCCCACTAGTCTTCTACAGTCCACTAGAGTCTTCTACTGTCCACTAGAGTCTTCTACTGTCCACTAGAGTCTTCTACAGTCCACTAGAGTCTTCTACTGTCCACTAGAGTCTTCTACTGCCCACTAGAGTCATCTACTGTCCACTAGTCTTCTACTGTCCACTAGAGTCTTCTACTGTCCACTAGAGTCTTCTACTGCCCACTAGAGTCTTCTACTGTCCACTAGAGTCTTCTACAGTCCACTAGAGTCTTCTACTGTCCACTAGAGTCTTCTACAGTCCACTAGAGTCTTCTACTGTCCACAAGAGTCTTCTACTGTCCACTAGAGTCTTCTACTGCCCACTAGAGTCTTCTACTGTCCACTAGAGTCTTCTACAGTCCACTAGAGTCTTCTACTGTCCACTAGATTCTTCTACAGTGTCAAACGCTTGCGCTTCATCCTAGATTGCTCCCGGTGGCCGTTTGGTAATCAGATTAGATTAGGTTTAATATTAGTTATTAATTCATAGGTTTATGGTGAATACAATTTTCTGCGCACCATAGATTTTCTTCTGCGCGCACTATGAGTGAGCAGTGCGCAATTGCGCAGGCGCAGCTTAGAGGGACCAGTGGTTACAGGGACATTTGATTATGTGCCACGCACCAACATCTCCCCACAGCAGTCGCAGGGCTACTCCAGGCGCCGGGGAGAACACGAAGACACGGGGAGAACACGCAGACACGGGGAGAACACGCAGACACGGGGAGAACACGCAGACACGGGGAGAACACGCAGACACGAGGAGAACACGAAGACACGGGGAGAACACGAAGACACGGGGAGAACACGAAGACACGGGGAGAACACGCAGACACGGGGAGAACACGAAGACACGGGGAGAACACACAGACTCCAAACAAAAGCGAAGCGAGAGCACTAACCACTGAGCCACCGTATCGCTGTGAGGCTTGTGCCTACGAGCACTGTGCGGCTCGCCAGTCAAACCCTCCCACAGCCCCACCCACAGCCCCAGCCCCTCCCATAGTCCCTCCCACAGCCCCACCCACAGCCCCTCCCATAGTCCCTCCCACAGCCCCTCCCACAGCCCCAGCCCCTCCCATAGTCCCAGCCACAGCCCCACCCACAGTCTCAGCCCCTCCCACAGTCCCAGCCACAGTCCTAGCCCCTCCCATAGTCCCTCCCACAGCCCCACCCACAGCCCCTCCCACAGTCCCAGCCACAGCCCCACCCACAGTCCCAGCCCCTCCCATAGTCCCTCCCACAGCCCCACCCACAGTCCCAGCCCCTCCCATAGTCCCTCCCACAGCCCCACCCATAGTCCCTCCCACAGTCCCACCCACAGCCCCACACATAGCCCCACCCACAGCCCCAGCCCCTCCCATAGTCCCTCCCACAGTCCCAGCCCCGCCCACAGTCCCAGCCACAGCCCCACCCACAGTCTCAGCCTCTCCCACAGACCCAGCCCCTCCCACAGTCCCAGCCACAGTCCCAGCCCCTCCCATAGTCCCTCCCACAGCCCCACCCACAGCCCCTCCCACAGCCCCACCCACAGTCCCAGCCCCTCCCATAGTCCCTCCCACAGCCCCACCCACAGCCCCACCCACAGTCCCAGCCCCTCCCATAGTCCCTCCCACAGTCCCTCCCACAGCCCCACCCAGTCCCAGTCCCTCCCATAGTCCCTCCCACAGCCCCAGCCCCTCTCATAGTCCCTCCCACAGCCCCACCCACAGTCCCAGCCCCTCCCATAGTCCCACCCACAGCCCCACCCACAGTCCCAGCCCCACCCACAGTCCCAGCCCCTCCCATAGTCCCACCCACAGCCCCACCCACAGTCCCAGCCCCTCCCACAGCCCCAGCCCTTCCCACAGTCCCAGCCACAGCCCCACCCACAGTCCCAGCCCCTCCCATAGTCCCTCCCACAGCCCCACCCACAGTCCCAGCCCCTCCCATAGTCCCTCCCACAGCCCCACCTACAGTCCCAGCCCCTCCCACAGCCCCACCCACAGTCCCAGCCCCTCCCACAGTCCCATCCACAGCCCCACCCACAGTCCCAGCCCCTCCCATAATCCCTCCCCCAGCCCCTCCCATAGTCCCTCCCCCAGCCCCTCCCACAGTCCCAGCTACAGCCCCACCCACAGTCCCAGCCCCTCCCACAGCCCCACCCACAGTCCCAGCCCCTCCCATAGTCCCTCCCACAGCCCCACAGTCCCATCCCCTCCCACAGCCCCTCCCACAGCCCCACCCACAGTCCTAGTCCCTCCCACAGTCCCAGCCACAGCCCCACCCACAGTCCCAGCCCCTCCCATAGTCCCTCCCACAGCCCCACCCACAGTCCCAGCCCCTCCCATAGTCCCTCCCACAGCCCCACCCACAGTCCCAGCCCCTCCCACAGTCCTAGTCCCACCCACAGTCCCAGCCCCTTCCATAGTCCCTCCCACAGCCCCTCCCACAGCCCCATGCACTTTGAAACTTATTGAACGTTTTAACGTCACATGAATGAAAATAGAGCCACATTATGAAACTGTGATCATCTTCACAAATATAGTTGATGAATGATAAGTAAAAGAAGCGTGAGCACTGACCTCTGTCCAGCCGTCCACGCAGGGGTCAGTGCCCACAGAGCAGCAGGAGGCCGGCAGTGCCCCCCCCAGGACGTCCCACCAGTCTGTTTTATTGGACACGCCGCAGCACTTGAACTAGGACACACGAAAGACATTTTAACACCACACGGTAGAAAACTCCAGGCCAAGCATGGAAATACAGTAAGTGAAGGAACCTCATGGTTACAAACGGTATGTTTCCATTGGTTCACTTTGGACTGGATTGGTTTTGTCCTAAAGTGTCTACACGGTGACCTGTACCATCCCATTTAAGTGATGTATAGCAGACTGAGAGGCTCCAGGAGGACTTTAGCTCAGGGGGAGGAGCTCCACAGCGCAGCCAGATGATTGGATCAGACCAAAATAAGATGGCAAAAAGCAGAGAAACACTAAAGAATAATTTGTCTCCAAACTCTGACTTGATCTTGTGCTAAAGCGCCGTGTTTCCACTGATGCTAACGACTATGTCGAGTCTTAGCAACACAAAGCTAGCAAAGCACGTTAGCAACAGCTGTTTCCTATTTATGGCCGCACGGCACTCGCTTTGTCAAGAACCACAGTCTGATATTTCCAGGTCATAAAGCGTCTGACATGATCCAAAGCCAAAGCACGACATAAAGAGAGGTTCAAACGCAGCGTAGAGGCTTTAGCCACGCCCTTCACATGCGTAGAGGCTTTAGCCACGCCCCTCACATGCGTAGAGGCTTTAGCCACGCCCCTCACATGCGTAGAGGCTTTAGCCACGCCCCTCACATGCGTAGAAGCTTTAGCCACGCCCCTCACATGCGTAGAGGCTTTAGCCACGCCCCTCACATGCATAGAGACTTTAGCCACGCCCCTCACATGCAGAGAAGTCAAAGAAATGAGGCAAAACTGTTCCTGTGTGCGCTCGCTTTACCCACTAATGAAGCCTGCGTGAATTCAGCCTGGAAGACCTAACTCCATCCATCTACGTCAAGGCCTCCATGGAAGGACCCCTCTCCCCAGCGCCATCATCGCACTCAAGCGGGCGCCCGCCTGTCCGTCTGTGAGAGTCAGATCCCTCACTTCACCATGGACTCTTCCAGGTTTCTGCGCTTATCCCAAAGAGGTTATGCAGTTTTTCCCGGCCAAGAAGGAGGGTGAAAGGACAGGGGGCGTCTGCACCATGGCCCTCGCACCTGCTCCTCATCCCCAATCAAGGCTCTCAGTGACTCCTCCCCGCTCCCAATCAGCACCAGGCGGTCGCATTTAAGCCTCAGGCAGATGGCTCGGCCGCTCAAACCGTCCTGCGACCCACCACCTCCCCAGCTCCTCCTCTTCATTCCCCTAATCCTCTACCTTTTAACATCTACCACCACCAGTCTCCAGGCTCTGGGGGGAGACATCTAATACAAATAGATCATGGAGTGCCCATGATTGCAACGTCTTCCGCCGGGGTCTGAGCGCCAAATAACTCACGAATAAAGCTTGCTAAACAGTCCATTCTCGTGGTCTCTTTGTCTCTCCAGGGTGAAATGAATAAAGGTCTTTTTTGTGAATCACTGAGATCGACATCAGTTATACGATTTTGATTTGATTTCTTAAGAACACATTAGAGTTTAGAGTGTTGTCAGTTGCTCCTGCAGCAGAACTCTGGACTCTGGACTCTGGACTCTGGACCAGGAGCCAGGTCCTGAACATGGACACACAGGACGACATGAAGTGAACCGAGCCGGTCGAAGCGTGGAACAGAATACTGCACCTTTACAACAAACACTTTTGAATGAAAGAGTAGAGTCTGCATGAGAGGACGCTCACCATCTTCTGCACGTTGTCCCAGGACTTCCTCAGGCCGGGCTCGCTCTTGTACCTCCTCATGCCCTCCTTCAGCTCGTCCTGGGCCCGCGAGTCCAGCTGCAAACACAGGACAGACTCAACCCTGGACATTCTGCTGCCTCTGACTGATGATGACCTGCCCTTTAAGTCCTCGCCACAGCTGCCCTGGGGCAGACTCACAGCACAGGTGGGAAATACCAATGGTGGAAAGTAGCAAAGTACAAACGTTAAAATACTGTAGTTCATTTATAGGCGTCTGTATATACTTTACTAGTTTTCTCTGTGACTTGATACGTTTCTTTACTGGACTGAAAAGTAGAAAGAGTTATTTTTATCATGTTCATGGGGAACTTCAGCTTGAACCCCAGTTTTGAGCAACAAAAATGTATTCATAAATTCATTGGACAAATTAGAAATATTATTTTAATAGCTGTTGTTGCCAAAACAACAACAATAACAACACCACACACATATTGAATGCCTTCACAGTCCACGGTGACAAACTGAGTATTTCCTGTATCTGTATCAGAATTTAGTACTTCCTCTAGGTTCTCTTACTTTTTACTCTTATTTGAGTCAATTGTTGGACAACTACTTTGTACTTTTATTGAGTAATATTATTTGGAAGGGTTGTGCTGCTCTACACGTCTGAGGTCAATACAACCTGAAGCCTCGGTTCAATCTGAGCTCATGTTCACACACTGACACTTCTTCCTCTCGCCTCTAGAGGCGCTGTGTACAATATCAGCCAAATGTGTGAGAAATGTGAGGGAGAAGCTCTGGTCTGTGACACATGAACACCTGGAGTGGGACTCGAGCAATGTTTGGAAATTTGCAGATTAAGTCCCTTAATTCATTTATGTTTGGTTCCATTTAGCTTTAAAAAAAAGATCCCATATCCTGCCATTTTCCCCGTTTCCAAGTCGACTCTCAGGGCGTCTGATCAACACCCAGAGTGTGTGTCCCCCGCCCACCCCGTGACGTAGTCTCAGTGAGAGCGTGTGTCCCCCGCCCACCCCGTAACGTAGTCTCAGTGAGCGCGTGTGTCCCCGCCCACCCCGTGACGTAGTCTCAGTGAGCGCGTGTGTCCCCGCCCACCCCGTGACGTAGTCTCAGTGAGAGCGTGTGTCCCCCGCCCACCCCGTGACGTAGTCTCAGTGAGAGCGTGTGTCCCCCGCCCACCCCGTGACGTAGTCTCAGTGAGAGCGTGTGTCCCCGCCCACCCCGTGACGTAGTCTCAGTGAGAGCGTGTGCCCCGCCCACCCCGTGACGTAGTCTTAGCGTGGAGATGGTGAATGTAAACGCAGCATGACGCAGCGGCACATTTCAGCAGCAGCGTTTGAACAAAAGAAGTAGCGTTTGAAGCAAACTGTGCCTACAGTGCCGCGGGATGACGCGTCCCTGTGAGTAGGCCCCATCCCTCTGCTCATCCGAGGGGAAGGACTCTCGCTAAAAACTGCAAGAATCAATCAAAACCACTTGTGGCTCATATATGAGGCACCAATAGCACTCTAAGAAGGTTAAGCTCTGAAAAGTCGATTTTGCATGACCTTCGACCTTTAAAGGTTGGATGGACGATTTTTTTGGCCCAAATCTGAGTCTTATTTCCTCATGGCGTGGACGGACGATTAGTTCTGCAACGTGTCAATCATAAAACGCACCTATCGTTCACCTGCAGCCGCGTGCGGCTCGTCCCCACGTTTCCGCGCGTCTAGGCGCATTGATCTATCATAATATAGTTCCCTCAGTGTACGGGACAAAATGAAGACGGAGAAAGACAGTTCGAGCTGAGGTAGAAGAAGATGGAAATCTACGGCGACGAGCGATGAGATGCGATCCGTCGTGCTAATAAACAAACGCATGTGTGTGTTGTATCAGTCCACACGGGGGAGTGGCATGAGCACTTCCACCTGAGTTCTCAAATCGCAGAAAAATTGTCCATTGCGCCTTTAAGTATAATCACTGGAAATGGTGATGTGTGTGTATATATATATATATATATATATATATATATATATATATATATATATATTATAATATATATATATATATATATATATATTATAATATATATATATATATTATAATATATATATATATATATATATATATATTATAATATATATATATATATATATATATATTATAATATATATATATATATATATATATATATATATATATATATATATATATATATATATATATATTATATTATATTATAATATAATATATATGCTTGATCATCAGTAATTAGAACTAAACCAGACTTTGACCTGCTCCTGTGACTTTCTCATCTTTCTGCATGTCATTTTGTCCTGTGTCATTTTGTCCTGTTTTCTCACACAGGTCCAACTGGACCAGCGTTTGCTTCTTTGGTCTGGATCACGGTTTCATTGCACGATCACAATTAGCCAAATAAATCCAACCAGCCAGTGCCACAGTGTGTCCCACACACAAGACACAATCACAGTGTGTCCCACACACAAGACACAATCACAGTGTGTCCCACACACAAGACACAATCACAGTGTGTCCCACACACAAGACACAATCACAGTGTGTCCCACACACAAGGCACAATCACAGTCAGTGGACGCAGTCGGTGGACGCAGTCGGGGGACACAGTCGGGGGACACAGTCGGGGGATACAGCCGGGGGACACAGTCGGTGCACGCAGTCGGTGGACGCAGTCGGTGCACGCAGTCGGGGGACACAGTCGGTGCACGCAGTCGGTGCACGCAGTCGGTGGACACAGTCGGGGGACACAGTCGGGGGACACAGTCGGTGCACGCAGTCGGTGAACACAGTCGGGGGACACAGTCGGGGGACACAGTCGGGGGATACAGCCGGGGGACACAGTCGGTGCACGCAGTCGGTGGACGCAGTCGGTGCACGCAGTCGGGGGACACAGTCGGGGGACACAGTCGGTGCACGCAGTCGGTGGACACAGTCGGGGGACACAGTCGGGGGACACAGTCGGTGCACGCAGTCGGTGGACACAGTCGGGGGACACAGTCGGTGCACGCAGTCGGTGCACGCTGTCGGTGGACGCAGTCGGTGCACGCAGTCGGTGGACACAGTCGGGGGACACAGTCAGTGCACGCAGTCGGTGCACGCAGTCGGTGGACGCAGTCGGTGCACAAAGTCGGTGGACACAGTCGGGGGACACAGTCGGGGGACACAGTCGGTGCACGCAGTCGGTGGACACAGTCGGTGCACACAGTCGGGGGACACAGTCGGTGCACGCAGTCGGTGGACGCAGTCGGTGCACACAGTCGGGGGACACAGTCGGGGGACACAGTCGGGGGACACAGTCGGGGGACACAGTCGGGGGACACTGGCTCTCACCTGGTCTTGATACATGTGGACGACCAGCATGAGCACAGCCTCGGTCAGAACCAGCAGCAGCAGAATCAGGAAGAACTGTGGACACAGCAGCAGAGTTCAAAGGTCAGGCACAGGTGATCCTCCACGATAAAGGGACGAGACAAACTGAAGACAGAAGTCACTTCAATCAAAATATTCAGAATTCAAGAAGGCAAAAGTGAAGTGGAACATGAAGTGATTTATGGACATGAAAACTGGACATTGGATTTAACTCTGGTGTTACTCCCATGTGTCCCGTGTGTTCCGTGTGTCCCGTGTGTCCCGTGTGTTCCGTGTGTCCCGTGTGTCCCGTGTGTCCCGTGTTTGTCACCAGAACGGCCCTGGTTCACTCTGACTCTCCCATTTGAGTGAACTCCTACAATCACTGAAGGAGCCATTCCCCGGATTCTGCCCCGCCCACTTTTCCCACTTTTCCCATGGAGCATCACTTCCGTTGCCCATTCCCTGAGCGACCTGAAAAGCGTTCCGGAATTGGAAATGTTTTTGTTACAACTTTTCATTTCTTAAAATGAGATCTCAATCTCAAACTTGGGTTCTCACCGGCTTAAATTAAATTCATAAATAAATAAGTACTCTTGTTTTTGTTTCTCTAAAATTGTATGTATAAAATATACATTTCAAGATCATTTGGTTCTATTTTTGGTCTCACTAGAATAATAACTGAACATGCCTTATTTATTTTCAAATGTCCTGTAACAATTCATTTCGATCACAAAGTTATTTAGTCAATTGGGATTTGTAAATAATCTTTATATCATATTGTATTATTCAAATATCTGTATATTTGTATATTTCTTTCATTTACATAGTGTATGTGGTGCTGAGAAGTGCTTCTTTTACAGTGAGATGACATGACTGTGATGATGTATTTTATGTATTAGTATTTAACTTAAATACTGATAAAAGTCATAAAAATGAACAACTGGTCAGATTTTCCACAACATTTTATGAAAAAAATCATCATCATTTTGCGGGTCGGAGGCGGAGCTCACCGTGAAGAGCAGGCACCGCTGCTCCTTGAGTGCGCCCAGGCAGCCCAGGAAGCCTGTCACCATGGTAACGCCCCCGGCCACCAGCAGCAGGTTGGCGGCTGACAGGGACGGGAAGGACAGGGGCAGAGAGGAGAACTCCGCCTGGGTGAAGGAGAGCCAGACACCCACACCAAACAGCCCACAGCCCCCCAGCTACGGGACAGGACAGAGCAGGACAGAGGAGGACAGTAGGACAGAGCAGGACACAGAGCAGGACAGTAGGACAGAGCAGGACAGAGCAGGACAGAGGAGGACAGTAGGACAGAGCAGGACACAGAGCAGGACAGTAGGACAGAGCAGGACAGAGCAGGACAGAGGAGGACAGTAGGACAGAGCAGGACAGTAGGACAGAGCAGGACACAGAGCAGGACAGTAGGACAGAGCAGGACAGAGCAGGACAGAGGAGGACAGTAGGACAGAGCAGGACAGTAGGACAGAGCAGGACACAGAGCAGGACAGTAGGACAGAGCAGGACAGAGGAGGACAGTAGGACAGAGCAGGACACAGAGCAGGACAGTAGGACAGAGCAGGACACAGAGCAGGATAGTAGGACAGTAGGACAGAGCAGGACACAGAGGAGGACAGTAGGACAGAGCAGGACACAGAGCAGGATAGTAGGACAGTAGGACAGAGCAGGACACAGAGGAGGACAGTAGGACAGAGCAGGACACAGAGCAGGACACAGAGCAGGACAGTAGGACAGAGCAGGACAGTAGGACAGAGCAGGACAGAGCAGGACAGTAGGACAGAGCAGGACACAGAGCAGGACAGCAGGACAGAGCAGGACAGTAGGACAGTAGGACAGAGAAAACAAAGGTCGGGGGGAAAACATTCAATTACAATATTCTGACAAGTTTGATTGTGATTTAAGGAGAAACAAAAGGAAAGATTTTTAGTTTCAATGTTGCTTGGCTTAGTCTTATAGTTTCACTATTTTCTTCATTATTATTTGGACACTTCTACCCCAGCAACAGCCCAGCAACCATTCAGCCAATCACAGTTCTCTCTTTCCAACTTCTCAACCAATCCTCATGCCTCCTCCATCAGCAGAACGTTTTGGAACTTTGGTAATAGTGAGAACCAATCATAAACCATCGTCCAAGTCATCAGTCATATCATCCTCCTCATCCATAAAGAGAGGTATTCAGGACCAGGACCGGGACCGGGACCAGGACCAGGACCAGGACCAGGTTCAGGATCAGGACCAGGTTCAGGACCAGGTTCAGGATCAGGACCAGGACCAGGACCAGGACCAGGTTCAGGACCAGGACCAGGACCAGGTTCAGGACCAGGTTCAGGACCAGGTTCAGGATCAGGACCAGGACCAGGACCAGGACCAGGTTCAGGACCAGGACCAGGTTCAGGACCAGGACCAGGACCAGGTTCAGGATCAGGACCAGGACCAGGACCAGGTTCAGGACCAGGACCAGGACCAGGACCAGGTTCAGGATCAGGACCAGGACCAGGACCAGGACCAGGACCAGGTTCAGGACCAGGTTCAGGTTCAGGATCAGGTTCAGGATCAGGATCAGGATCAGGACCAGGATCAGGACCAGGACCAGGACCAGGTTCAGGACCAGGATCAGGACCAGGACCAGGACCAGGACCAGGTTCAGGACCAGGACCAGGACCAGGACCAGGACCAGGTTCAGGATCAGGACCAGGACCAGGACCAGGTTCAGGATCAGGACCAGGACCAGGACCAGGTTCAGGACCAGGACCAGGTTCAGGTTCAGGATCAGGTTCAGGATCAGGATCAGGACCAGGATCAGGACCAGG
Source organism: Eucyclogobius newberryi (assembly GCF_026437365.1). Taxonomy (NCBI): domain Eukaryota; kingdom Metazoa; phylum Chordata; class Actinopteri; order Gobiiformes; family Gobiidae; genus Eucyclogobius; species Eucyclogobius newberryi. The sequence goes on from NW_027315757.1 coordinate 3,193,381, forward strand.
ACCAGGACCAGGTTCAGGACCAGGATCAGGATCGCACTTGCAAACACAGGAACATGTCTCTGCGTTAAGATAAGATAAGATAATCCTTTATTGTCCCACATGGGGAAATAGGGTGGAACATAAAAACAATGAATGATAAAATGATAATAGCAGCGAGTCAAATATGACATGCATAAATTAAGAATTTACAAACACAATTAGTAAATTGTCTCGGTATGAACTCAGATATTTACACGAATATCTCCAGATGGTCAGAAATAGTGCAGAAAGTAAACATTGCATGAATAGTAAAGGTTGAATAATTGTTAAATTGGGAGGTGTGTTCATGAGTCCAACGGCAGAGCCTCCTGCCAGAGGGGAGTGGCCTCCTGCCTGAGAGGAGTGGCCTCCTGCCTGAGGGGAGTGGCCTCCTGCCTGAGAGGAGTGGCCTCCTGCCTGAGGGGAGTGGCCTCCTGCCTGAGGGGAGTGGCCTCCTGCCTGAGAGGAGTGGCCTCCTGCCTGAGAGGAGTGGCCTCCTGCCTGAGAGGAGTGGCCTCCTGCCTGAGAGGAGTGGCCTCCTGCCTGAGGGGAGTGGCCTCCTGCCTGAGGGGAGTGGCCTCCTGCCTGAGAGGAGTGGCCTCCTGCCAGAGGGGAGTGGCCTCCTGCCAGAGGGGAGTGGCCTCCTGCCAGAGGGGAGTGGCCTCCTGTCTGAGGGGAGTGGCCTCCTGCCAGAGGGGAGTGGGCTCCTGCCAGAGGGGAGTGGCCTCCTGCCTGAGGGGAGTGGCCTCCTGCTTGAGGGGAGTGGCCTCCTGCCAGAGGGGAGTGGCCTCCTGCCTGAGGGGAGTGGCTCAAATAGTCCATGTCCAGGGTGAGAAGGGTCAGCAGTGATCAGACCTGCTCGTCCCAGAGTCCTGGAGACGTCCAGGTCCTGCAGAGATGAAGTCTGCAGCCGAACACCTTCTCTACTTCTCTACTGACCACAACCAAATAACTGTAGCCATTGCAAATGGTTAATTGAGACGATTCAAATAGAGTTTAGGATCAGGACTTACCCAGAAGACCAGGTTAAAGACGAACATGAGGTATTTGACACAGCACAGGCAGCCACCACACGCCCACATCCTGCAACACAAACATCAGCACATTTGAATAGTAAGAGAGGCATTTTTAAAACGCATACTTTTCCTACTTGAGTAATATACTACTGTGTTTTAAATGTGTCCGTTTTGATGCTCAGTTCCTTTCATTTACTTTAGTTAGCGCTTAGCACATGAAGAGCTACCACACCATTGTAAACATGGCCACTGTTCTCTCAGAATCAGAATCTGAATAAGTTTATTGCCATTTGTCAATGAACAGGATTTACAGACATAGGAACTTGTCCTGGCGGTTCGGTGCAACACAAACATCAAACACTGAACAATGAATACAAAAACAATAAACAATGGACAATAAAGAACTACTTTCCTGCCTGAGGAAAGTGGCCTCCTGCCTGAGGAAAGTGGCCTCCTGCCTGAGGGGAGTGGCCTCCTGCCTGAGGGGAGTGGCCTCCTGCCTGAGGGGAGTGGCCTCCTGCCTGACTGAGGAAAGTGGCCTCCTGACTCCTGCCTGAGGAAAGTGGCCTCCTGACTCCTGCCTGAGGAAAGTGGCCTCCTGCCTGAGGAAAGTGGCCTCCTGCCTGAGGGGAGTGGCCTCCTGCCTGACTGAGGGGAGTGGCCTCCTGCCTGACTGAGGCCACTGCCTCCTGCCTGAGGGGAGTGGCTCAAATAGTCCATGTCCAGGGTGAGAAGGGTCAGCAGTGATCAGACCTGCTCGTCCCAGAGTCCTGGAGACGTCCAGGTCCTGCAGATGGAAGTCTGCAGCCAAACACCTTCTCAGCAGAGGGCGCTGTAGTCTCTGTTTGTCCCTGGCTGTGGCTCCAGCGATGATGGAGGAGGTGATGGAGGAGGTGATGGAGGAGGTGAGGATGGACTCAATGATGGCCGTGTAGAACTGCACCATCATCTGCGCTGGCAGCTTTGCTTTCTTCAGCTGCCGCAGGAAGTACATCCTCTGCTGGGCCTTCCCGGTGAGGGAGCTGATGGTGAGCCCCGACTTGAGGTCCCGGGTGATGGTGTTGCCGAGAAAGCGGAGGGAGTCTGAGACGGTGAGGGGGGCTGTGAGTTTCCTGAAGTCCACGATCATCTCCACTGTTTTCTGGGCGTTGAACTCCAGGTTGTTACCGCTGCACCAGGACACCAGCCGCTCCACTTCCTGTAGACAGACTCATCCCCGTCCAAGATGAGCCCGATGAGGGTGGTGTCGTCTGCAAACTTGATTAGTTTTATGGAGGCGTGGCTGGAGGTGCAGCAGTTTGTGTACAGGGAGAAGAGCAGGGGAGAAAGTACACAGCCCTGTGGAGCTCCTGTGCTGATCCGAGTGTCTGAGACATTCTTCCCCAACCACTGCCTCCGATCCGTCAGGAAGTCGGTGCTCCCCCTGCAGGTGGAGTCAGAGACGTTGAGCTGGGAGAGCTTGTCCTGGAGCAGAGCAGGAGATGGTGTTTGAATACCGAGCTGAAGTCCACAAACAGGATCCTGGCGTAGGTTCCCGGGGAGTCCAGGTGCTGCAGGGTGAAGTGCCAGGTTGATTGTGTAATCCACGGACCTGTTGGTTCTGTAGGTGATCCAAGTTTCAGCAGGGGGTCCAGCAGGGGGTCCAGCAGGGAGGAGGTGAGGGACTTGAGGTTGGGGAGGATCAGGTGCTCAAATGACTTCATGACTACAGACGTCAGCGCCACAGGTCTGTAGTCATTAAGTCCAGTAATCCGGGGCTTCTTGGGGACAGGGACAATGATGGACGATTTGAAGCTGGGACATGGCAAGACTCCAGAGAGGTGTTAAATATGCCAGTGAAGACAGGGGCCAGCTCGCCTGCACAGTGTCTTAAGGTGGCCGGGGTGTCACCGTCTGATCCAGCAGCTTTTCGCAGGTTGAATTTGCAAAATAGTCTCCTGGAATGTGAGAGGGGTGGGGGAGGTGGGGGGGAACGGGGTTGGGATGGCAGAGGTGGCCACAGTGGGGGAGGGGAAGTCAAATCTGCAGTAGAAAGTATTTAGTTGTTGGGCCAGTTCTCTGTCATATACAGAAGGGGGAGCTCTGGGCTTGTAGTTTGTGAGAAGCCGGAGCTGTGGGGCAACTCCACACAGAGGCGGGGTTGTTATACGAGAACTACTGCTCCAGATGCGTATTGTAACGGGCTCTAGCTCTCGATACCTCTCTGCTAAACCCGTATTTTGCCTCTTTGTAGCGTTTTCTGTCACCGGCCCTGTGTGCGGCCTCCTTCTGCTGCCTCAACTGCCTCAGTTTGGGTGTGAATCAGGGTTTATCATTGTTGAAGGTGACTTTGGTGTGTGATGGTTTAATGCTGTCCTCACAGAATGTATGATGTCACAGTGTCCGTGTAGTCATCCAAACTGTCTGTGGCAGCTCTGAAAACCTCCCAGTCTGTGATGTCCAAACACACACGTAGCTCCTCCACTGCCTCGTTGGTCCACCTCTTAGTAGCTCTTGCTTTAGCAGTTCTCGCTAGCAGCTCTTACTTTAGCGGCTCTCGCTCTAGCAGCTCTTGCTTTAGCAGCTCTTGCTCTAGCAGTTCTCGCTCTAGCAGCTCTTGCTTTAGCAGTTCTTGCTAGCAGCTCTTGCTTTAGCAGCTCTCGCTCTAGCAGCTCTTGCTTTAGCAGTTCTTGCTAGCAGCTCTTGCTTTAGCAGCTCTCGCTCTAGCAGCTCTTGCTTTAGCAGTTCTTGCTAGCAGCTCTTGCTTTAGCAGCTCTCGCTCTAGCAGCTCTTGCTTTAGCAGTTCTTGCTCTAGCAGTTCTCGCTCTAGCAGCTCTTGCTTTAGCAGTTCTTGCTAGCAGCTCTTGCTTTAGCAGCTCTCGCTCTAGCAGCTCTTGCTTTAGCAGTTCTTGCTAGCAGCTCTTGCTTTAGCAGCTCTCGCTCTAGCAGCTCTTGCTTTAGCAGTTCTTGCTAGCAGCTCTTGCTTTAGCAGCTCTCGCTCTAGCAGCTCTTGCTTTAGCAGTTCTCGCTCAAGCAGTTCTTGCTCTAGCAGCTCTCGCTCTGATTGGTTTGTGTGGTCACGTGGTAGACAAATCTGCGGCACCTATTTATTTTATTTCATTTGTTTTTTTATCGCTTGAAAACCCAGAATATTACTTTACACTAGGGCTGGGTATTGCCAAGACCCTCGCGATACAATACGTATCCCGATACTTGTATATTCCGATACAATTTCCTCATCCAGATACATTTTTGAAAAAAGGGTCTTAAAAATTTATTAAATGAGTAATGTTTTTACTCTGGATAAGAAAATGTATGACATTTCATGTTTATCCACAAAGCACTCATTTATAAATTCAATTCAATTTATTTTTGTAACGCCCAAAATCACAACAACAGTTGCCTCTGAGATCTGACTCTCACAGATGGACAGGCGGACGGTAGACAGTGGAGCTGGACCCACTCAGGAGGAGAACCAGTTCTTCAGGAGGAGAGCCAGTTCTTCAGGAGGAGAACCAGATCTTCCAGGCAGATGAAGGACCGTCCATATGGTGTAGAGACCGGTTCGCCAGGAGAGGAGCATCTGGGTCACAGGTCATCAATTCTGTTCCACTCCCGACAGGAAGTGAGAAAAAGGCAATGAACAGTTTGCAAATGGAATTAAATATTAAATATTGTTTAATAGAAGAGGATAGTGCTCAAGCTGTTGGCCTCTTTAACATGGACAGGAGCTGATTCCATAACACAGGGGCTTGGGAGCTAAATGCTCTACCTCCTACTGTGCTTTTAGAGACTCTTGGGACCACCAGAAGGCTCTACCTCCTACTGTGCTTTTAGAGACTCTTGGCACCACCAGAAGGCCGGCATTTTGAGAGTGAAGAGCTCTGTTTGGATGATATGGTTCTATAGCATCTTTGAGGTAGGATGGGGCCATGTCATTTATGGCTTTGTAGGTCAGGAGTAGAATTTTGAATTTGATTCTAAACTCGACGGGGGGCCAGTGAAGAGACTCCAGCACCGGCGTAATGTGCCCTCTTCTTTTTGTTCCTGTTAGTAATCTTGCTGCTGCATTTTGAACCAGTTGAAAGCTTTTTATGGAGCTTTTAGGACCTGCTGTGAGCAGGAGTTACAGTAGTCTAATCTAGTCGTTACAAATGCATGGATAAGTTTTTCAGCATCACTTTTAGGCAGGATTCTTCTGATTTTGGCTCTTGTTGCGCAAATGGAAATAGTCTGTTTAACAGGCTTGATTTATATGAGCTTTAAAAGGTCCCATAACATGCAAAATCGACTTTTCAGACCTTTTAACCTTCTTACATTGCTATTTGTGCTTCATTTATGTCCAGAGTGTTTTTTTGATTGATTCACGCAGTGTTTAGCTATAGTACAGACTATCTCCTTTCCTCCAATCTCCAAACTGACGGGCGGTGGGGCAAGACCGCGTCATAACCACAGGCACGCGTCATCTTATCATCCCCCCCTAACCCCCCCCCCCCCCTCTCCACCCCCCTCCCGCCTCCCGTCTCCCGCCCCCTTCCCCCGGCTCCGCGCTGTTCCAGGCTCGTCTCCCCATACAAGCCCCGGAGTTTTTCTGCTTCGATTTAAGAGGAAACACGGTTCAAAGAGGCCCAAAACGTCATTAATGATATCGCACTCTTTACTATTATCACAATGGTGAAGGTTTATGTGGCAGTTGATGCAGCAACCGGGAAAATAAACGGAGAGAAGTTCTATCAGATACCGAAAAACAAGGAAATGGACATAAGACTTACAAAATAAATCTGGTGTTTATTCTACAGTGTGCGCAGAACAGATAAATATATATATATATATATTTTATCTGATATATTTTATCTGTTCTGCGCACGCTGTAGAATAAACACCAGATTTATTTCGGCTCAAAGTAGACTCTTTCTCACTCACTCGCGCGGAGCGGCGCAGCGCGGAGCAGACAGCTGTGGGGGACACACTACGTCACGGGTTGGGCGGGGCACACACGCTCTGAGACTACGTCACGGGTTGGGCGGGGGAGCCAGATCGCTCTTCGCAAGGGTGGGGGCGAATATCAAACCAAGCCGTCTGCATTTCCGGGTTGGTGAGGGGGTCCAAGGTCTGGGTGATATTTCATAACTATTATGTTAAGGGTGTTGCACAACCCTTATTATTATCAATGATACACTTAGGATAGACTAACGTGAAAAAAGCATGTTATGGCACCTTTAAATGAGAGCTCCTGGTCAAAAAAGACTCCGAGGTTTGGAGGCTGGAGGCTTCACTAACATTGTCCAGTGTGACTATCTGCTCAGATAGAGTGTCTCGTACATGTTTAGGACCAGGACAATGACCTTGGTTTTTTCAGGGTTAAGAAGCAGATAATTAAGTGTCATCCAGGTTAAAGTCTGGTTTATTTTATATATTGATATATATTATTAAATATATATCAACATTTCCAGTAATTATACTTACACTGCTAAATGGAACCAAACATAAAAAAATATGCTTAAGCTGGCCTTAAGTGGCCTATATTCAGCCAATATTAACCTCTGAAATGTATGACATCATCACATTTACTCGTACAACTTGTGTTGTCAATTTTGTTTTACCCTGGCGACTCCAAGCAAGCCATTCAGCCCTTGTGCCCACCTCCTGATGCGAAAACAAATCTGCTCTGACGCCTCGGCAGCAGCTCTCACTGAGTCGGCACACGTGGGGCGGGTTGTGCACATGGAGGGTGGGCTTTGCATACGTGGGGCGAGTTGTGTACACGTGGGGCGGGTTGTGTACACGTGGGGCAGGTTGTGCACATGTGGGGGGGTTGTGCACATGGAGGGTGGGCTGTGCACACGTGGGGGGTTGTGCACACGTGGGGGGGTTGTGCACATGTGGGGCAGGTTGTGCACTTGTGGGGGGATTGTGCACACGTGGGGCAGGTTGTGCACATGTGGGGGGGTTGTGTACACGTGGGGCAAGTTGTGCACATGGAGGGTGGGCTGTGCACACGTGGGGGGGTTGTGCACATGGAGGGTGGGCTGTGCACACGTGGGGGGTTGTGCACACGTGGGGGGGTTGTGCACATGTGGGGGGGTTGTGCACACGTGGGGCAGGTTGTGCACTTGTGGGGGGATTGTGCACAAGTGGGGCAGGTTGTGCACACGTGGGGGGGTTGTGCACAGGGGGGGTGCTCAAAATCCTGCTCCAAGTTTGTTTATGTTACACAGATCAGGCAGAGCTCCTCCTCCCTACAGGCGAGGAGAAGAGGCACTTCTGAACATTTGATTCGATGGATAAAAGTGAATTGTGAACACAAACCGGACCAGCTCAGTGTTGTGACTGCGACCTCATATTCATGCCCTGGAGAACTCAGCTGTGAGCGACTGATGTCAGCCAAACATAACACAAAGGTCGCTTAATAAATCAAATCTAAATAATACTTTTCAACGAGGAGGCCAACATTAGTTATTCTCAAAAATACATTTAGTTATTGCACGTTTGTGTGTAGGGCTGGGGATCATGGCCAATTTCCTAAATAGATTTGATTTCGATTCATAACGTCCTGAATCGATTAATCACCATTCGATTCGATTCGATTCGATTTGCTCTGCTCTTAAATAATGAAAATGGCTCAATTGTGTTGCAAAATACAAATGTACTTTATTTTTTCTTTTCACCACAAACAGGTTTTAAGTGCAAACTTGTGAATTGGACAGTTTAAGAGACCCCGCTCCTGTATGGCCCCCCGCTCCTGTATGGCCCCCCCGCTCCTGTATGGCCCCCCCGCTCCTGTATGGCCCCCCCGCTCCTGTATGGCTCCCCCGCTCCTGTATGGCCCCCCCACTCCTGTATGGCCCCCCCGCTCCTGTATGGCCCCCCACTCCTGTATGGCCCCCCCGCTCCTGTATGGCCCCCCCGCTCCTGTATGGATCCCCCGCTCCTGTATGGCCCCCCCACTCCCGTATGATTCGATGAGAACAGATCAGTTGTTAGCGGTCACCTCCAGAGTCTCGCTCTAAAACCTACAAACCAAATTAGAAATCTGGGGGTTATAATGGACTCAGACTTGAACTTTAATAGCCACGTCAAATCAATAACATCAGCAGCTTTTTATCATCTAAAAAACATTGCCAAAATCAAAAATATAGTGTCAAAACCAGACTTGGAGAGACTTATCCACGCGTTTGTCTCCAGTAGATTAGACTGTAACGGCCGCTCACTGGTCTCTCCAAACGAGTTGTAAAACAGCTGCAGTACATCCAGAACGCTGCTGCTCGGGTCCTGACTAGAACCAGGAAGTACCATCACATTAGTCCTGTTCTCAGGGGCCGGCCTCCTGCTGGTGCCAGAGTCAGGACTAAACATGGACCGGCCTCCTGCTGGTGCCAGAGTCAGGACTAAACATGGACCGGCCTCCTGCTGGTGCCAGAGTCAGGACTAAACATGGACCGGCCTCCTGCTGGTGCCAGAGTCAGGACTAAACATGGACCGGCCTCCTGCTGGTGCCAGAGTCAGGACTAAACATGGACCGGCCTCCTGCTGGTGCCAGAGTCAGGACTAAACATGGACCGGCCTCCTGCTGGTGCCAGAGTCAGGACTAAACATGGACCGGCCTCCTGCTGGTGCCAGTCAGGACTAAACATGGACCGGCCTCCTGCTGGTGCCAGAGTCAGGACTAAACATGGACCGGCCTCCTGCTGGTGCCAGAGTCAGGACTAAACATGGACCGGCCTCCTGCTGGTGCCAGAGTCAGGACAAAACATGGAGAATCTGCGTTTCAGTTTTATGCAGCTAAAATCTGGAACATTCTTCCTGAAGATGTGAGACAGGTTCTTTTCTGACAATGTTCAAATCTAAGCTAAAAACAGTTTTGTTTAGCTGCGCATATGACTGAAAGGATTTTTTTCTTTGCACTTTTCTCTTTTGTTTGTGATTTTATTAGTTTAGACAATCAGTTGGATTGGTAATTTTTAATTCAGTTAATTTTATTGTATTTCTGTTTCTGTAATTTCTTTGTGATTTGAATGCATTTTTCCTGCTGTGAAGCACTTTGAATTGCCTTGTGTATGAAATGTGCAACACAAATAAACTTGCCTTGCCTATGGCTCCCCCGCTCCTGTATGGCCCCCCGCTCCTGTATGGCCCCCCCCGCTCCTGTATGGCTCCCCCGCTCCTGTATGGCCCCCCCCGATCCTGTATGGCTCCCCCGCTCCTGTATGGCCCCCCCGCTCCTGTATGGCCCCCCCGCTCCTGTATGGCCCCCCGCTCCTGTATGGCCCCCCGCTCCTGTATGGCCCCCCCGCTCCTGTATGGCCCCCCCGCTCCTGTATGGCCCCCCCCGCTCCTGTATGGCCCCCCCGCTCCTGTATGGCCCCCCACTCCTGTATGGCCCCACCGCTCCTGTATGGCCCCACCGCTCCTGTATGGCCCCCCCGCTCCTGTATGGCCCCCCGCTCCTGTATGGCCCCCCCGCTCCTGTATGGCCCCCCGCTCCTGTATGGCCCCCATCAACATATTAGCTATATTATTAGGCCGTGTCAAATGGCCGAGCAGTTTTAGGAACGCTAACCTTAACCCTAACCTTAACCTTAACCCGGCGCGGTCAAATAGCGCAGCAGTTTCAGGAGCCGCGGTGCGCGGCCGGCACAAAATAACATGGCAGTTTCGGCCGGGGCTCTGTAGACACTCCCACATTATTAGCGTGTGGCTGGTCAGGTCACTGTCAGGTACGACTGCGTTGACCGTGATGTCCAGGTGTTATGCCGACTCTCTCTGCAGATACTGCATTGTCGTTAGGATGGCGTATTTTCACACACACGGGAGAACGTTCTGTCAGATGTTGACGTCGCACCATAACGTAGTGTGGATCTAGCACACGAGCAAGCCGCTTGAAGCGTTCGTTTTGCACTACTGAGTACGGGCGTAAATCTTTGCAGACAAAAGTTGCGATGGCCTCTGTTATCTTTATGACCCGCGGAGAATCTGCTGGTCATGTTAGTGATTCCCTCAGTTTCATTTGATTTGCCCCGGACGGCTTGTTGTCGGAGGCTAACGTTAGCGTAGTGTGATACCTTATCAAGTGAGGTTTGTGGTATTTCTACAATAACTGACCTCCGCTTCGCAGATTTTGCAAACCACTTTGGTTTCATCCGGCTCTTTGTCCTTTGTTGTTTTAAATCCGAAATGGTTCCAGACGTCAGACTTGAGTTGGGACGGCTCGCTGAGCCCAGTTTGACCTGCGTCTTGCAGCTTGACAAGCGCACGTCAACGCGCCACTGCTGCGCCTGCACAAGACTACTGGGGTTAACTTCATGGGGAAAAATCAATCTCATGCCTTATGAATCGATATTGCAAAATTTTAATTACATTGATCCAAAATTTATTTAATCGATTTTTTTACCCAGCCCTATTTGTGTGTCTGTGAGACTTGGCTAAAGCCAGAGTAAACAGAAAAGTACTTCCAGTTTATTCTCCGCTTTTTTGCTTTTATTTCACTTCTATTTCAGAACTAGGAGGGACCAAGCAGTGGGGGGTCTGGGGCAATGTTCCCTCTAATTTCCATGTGTCTGGGCAAATACACAAGCTCCCTGCCCATGGGCACACTGAGGACCACTGTGAGCAACATCAGATGTGCCCCGTGTGGCCACACACCAGTATCACACCTGTTCAAAACCATAGATCATAGTTATAGCAAGTTACATGGCTTATTAGAAGAATCAAATTACAGCAGCATGTTATATTTGAGAGTCCAGTTGTGGCCACATCCAGTTGTGGCCTGGCTGTGGTCCAGTTGTGGCCTAGCTGTGGTCCAGTTGTGGCCTGGCTGAGGTCCAGTTGTGGCCTGGCTGTGGTCCAGTTGTGGTCTGGCTGTGGTCCAGTTGTGGCCTGGCTGTGGTCCAGTTGTGGCCTGGCTGTGGTCCAGTTGTGGCCTGGCTGTGGTCCAGTTGTGGCCTGGCTGAGGTCCAGTTGTGGCCTGGCTGAGGTCCAGTTGTGTCCTGGCTGAGGGACTTGCGTCTCTTAATTCTGCCACATTATTGTTAACTAGCTGACCTGCATGGTGCGTGGGCAGGGCACATATGCAAACACTATCAATGCTATGATTGGCTGCGTAGCGTAAGTAAACTGCATTGTATCATTGGCTGGACACCTGTCCAAGTTAAACAGCTTTGTCGCCATCTACAGGACAAAAACTTATTTGAAGTTTTCCAGTCAGGGTTCAGAGCCCACCACAGCAGGGTTCAGAGCCCACCACAGCAGGATTCAGAGCCCACCACAGTGGGCTCTGAATCCTGCCACCAGCCTTCTGGTGGTCCCAAGAATCTCTAAAAGCACAGTAGGAGGTAGAGCCTTCTGGTGGTCCCAAGAGTCTCTAAAGCAAAGTAGGAGGTAGAGCCCTCTGGTGGTCCCAAAAGTCTCTAAAAGCAGAGCAGGAGGTAGAGCCTTCTGGTGGTCCCAAGAGTCTCTAAAAGCACAGTAGGAGGTAGAGCGTTTGACCTGTTACCATCCACCTATCACCTATTTCCATATCTCAAATATTCTCTTACATCATCACTTTTATTTCCGTGGTCAATACCAGCAAGTTATACATCATTTTAAAGCTTATTTTCTCAACAAAACGAATATGTCATTGATTTACATTGAATAAAATGCCCCAAGAAGCAATTGCCAATAGTTTGTGAGAAAGTCTCAACTTTTACAAACGCATGTCCTGTTTGCTGTTAATGACGGACGAAATGGCTTTAATTCTGTACATCCTTGTACTCCATGAAAAACAATATCCACTTGTATTTTTCCTGAAGTTTTCCGATTTCGAGATATCAAGTAAACAAACTTTTCTTCGTTTCTCGCCGGACGAGAATGCGCTCGTCCGGCGCATTTCTCCGTCCATAACAAATGACCTGTTTGACTTATAAGATGGTGTTTGGCATCGATCTCTTCCTCAGACTGTTACCTACAGAATGAGACCATCCATTTTTTCTGTCACCGGGTTTGTTCTCTACAGCCTCCGGAGGAAAAAAATGCGGCGGTTCCGACGCGCGAAGCTAACTTGTTTTTAGCCACATAGCTAACGTCAGCAGTGACTTAGCGGACTTTGATTGACATATTATTCTAGCCAATAAGAATAGCTTTAAAATGTGGGGCGGGACTTAGGGGTCCCACACACAGAATCCTCTGTATTCTCGTGCGTAAGGCTGTAAAGAGCCTAGATTTTTCGGCAGGAGCAGACTAGATTTTACGCATAACGTTTTCTGATTTGATTAGCCTTTTGGACGCGCATTTTGTTAGATATATGTATTATTATACCAATACAAAAATAAAATAAAAATATTGTAATTTTTCTTTTCCACCTCTATATGGGAAATTCGTTTTTAGCAGTTATAATAGGTATTAGTGGCCTACAAAACATCAAAATGTATGTTTTAAGATAATAGAGGAGCCAAAATTGTAATAAAACAGTTTGGCACAGTTGGCACATTTGGATCACTTGTTCCGAATATACTTTTGATACAAAAAGGTCAACTGCACCAAAATGCCTGTTCCCAGAGATCTGAAACTTTACACAGTTGTTGTCAACAAGATAAACATCATGTACAGTGAACAGCATATGCACACAATGAAGTATGTCATGCTCAGGACCATTACAAATTGACAATATTCAGGCGAGACTAAAAAAGGATGTTTTGTTTATGTTTGGGCCTCTGTAGTGTAAGTTCTGAAGCCCTGACAGTGTGTCATGTGCACATCTGCAGAAACTAGAAGGCCTAAGCTTTCTAATGATGCATCACACTTGCATGTGGAACATAAGATCCTCTTTTAATAAGCAATGTCATTTGGGTCCAACCATTGTGCACAGGGCGAAAATAGGTGGGTGGTAACAGGTAAACTACCAAGCTCCTGTGTTATGGAATCAGCTCCTGACACAGTCTCTTCATTTAAGTCCAGGCTTAAAATGTTCCTCTTTGAAAAGGCTTATGGTCAGGCCAGTTAGGAACAGAAATATAAACCTACAGTTTCAGCTACACTGCCCTGGGAGCAACTATGGGGGAAGTATGGCAGCGTGGGCACTCTCCTCTGCTTCTGACTACTTATTCTATCAAACAATATGTAATATTTAATTCCACTTGCAAACTGTTCATTGCCTTTCCTTTTTCTTTTTCTCACTCCGAGGACCTATGGACCCAGATGCTCCTTTCCTGGTGAAGCGGTCTCTCCCACGTATGGACGGTCCTTCATCTGCCTGAAAGAGCTGGCTCTCCTCCTGATGAACTGGTTCTCCTCTTGAGTGGGTCCAACTCCATGGTCTCCTCGCGTCTGTCTGTCCGTCTGTGGAACTCCTCCAGGTTTCTACTTTTTCCCAAGGAGGTTTTTTGTAGTTTTTCCCGGGCTCTCACAAACTGGGGTTGGTTTGTGAGGTAGTCCAGGATCCACTCTGCCAGGTCATACTCCACACCAGCCGTCTCCAGCTTGTCCCTCAGGAGCTGATGGTGTTGAAGGCTCTGGAGAGATCAAAGAACAGGATCCTCACATAGCTGCCAGGCTTCTCCAGGTGAGAGAGAGAGCGGTGCAGCAGGAGATGATGGCGTCCTCCACTCCGATGCCAGGCCGATTGCAGCGGGTCCATGGCTGAGCTCACGGTGGAGCGGAGGTGGTCCAGGACCAGCGCCGCTCCAGTGTCTTCATCGAGACGTGAGAGCCACCGGCCTGAAGCTGTTGAAGTCTTTGGCGCGCGGTGTCTTGGGCACAGGTACCAGACAGGAGGTCTTCAGACCTGTGGTACACCCCTCAGCTTCAGGCTCATGTTGAAGACATGCTCCATAACTCCACACAGTTCATCTGCACAGGACTTAAGGAGCCTGGGGCTGATGCCGTCAGGTCCTGCTGCCTTCCTCACTTTAATCCTCTTCAGCTCACTCCTCACCTGTGCTGCTGTGACAGTCAGTGGATAAGATAAGATAAGATATTCCTTTATTGTCCCACATGGGGAAATTTCATTGATGCAACGCAGGTAGATACAGATGGTTGGCAGGGGACTGTGTGCTGGGGGGATGGTTGAGTCCGGGTGGAGTGGGGAGCTGATGGGCCGGGGCGGAGGTGCGAAGAGGAACAGGTGTGGGCCATTGTCCAGCTGTGGAAGAGGGAGCATGCAGCTGTGCAGGGGGGGGGTTGAGCAAAAGTGAGAGTTTAGCCAATTCACCCACTGTAGATCCCCCTCCGTCTGGACAGGGGGGATTTTGAAGCCCGAGATGGTTTTCAGGCTCCTCCACACTCCCTGAATGTTCTTCTACTGCAGCTGCTCCTCCATCCTCCTCTTGTAGCTTCCTCCTGCCCAGAGGCGCTGCATCCCATTAGGCATACCAGGCAATTGCCTGGGGCCCCAGGGCACTAGGGGGCCGCCCGTGCGCTTAATATATGGTTTATTTCTGGTTGTGCTTACTGACCGTGTACTGTTGACACAGGATTACGTCATTTCTAAACTTCTTCGTGTGCGCGATAGTCTACTACTGCCCCTAGTGGACGTTGTCGGTATAAGTTTGGTTTTTCGGCCTCATGCATTCAGTCAAGCGTGTCCGGCTCCGGCAGTGCAGCTACTGACAAAACATCCCGTTTTCTGCCTTGGGGTATCTTTGTCCGTAAGTTGAATGTTATTCTGTGTTATAATGTTGTTCTACGTTTGCATATATAAACTTATATATAAACTTATGTCAAACTTAAGTTTAATCTGTACTTCCTTTGAATGTTGGTTGTTGCTAGCTGCTGTGCATGTATGTATCTGTTCATGTACAATTGATGTGAATGTACATTTATAAAGGTTTACATGTGGTTACATGTGTTTTTATGTGTTTGTTACAGTTTTACAAAATTCCAATTGTCAAAGAGACAAGTTGTGGGGAAAAGAGTCTTAAAAGACATTAAAGACAAGTCTTCTCTACATGGTTGTTGGACTCTCTTTTTTGGATGTTCGCTATCTGTCCAGCCCTGGTAGTGACACCACAGTGAGGACAGAATATCCTGTCCTCAATGATCCTTAAAGGAACTGTACCTGATGTTTTAATGTTTTGAAATGTGAAATACAGTAAAGCTCTACATTTTAAACTCCTTACAGCTCCACATACCGAATGCATTCCTCGTATCCTCAATCAATATGAATACAAAAATGTTATTGTCCAGATGTGAAAATGTTCCTTTGGTTTCACCAAAACTATTAAAGCCATACACAGATCCACATGTCAAATTTAGCTCAACATTTCATAATGCAAACAATATACCAGCAATATATCATATATCATATATATATATATATATAATATATATATATATATATATATATAATATATTATAGCAAAATATATTAATATAATTATTTTCTCAACATGTCATTGACTTTCATTGAATAATATGCTCCAACTAGATTTTGCAATGGCTGAAGCCATTGCTTGAGTGTCTGCATTCTTGCTGAAAGTGTACATGTGTGTAAGTACAAATTTGTTGAAGTGTGAAGTTGTTTGAAGTTGTTTAATTGTGTTAAAGGTATTTTTTGTGTTAAAAGTATTTTTTGTGTTAAAAGTACTTTTTGTGTTAAAAGTATTTTTGTGTTAAAAGTATTTTTTGTGTTAAAAGTATTTTTTGTATTAAAAGTATTTTTGTGTTAAAAGTACTTTTTCTGTTAAAAGTATTTTTTGTGTTAAAAGTATTTTTTGTGTTAAAAGTACTTTTTGTGTTAAAAGTACTTTTTGTGTTAAAAGTATTTTTTGTGTTAAAAGTACTTTTTGTGTTAAAAGTACTTTTTGTGTTAAAAAGTATTTTTTGTGTTAAAAGTACTTTTTGTGTTAAAAGTACTTTTTGTGTTAAAAGTACTTTTTGTGTTAAAAGTATTTTTTGTGTTAAAAGTATTTTTTGTGTTAAAAGTATTTTTTGTGTTAAAAGTACTTTTTGTGTTAAAAGTATTTTTTGTGTTAAAAGTACTTTTTGTGTTAAAAGTATTTTTTGTCTTAAAAGTATTTTTTGTGTTAAAAGTACTTTTTGTGTTAAAAGTACTTTTTATGTTAAAAGTATTTTTTGTGTTAAAAGTATTTTTTGTGTTAAAAGTACTTTTTGTGTTAAAAGTACTTTTTGTGTTAAAAGTACTTTTTGTGTTAAAAGTACTTTTTGTGTTAAAAGTACTTTTTGTGTTAAAAGTACTTTTTGTGTTAAAAGTATTTTTTGTGTTAAAAGTATTTTTGGTGTAAAAGTATTTTTTGTGTAAAAGTACTGCATGTGTGTAAAAGTACTACATGTGTGTACAAGTACTACATGTGTTTAAATACTAATGTGTTGAATTCTGAATGTGTTGAAAGTGTTTGGAAGTGTGGAAGGGTTAATATTTATTGAAAACATGAATTGTGTTCAATGCCACATTTATTACAATGGGTTAAAGTACTTTTGTTAATACTGTAAAAAGTACAAGTAGTACAAATGTCAAAAGTAATAGCACACGTAAGACTGTGAAAGCGATCGTAATGAGGTATCACTTGTTGAAATCGGTGAAAGCGTCAAGGAGTTGAAACTTACCGAAGGTGGAAAAGTGTCAAAATACTTATACTTTTGTAAATACTGCAAAAAGTACAAGTATTACAAATGTCAAAAGTAATAGCAGTAATGAGACAGTGAAAGCGATCGTAATGAGGTATCACTTGTTGAAATCGGTGAAAGCGTTAAGGAGTTGAAACGCGCCAAAGGTTTTGGACGTGAAAGGGTTAAATATTATACTTTTACAAATACTGCGAAAAGTGCAAGTAGTACAAATGTCAAAAGTAATAGCAATAAGGACACAGTGAACACGATCATAATGAGGTATCACTTGTTGAAATCGGTGAAAGCGTTAAGGAGTTGAAACGCGCCGAAGGTCAGGAAAAAACTGGAAAATATAATAATAATAATAACTAGATTTTGCAATGGCTGAAGCCATTGCTTGAGTGTCTGCATTCTTGCTGAAAGTGTACATGTGTGTAAGTACAAATTTGTTGAAGTGTGAAGTTGTTGAAGTTGTTTAATTGTGTGAAATTGCCGAATTTGTGTAAAAGTACTTTTTTGTGTAAAAGTACTTTTTGTGTAAAAGTACTTTTTGTGTAAAAGTACTTTTTGTGTAAAAGTACTTTTTGTGTAAAAGTACTTTTTGTGTAAAAGTACTTTTTGTGTTAAAAGTTATTTTGTGTTAAAAGTATTTTTTGTGTTAAAAGTACTTTTTGTGTTAAAAGTATTTTTTGTGTTAAAAGTACTTTTTGTGTTAAAAGTACTTTTTGTGTTAAAAGTATTTTTTGTGTTAAAAGTATTTTTTGTGTTAAAAGTATTTTTTGTGTTAAAAGTATTTTTGGTGTTAAAAGTTTTTTTGTGTTAAAAGTATTTGTGTTAAAAGTATTTTTTGTGTTAAAATTATTTTTGTGTTAAAAGTATTTTTTGTGTTAAAAGTTTTTTGTGTTAAAAGTATTTTTGGTGTAAAAGTATTTTTTTTATGTAAAAGTACTTTTTTGTGTAAAAGTACTGCATGTGTGTAAAAGTACTACATGTGTGTACAAGTACTATATGTGTTTAAATACTAATGTGTTGAATTCTGAATGTGTTGAAAGTGTTTGGAAGTGTGGAAGGGTTAATATTTGTTGAAAACATGAATTGTGTTCAAATGCCACATTTATTACAATGGGTTAAAGTACTTTTGTAAATACTGTAAAAAGTACAAGTAGTACAAATGTCAAAAGTAATATAGTGTCCACTAGATGGGGGCATAAGAAAACAAATGCACTGATGGGAGCAGAGGAGCCACAGGGACAGGGACTTGGGTGTGTTCGAAACATGTGCTCTGCCTGCGACATTTAAAGTGTCCACTAGATGGCGGCATAAGAAAACAAATGCACTGATGGGAGCAGAGGTGCCACAGGGACAGGGACTTGGGTGTGTTCGAAACATGTGCTCTCCCTGCCACATTTAAAGTGTCCACTAGATGGCGGCATAAGAAAACAAATGCACTGATGGGAGCAGAGGTGCCACAGGGACAGGGACTTGGGTGTGTTCGAAACATGTGCTCTCCCTGCCACATTTAAAGTGTCCACTAGATGGCGGCATAAGAAAACAAATGCACTGATGGGAGCAGAGGAGCCACAGGGACAGGGACTTGGGTGTGTTCGAAACATGTGCTCTCCCTGCCACATTTAAAGTGTCCACTAGATGGCGGCATAAGAAAACAAATGCACTGATGGGAGCAGAGGTGCCACAGGGACAGGGACTTGGGTGTGTTCGAAACATGTGCTCTCCCTGCCACATTTAAAGTGTCCACTAGATGGCGGCATAAGAAAACAAATGCACTGATGGGAGCAGAGGTGCCACAGGGACTTGGGTGCGTTGATTGAAGATGGGGAGCAGGTGCGAGGGATGTCCTGGGAATCCCCTGTCCTTAGGATTCTCCTTCTCGGCCAGGAAAAACTAAAAAAACCTCCATGGGAAAAAGTAGACAGGCCGGACGGTTGGTTGAGCTGGGTAAGTAGGTGGTAAAAGTACTTTTTTGTGTAAAAGTACTTTTTGTGTTAAAAGTATTTTTTGTGTTAAAACTACTTTTTGTGTTAAAAGTATTTTTTGTGTTAAAAGTATTTTTTGTGTTAAAAGTACTTTTTGTGTTAAAAGTTTTTTGTGTTAAAAGTATTTTTTGTGTTAAAAGTATTTTTTGTGTTAAAAGTACTTTTTTGTGTTAAAAGTATTTTTTGTGTTAAAAGTACTTTTTGTGTTAAAAGTACTTTTTGTGTTAAAAGTATTTTTTGTGTTAAAAGTACTTTTTGTGTTAAAAGTACTTTTTGTGTTAAAAGTACTTTTTGTGTAAAAGTACTTTTTGTGTTAAAAGTATTTTTTGTGTTAAAAGTATTTTTGGTGTAAAAGTATTTTTTTAATGTAAAAGTACTTTTTTGTGTAAAAGTACTGCATGTGTGTAAAAGTACTACATGTGTGTACAAGTACTACATGTGTTTAAATACTAATGTGTTGAATTCTGAATGTGTTGAAAGTGTTTGGAAGTGTGGAAGGGTTAATATTTATTGAAAACATGAATTGTGTTCAATGCCACATTTATTACAATGGGTTAAAGTACTTTTGTAAATACTGTAAAAAGTACAAGTAGTACAAATGTCAAAAGTAATAGCACACGTAAGACTGTGAAAGCGATCGTAATGAGGTATCACTTGTTGAAATCGGTGAAAGCGTCAAGGAGTTGAAACTTTACCGAAGGTGGAAAAGTGTCAAAATACTTATACTTTTGTAAATACTGCAAAAAGTACAAGTATTACAAATGTCAAAAGTAATAGCAGTAATGAGACAGTGAAAGCGATCGTAATGAGGTATCACTTGTTGAAATCGGTGAAAGCGTTAAGGAGTTGAAACGCGCCAAAGGTTTTGGACGTGAAAGGGTTAAATATTATACTTTTACAAATACTGCGAAAAGTGCAAGTAGTACAAATGTCAAAAGTAATAGCAATAATGAGACAGTGAACACGATCATAATGAGGTATCACTTGTTGAAATCGGTGAAAGCGTTAAGGAGTTGAAACGCGCCGAAGGTCAGGAAAAAACTGGAAAATATAATAATAATAATAATAATAATAATAATAATAATAATAATAATAATAATAATAATAATAATAATAATAATAATAATAAAAATAATAATAATAATAAAAAACACTAGAACATATAGTGTCTGCGAGACATCTCGCAGACACTCAATAATAATAATAATAATAATAATAATAATAAAAAACACTAGAACATATAGTGTCTGCGAGACATCTCGCAGACACTCAATAATAATAATAAAAAACACTAGAACATAGTGTCTGCGAGACTCAATAAAAAACACTAGAACATATAGTGTCTGCGAGACATCTCGCAGACACTCAATAATAATAATAATAATAATAAAAAACACTAGAACATATAGTGTCTGCGAGACATCTCGCAGACACTCAATAATAATAATAATAATAATAATAAAAAACACTAGAACATATAGTGTCTGCGAGACATCTCGCAGACACTCAATAAGCAATTACAACAGTGGTTTGTCCACAGACTGTAAGCCTCCAGCTCGCAGATAGGGGGCGTTGTAGTTAAGAGCATGGGCGGAGCACAGGGAGGCAGCAGAGGGCTGGGCTTCCACTGACACAGGAGTTGTACAACACGCCCACAGTTGATATAATAACAAGTGAAGAGCTGGATTTTTTTCATCTGAAATACACTAGAACAGGGGTCCCCAACCTTTTAAGCACCACGGACCGGAATAATGTAGGTTTTATTTTCACGGACCGGCCAGATAAATATGGCAAAAATAAGGGCAGAAAAATGACAACTCACCACACGCTGAATCAGTGGGGGCCCTGCACGTGTTTCTGTGCAATGAGGTCATCTAGGGGTGATGGGAGACAATGACACCCGCAGTGTCTTTAAGTCCAGTTCGCTCCCTAATTTTGTCTTGTTGCCATCACGGCCGAAAAGCCGCTTCACACAGAGGATGTTGGAAATGGTAGTAATGTTTTTAGTGCTCTTGTGGCGATGTCAGGATATTCTGGCTTGATTTTCATCCAGAATGTCAGCAAAGTTGTTGCATCAAATATACGTTTAAGACCACCGTCATTTACAATCTCCAACATCTGATCCTCTTGTTGCACATGCTCGATTCCCCCGCTTTAATCACAAATGGGTCGCGGTTCATGCGCAGTTCACGGCTCTTTCGTGCACGGGAAGTAGCGTTCAAACTCTTGTAAAAGTAAAAGCAGGTGATGGTGCAGCAGCTGGAGAACGCTGGCCCAGGAGACGTGTCCTCCAACATCCAGGCTTACGTTTGGAACATGTCATATCCATCGATCGAGGCTTCATTCGTCAGCTTTACCACACATATTATGCAGAGCGGACTCGGTGCGTGAGTGTCACTGTCACCTGTAGCGACAAACCCGTATTTTAAGTACGACTCCTGGTATTGTCTATTCAATGTAACTTTCTTTTTCTTGGAGGTCGTCTGCTCCTCGTCTGCTCCTCGTCTGCTCCTCGTCTGCTCCTCGTCTGCTCCTCGTTTGGCTCCTCATCTTGTGGCTTGTGGTTCTACTTTAGGGCAGCATGTTTGATGCGACGCATCCGCGATGACGTATCATGTATAATGCAGTATCAGTTGTTCTCACGCAGGACAAGAGCAGAGATAGAATATACTGCCATTATATTTAGTGGATTTCATGGGCAATTTTCTATCAGGCTTTTCATGATATATCCACAGACGAGCTCATGAGTGTCATGAGTGACAGGCCAACGTTACGTCGGAGAAGATGCGTCACTGAGAGATTATTTTGGGTGGTTGGGGACCCCTGCTCTAGAGTGCAGGAAAGAGTACATCTAAAGCGGGGCGTAGCATTTGACTCTCAAAACATAGGAATAAAACAACATGACCCTTGCCCCACATTCCATGCCACTCACCTCCACGTTCATTAGTCTAATATATTGACCTTATTCTGCCCGGTCCACTTTTCCCTCTTTTCCCACGAATCATCACTTCCGTTGTAATCTTACGGCCGGTCCAACGAGAACGCCGTCGGTTTAAATGGAGAACGAGGGAAATGTCTGGGTCTAAAACATGCTCTAAAGTAGATTGATTTGTGTAAAATATCCAATATTCATGTGACCAACACGTTAACACTGCAGACATTCCCTGAGTAGAACGTCGCTCCGGACGTGGAGCTTCTGGAATAAGGTGAATAAGTAGTATTAGTAGTATGTTAAAATGTGGATAAATCTGTGGCTACACCATATTTCTAAAGGCACATCCATGTGGTTTAAGTTTATTAGATGTGGGAGCGTGCATATAATCAACATGCATTAATCAAACATGTAAATGTGCCAGAGTTAGCCATGCAGGGGTTGATCCAGACAGAAATATAGGACATGTAACAGGCCCAAAACAATCAGGACAGTGAGGATCAGTGACATACATACTTAAGATAATAGAACGTTTTAAAAATACACACTACACACACAACATATATTTAAGAAAGACATGAAAACAGCCAAATAACAGCCACAATCCCCCTGAAAAGACAGACACATTGGTAAGAGAGGTTGAAAATAAACACAAAGGTTAGTTCATGTTATGTTCACGTCTGATTGTCCAAGTGCCTCTGTAACACACTAAAGCTGTGACATGAGGTCATGTGAGGACCAGGTTCCAAAGTGGACTGTCCAAATGAAGTGTTTCCAAATGGGATTCTGCCCAAACACCGCTGGTACAAATACTGTTTTATGGAACAAAATAGTCATTTGAGGCTCAGACCTGTCATCAGGGGGAAACTGTACAATTCTCAACTGTAAAAAATGAAATTGCACACGTAGCATTAAGTTGTTTTAAACCACAGTCTGTATTATTTTCTGGGCTCTGGCCAATCAGAGCAGACGATGCAGTAACGTTATATTTGTTGAGAACTGACAAAAAGAAACAACCCAGAAAAAGTACAATTACCCAAATGACTCAATCAGGCCAGAGTAAAGAGAAGGCCTGCTCTTACTTTACACCCCTGAAAATCACTGAAGCTAATGGCGACCCTCAGTACCAGAAATCACATGGGCAAAGTTCTTATCAGGCTCCCAGGGGCCCCCAGCGTCTGTGCCGCGGTACCACACTATTCAGGACTGTCCCGGCCGCTGTCCTCTATTACCTGGTGTCGTCAGGCGAAGCTCGGTCCGTTACTCGCGCTCCTTTGTCCTCTTCGTCCTCGCAACTCTTCAACAATCCGCCTGTTCTCCGCCTGTTCTCCGCCTGTTCTCCGCCTGTTCTCCGCCTGTTCTCCGCCTGTTCTCCGCCCACCGCACGCTCTGTGCAGCGCGTGCTTTTCCTGCGCCTCAAACGACGCGCACGCAAACGCACGGACGCACGTGCAGGGATTTGCTCTATTCTTCCCAGATGTTCCGTTGTCCCGTCCTCCTGCCTTGTCCCCTCCTCCTGCCTTGTCCCCTCCTCCTGCCTTGTCCCGTCCTCCTGCCTTGTCCCCTCCTCCTGCCTTGTCCCGTCCTCCTGCCTTGTCCCCTCCTCCTGCCTTGTCCCGTCCTCCTGCCTTGTCCCTTCCTCCTGCCTTGTCCCCTCCTCCTGCCTTGTCCCGTCCTCCTGCCTTGTCCCCTCCTCCTGCCTTGTCCCCTCCTCCTGCCTTGTCCCGTCCTCCTGCCTTGTCCCCTCCTCCTGCCTTGTCCCGTCCTCCTGCCTTGTCCCCTCCTCCTGCCTTGTCCCGTCCTCCTGCCTTGTCCCGTCCTCTTGCCTTGTCCCGTCCTCCTGCCTTGTCCCTTCCTCCTGCCTTGTCCCCTCCTCCTGCCTTGTCCCGTCCTCCTGCCTTGTCCCCTCCTCCTGCCTTGTCCCCTCCTCCTGCCTTGTCCCCGTCCTCCTGCCTTGTCCCCGTCCTCCTGCCTTGTCCCGTCCTCCTGCCTTGTCCCCTCCTCCTGCCTTGTCCCATCGGCTCACCTGTCCCGCCACTGAAGACAGACTGCGGGGGAAAAGTATTCTGTACTTTACTTTCACAAATGTATAAACATGTATTGCACGTTTGATCATGTGATATTTGCATATGTAATTAAGCACATATTCATCTCAAATATATACGTTTAAATTTCTTGCTATACACATTAGATTGGGGTGATAAATGCTATGTTCGGCTGATGATGACAGAGGAGACATTCTTTATCAGCAGTGCTGCCTGGTGGTGGAGTGGTTAAGGCACAGCACACATGCCAGGCTCCAAGTGCAGCCGGCTGCAGGGTTTTGAGTTTGAATCCAGACTTCAACAATCCTCCCTTCTCTCTCATCCCCCATTTCACTCTGTCCTTTCCAGTCAAACAAACAAAATATATATGTTTTTAGGCATACAGACTTACATCATCTGTATACAAGTGGATGCTACTATGTTTTAGCTTGTGGCCAAGTGGATGGGAGTGTCTACAGAGCCCAAACTGCTATGGCCGTGCCGCGGCTCCTGAAACTGCTGGGCTCTGTAGCCACTGGCTTATATCAATTGTAAATAACAGTGGTCCAAGGACGAGTCCTTGAAAAGCACCTTTGTTCAGATAAGAAAACGCAGAAACAGCTTGAGCTCTAGTTGTGAGGTAATCTCGAATTTTTTTTTTACAAATTGTATCAAACTCAAAAACATCCAGACAATCCAAGGTACAATGATCTCCTGAATCAAAGGCCTTTGACAAATCACCAAAAAACGCAGCACATTCTACAGGATGTTTAATGCAATAGCATTATAATGTATAACTTTGAAAGCAGCTGTGTGTAATATATAAAACTCACCTGTGTGTAATATATAAAACTCACCTGTGTGTAATATATAAAACTCACCTGTGTGTAATATATAAAACTCACCTGTGTGTAATATATAAAACTCACCTGTGTGTAATATATAAAACTCACCTGTGTGTAATATATAAAACTCACCTGTGTGTAATATATAAAACTCACCTGTGTGTAATATATAAAACTCACCTGTGTGTAATATATAAAACTCACCTGTGTGTAATATATAAAACTCACCTCACCTGTGTGTAATATATAAAACTCACCTGTGTGTAATATATAAAACTCACCTGTGTGTAATATATAAAACTCACCTGTGTGTAATTAAAACGCCTCCTGCATGCGAAGGGAAGACAAAAGCAGTGGCTGGGCGCTCCCTTAGAGATAGGGTGAAGAGCTCAGTCACACGGGAGGAGCTGGTAGTAGAGCTGCTGCTCCTCCACGTCTGGAGGAGCCAGCTAAGGTGTTCCAGATGCCTCCTGAACACTGCCTTGGGGATGTGTTTCAGGCATGACACCGTGAAGAGGCCCAGGGGAAGACAGCCTCTTTGCTGGTGTGGATCACCCTGGAGGAGCTGGAGGAAGTGTCTGGGGTGAGGGAAGTCCCTGCTGAGACTGCTGCCCCCACGACCCGGCCCTAGATATGTAAAAGAAGATGGATTTTTACCCAATCCCACCTCAAGGGTTATAAATTCAAAACTCTTAGACCTGGAGATTATGGTATTTAAAGATACAGTAATAGAAGATTTTATAAATGTTGCTGCTCCTTCTCCTTTGCTGCGTCTATAACAACAAAATATATTATAATGTCTAGAGAAATGTCAGCATCCAAGATTCTGGAGGTTAACCATGTTTCGGAGAATACAAATATATCAGGATTGTTTTAGGTTGAAGACTTCCCACTTTCAAGTGAATAATTCAAAGACCTTTTTGATGTAAACAACATTGACATTACAACATTTGAACATTATCTGAGTATTTGCCATGGGTCGGCTTTTAGTAGGTTTTGATTTTTTTGTTTTGTTGTTGCTTTGACTCCATTCCATTATTTATTCATTACACAATTGTGAGTCTTGTTCTCATCAGCTTATTCCTTTCCCATTGTGTGACATTATTATTCTCCTAGTGAACCTGACTGGTTTCTTAAAGGTTTCATGGATATTTGTCAGTATACCTGATGGTCACACATTGACTGCTGCAGATGCAAGAGTGAGGTTTATGTTACATAGTCACGGAGCCTCCGGGTGGAGCTGGAGCGGCAGGTGGAGGTGGTGGTGGTAGTGGTGGGTGCAGCAGCAGATACTCAGTGATTTGGCAGTGATCTGCTGTCCATATTCCTGTGCTCGGGAGGTTTAGGGGCCAGGGTAAAATCCAGCTGAGACTTCACCGGGTCTGAGAGCGGGCTGAAGAAGGGGCCGTCATGAGGACCAAATCTGTTTCATAGTTGTGTGTCTCCGGTAAATGAGCACGGCGCCCTGGCACCATTATGGGACCAAACCTAAGTCCATGGGTCAGAGTTGACGAGTGTGGAGATGATCAGATCTTTGGGCCTGGCTCCCTGCTGGAACCAGCTGTGCTCGACCGAGATCACTAGACCGAGAGCTGACGATGAAGGCAGTTGGGACTTGGAGGCATCGGTGGCGTAGTTGGCTGTGTCTGCCAACTGTGTGCTGGTGGCGACAGTGCGAGTCACACCCATGTCACGGTCGTCTTAGATTCCACACAATTCAGATATTTGTTGTTTGAGCTCTGCTGGATGTGGAGGTGAGGCATGGCTAACTTGATGTTGTTGGTCAATAACCTTTGTAACTTAAAACCTTAAAATCCAGCCATCTAGTGGTTGAACGATTAAAACATAATTGCAAACATAAAAGCTTGTGCAGCGGATTGTTCGTCTGTGTAGTTCCACACCACAAATAGAAAAGATGGAGAAGATGGAAAAGGGCATTAGGTTTGAAGGTAAGTTGCTAACTAGCACTAGCATGAATGTGTGCACGAATGAATTTATGGATAATAGTGTGATACAATTGAATATAACATGTGTGGTCAAGATTATGATGATTGAAACAGCAACGCCACTCTGGAAACTCCTCCTCCAGAGCTAACAATTTGTGTTCTACATTATAAGTACCAAACAAGACTCCATTTTGTTTTTACAATTATATCACAGTTTAATGAGGGCTGGCAAAGGGCAAATCAACTAACTTGTTAGTAAATTAATAATATTATTTTATTCTATATAGATATTGGCCTGGAGTGGACTTTCGGTCATGGCAGCGATTTGAGCAGACATACCTCACACTTCTGCTGCAAAAGCCTGATCATCGTTTGACCCGCCTAATCACAAAGAGAATGAACAAGCGTTGAGTAAACAAGGAAGGCACAATTCCAGTGACACTACGGGACCAAAACAAAGGTCCCATTGGAAAACCGCCTGCATCAGAAGCTAACGAATCATACGAGGCTTACATGGCTAGCAAACCTGACTTGGCTGTATCTACTGCAGTAGCCGCTAAGCTAAAAGCAGGACGTGTAACCGGAGCACGTATGGATAAAGTCGAACTGCGTATTTCAGACAATACATGATCTGCAGACAGTAAGGGCCAAGATGGAGGCGCTGTGGGCCAGGGTGACGACGCTGGAGTCGGACCACAAATGTATGAAAAATAAGATCCTAGATTTGGAGTCCAGATCACGTCGTACTAACATTCGGCTTTTGGGGGTCTTGGAGGGAGAAGAATATCAGAATACAGAACGTTTTTGGAAAAGATTATTCCTGAGCTCCTTTATGGCTCAGGTAAGAGCTCATCGTCACGGCAACAAGACCAGGAGCAGATAAACCATGAGGCCTGATAATGAGGTTTCTTAACGATCATGTGAAGATAAGATAAGATAAGATAAGATATTCCTTTATTGTCCCACATGGGGAAATTTCATTGGTGCAACGCAGGTAGATACAGAGGTAGATCCAGAAGAACAGATCACTTATAGGAAGTCTGAAAAACACTTTCAGTAGAAGATCTCCTATAAATAAATAAAAACTCCCACGGACAAATAAATACATAAATACCATGTCATGTGATCACGACAGTAATTGCACGTGAATATGTGTCTCGACAGCACATAGATTGCACATGAATTTCACAGTAATTGCAATATGACAGAATTGCACATCAGTATTAGGTTAGGTCAGTATTGCGACGGGATAACGTGACGATCTCCGGGTAAGGAACGTGTCATGAAGGCTGCAAGGGTTAAAGGAGACCTCCAGGGTTCTCCAGGGTTAAAGGAGACCTCCAGAGTTAAAGGAGACCTCCAGGGTTAAAGGAGACCTCTAGTACAAAGGCAAGCGCAACTTCTTTGCTCCAGATATTCCATACAAGGTGTGTCAGCAATGACAAAAGTTCCCCCACATCTGTGACGAACTCAGGAGGAGAAAACTGAGACATGGGTTCTCTTTCGACTCTTCGCGACTCTTCTGGTGACTTATGAAGGTAACAAAAACACGAAGCAGAGGTGCTCCTCAGAACACCAGGAGAAGCAGAGGTGCTTCTCAGAACACCAGGAGAAGCAGAGGTGCTCCTCAGAACACCAGGAGAAGCAGAGGTGCTTCTCAGAACACCAGGAGAAGCAGAGGTGCTCCTCAGAACACCAGGAGAAGCAGAGGTGCTCCTCAGAACACCAGGTGCTCCTCAGAACACCAGGAGAAGCAGAGGTGCTCCTCAGAACACCAGGAGTGTTAATGTGGTCAAATATCCAGATCTTTCTGAGGATTGGTGTCAGGATTGCTTTGGGGGGGCCCTTCATTAGTATTGGACTTCCGGTTCGATTCATTAGGCCCGAGCCCCAGCAGGGCGGAGGGCCTATTGCTCCCGCAACGCTGCCAAAGGCAGCGTTGCAACTGTCCGACCCTCGTCGCCCCTGGCAAGTACAGTGAACTAGCCCATGCCGAAGGCATGGATCATGCATACTTACTCCTGCTGTGACAGAAATAGTCAACAATGAGTGAATGGGCGTAGCCCATTCACTCATTGTTGACAACAGCAGCGCGAAGCGCTGCATTCCTCCAAAAACCCTCCTGGCATCGTCCCGTACGCGAGAATCCATGCCGCAGGCATGGGCCATGCTTGTATCTGCTCAAATCAATGGAAGTCTATGGGGAGTGGGCGGGGCATCCCGACGGAATAGGGAGTGACGAGCGCGTAAGCGCTCGTAATGATGATTCCACCCCATGACGGCATCGGGAAGGCTTAGAGCTTTCAAACGATGTATAATTTGTTGTTATAGTGAAAACGGCTATATTGTTTTTGCTAAAAATATTATTATTTTTTTTTTTATTAGGCCCGAGCGCCACAAGCTGGCGAGAGGCCTATTAATCTCGTAAGGCCGTGCGAAGCACGGCTGCGAAAGTGCGCACGTAGTGCGCACGAAATCGAGCGCGAATCGCTCGCCCACTTCCAAACACTCACTAACGCACTCCTTCACTCATGCACGCCCCGTGCATACTAATTAGTAGTAGGAAAATGGAACATTACCGTTGTAAACGGGCGAAGCCCGTGCAAAAGTGCGCACTAAACAAGCACTTTACATTGAGATGACGACCGCGAAGCGGTCGTCATCCCCATATAAAGCACTCATTTGCGCCAAGTAGCTCACGAATACGTTCCCCATCTCTTGCATGTTCCGTGCATATAAGCATGTAATGCAAAAATTGAACATTATTACTGTATAGAGGGCCAAAACACAAAGTGGGCGGAGCCCACTCAAAATTAACGAAAGTACCCGTCAGTGACCAGGGACCCACACCATGAGGTAGGAAAGCGCGAGCGCTTTCCGAAAATGTATAGTTTATGATATTTGAAAAATGGGAAACATTGTTTTCACATCGGAATATTTAGGCCCGAGCCCCAGCAGGGCGGAGGGCCTATTGCTCCCGCAACGCTGGCAAGTACAGTGAACTAGCCCATGCCGAAGGCATGGATCATGCATACTTACTCCTGCTATGACAGAAATAGTCAACAATGAGTGAATGGGCGTAGCCCATTCACTCATTGTTGACAACAGCAGCGCGAAGCGCTGCATTCCTCCAAAAACCCTCCTGGCATCGTCCCGTACGCGAAAATCCATGCCGCAGGCATGGGTCATGCTTGTATCTGCTCAAATCAATGGAAGTCTATGGGGAGTGGGCGGGGCATCCCGACGGAATAGGGAGTGACGAGCGCGTAAGCGCTCGTAATGATGATTCCACCCCATGACGGCATCGGGAAGGCTTAGAGCTTTCAAACGATGTATCATTTGTTGTTATAGTGGAAACGGCTATATTGTTTTTGCTAAAAATATTATTATTATTATTTTTCTTGTTCTTCATCGCTTTGAACTCTAATTTGACCCCCTGAACATGCTCAAAAACTCACCAAACTTTGCCCAAAATTCAGAATCGCCGAAAAATTTTGTTTTTTCTGGGCCATTTTTTTTTCCTAAAAAAATTGCGCGACAGCGCCACCGACAAAAGTCAAAATACATTGCGCCTATGGGAGACACCCCGAGGTCAACTTTGTCGTAGAGCTACGAAATTCGGAACACGCATTCCTCTTGTGAGGACAAAAAAAAAATATTATTGTGGCCACGCCCCCAGACTTACCTTATGGCCGCCATCTTCCTTTGAAAATGAAAACACGCTGTGTTAGCCATTTTGTTCACGTCAAACTTTGACGAACTCCTCCTAGGGCGTTTTGCCCACCGACTTCAAAATCGGCGTACGTCCTCTGGACAAGTGGGGGATCTAAAGTTATCCAATTTTTTGAGATACCTCTTACGGTCTGTGTGCGGCGCAGCCGCAAAGTTGGACAACTTATTTTGGGATATTGCAGATCTAAAAATTGTTCCCATTTGATCAAAACAAGTCCGATTAGGACCAAATTTGAATCAGTTGTTCAACTTTCTAGTTTGGACCAGTTTATGATGACAAAATTGAAATGGGCGCGATAGCGCCCCCTACAGAGTGACCTTTAAATTAACATTGAAGGTCAAAAATTAGTTTTACCAAAATTTTCTAAACTTTACCCAAAATTCTATTTTGGCGTCCCGATCAAAAAAGCCAATCAGACAAATGCCTTAATTTTTACGGCGTAGTCGTAGCGATGACATAAACCTCCCATGTTATCCCTATGGGAAAACCGCTAAATCTCTCGAATATCCACATTTTTCTGTTTCACACTTTAACGAACTCCTCCTAGTGCGTTTTGCCCACCGACCTCAAAATCGGTGTACGTCCTCTAGACAAGTGGGGCATCTAAAGTTATCCAAATTTTAAGGATAACTTTTACGGTCTTTGTGCGACGGAGCCGCAAACGTTTCCCAGAATTCTGACTATTTGGCCTTCAGAGTGGCCTATACACAATAGTTTTTCCAAATGACATGATATTTTGAACAAAATTCTAATTTGCCATCCTGATCATAAAAGTATGAGAGCCAAAGTCATATTTTGTACGACGTAACCGTAGCGATGACAGAAACAGCCCATGTTATCCTTATGGGAAAATCGTAGAATCGCTCAAATCACCACATTTTTACGCTTCACACTTTAACGAACTCCTCCTAGGGCGATTGCCCGATCAAGTTCATATTTGGAGAATATCATCTAGACAAGCGGGGCATCAAAACTTATCCATATTTTGATTCTAAGTGCTACGGTCTCTGTGTGGCCGACCCGCAAATATATGTCAGAAATGGGAAAACAGCGAAATCTCTGAAATGTTCACATTTACGCTTCACACTTTAACAAACTCCTCTAAGGGCAATAGCTCGATCAAGCTTATACTTGGGGAAAATCATCTACACAAGCGGAGCATCAAAAGTTATCCATATTTTTATTCCAAGTGTCACGGTCTCTGTGCGGCGGACCCGCACATTTGACCGACACTTGTGTTGATTTGCACTGGATTGGCCATGTCCAATGTGTCTCCGTCTGTCAAGTTCTTTTTTAATTCAACACAATAAGGGCGCCATCTTTATCAAGTCGAAAGCGCAGAGTCGGAAGGCCGGCGGCCCGCGAGGGCCGTTGGATGCCGCTTGCGGCTTTAATATTCTTTCTTCTTTCTTCTTCTCGGGACCAACCCCCCTATTTTTTACCCAGTGAACATTGACGAAAAGTCACAAAAATGTTCACACCTCTAAAAATCGTGCCTCTCTACATTCTGGCTATTTCCCTTTTCTAAAATAAAAAAAATTGGCGCGTCAGCGCCCCCAAATGTACCAAAAATGCATTGAGAGATGGGAAATGACCCAAAAAATATCTGATCGTAGAATCATGAAATTTGGCGCAGAGGTAGATGGTGACAAGAGAAGTAAAAAATATTATTACGGCAACGCCGTCCGCCCAACCAAATGTCGGCCATATTGCTTCAAAAATGGCTAAACATGACTTCGGAGATTTTCCAAACGTCGTACTTTTACGAACTCCTCCCAGGGCGTTGGCCCTAAAAAGCTGAAATTTGGTGAAAATGCTACTGAGGAGTGGGACATCAAAAGTTATCCAAATTACATTGATACCTGTCACGGTCTCTGTGCGGCGAAGCCGCAAACTGTAGCTAGAATTTCAGAAATCTCCCATATTTAAAATTTCTGCCGTTTGCGCGGATAAAGTCCGAATTGCGTCAAATTAGAATCAGTTGTTAAACTCTTTGCCCTAAACCTACTTGAAGTGAAATAAATTCATTTGGCGCCACAGCGCCCCCTACAGATTTTATATGGAGGTTAAATGTTTAGTTTTGCGAAATTATATGAAATTTTACACACAACTCAATTTTAGCATTCCCATCAAAAAAGTCAATGAGACCCATGTCATAATTGTTATGGCGTTGCCGTAACGATGACCGAAACCTTTCATGTTATTCCAATGGGGAAATCGCCAGAACATGTTTACACTTTAGACTTTCACAAACTCCTCCCAGGGCGTCAGCCCTATTAACCTGAAATTTGGTGAGACTCATCTTCAGGGGTGGACCATCAAAAGTTATCCACATTTTCATTCAAAGAGTTACGGTGTCTGTGCGGCAAAGCCGCACATTTTGCCAAGAATTCAAAATAAAATAGCTTTTTGATGGTAAAACAAAGGGGAGAAGATGTGACAGCGTCACAGATTCAGCAGTAGGCGTAATAAAAGGACAATTGGGGCGCGTTAGCGCCCCCTCCTCTTGCGGCGTGGCGGCGGTGTGGCGGCGGCGTGGCGAGGGCCGATCATTGCCGCTTGCGGCTATATTTAGGCCCGAGCCCCAGCAGGGGGAGGGCCTATTGCTCCCGCAACGCTGCCGAAGGCAGCGTTGCAACTGTCTGACCAAACATGCGGGCGCAGCCCGCATGTTTGGTACCCCGTCGCCCCTGGCAAGTACAGTGAACTAGCCCATGCCGAAGGCATGGATCATGCATACTTACTCCTGCTATGACAGAAATAGTCAACAATTAGTGAATGGGCGTAGCCCATTCACTAATTGTTGACAACAGCAGCGCGAAGCGCTGCATTCCTCCAAAAACCCTCCTGGCATCGTCCCGTATGCGAGAATCCATGCCGCAGGCATGGGCCATGCTTGTATCTGCTCAAATCAATGGAAGTCTATGGGGAGTGGGCGGGGCATCCCGACGGAATAGGGAGTGACGAGCGCGTAAGCGCTCGTAATGATAATTCCACCCCATGACGGCATCGGGAAGGCTTAGAGCTTTCAAACGATGTATCATTTGTTGTTATAGTAAAAACGGCTATATTGTTTTTGCTAAAAATATTATTATTATTATTTTTCTTGTTCTTCTTCAGCGCTTTGATCTCTAATTTGACCCCCTGAACATGCTCAAAAACTCACCAAACTTTGCCCAAAATTCAGAATCGGTGAAAAATTTTATTTTTTCTGGGCCATTTTTTTTTTCGTTAAAAAATGGCGCGACAGCGCCACCGACAAAAGTCAAAATACATTGCGCCTATGGGAGACGCCCCGAGGTCAACTTTGGCGTAAAGCTACGAAATTCGGGACACGCATTCCTCTCGTGAGGATAAACAAAAAAAAACATTGTGGCCACGCCCCCAAACTTACCCTATGGCCGCCATCTTCCTTTGAAAATGAAAACAAGCTGAGTTAGCCATTTTGTTTACGTCAAACTTTGACAAACTCCTCCTAGGGCGTTTTGCCCACCGACTTCAAAATCGGCGTACGTCCTCTGGACAAGTGGGGCATCTAAAGTTATTCAATTTTTTGAGATACCTTTTACGGTCTGTGTGCGGCGCAGCCGCAAAGTTGGACAACTTATTTTGGAATATTGCAGGTCTAAAAATTGCTCCCATTTGATCAAAACCAGTCCGATTAGGACCAAATTTGAATCAGTTGTTAAACTTTCTAGTTTGGACCAGTTTAGGCTGACAAAATTGAAATGGCAGTGATAGCGCCCCCTACAGAGTGACCTTTAAATTAACATTGAAGGTCAAAAATTAGTTTTACCAAAATTGTCTAAACTTTACCCAAAATTCTATTTTGCCGTCCCGATCACAAAAGCCAATCACAAAAATGCCTAAATTTTTACGCCGTAGTCGTAGCGATGACAGAAACCTCCCATGTTATCCCTATGGGAAAACCACAAAATCTCTCAAATTACCACATTTTTATGTTTTACACTTTAACGAAGTCCTCCTAGTGCGTTTTGCCCACCAACCTCAAAATCGGTGTACGTCCTCTAGACAAGTGGTGTATCTAAAGTTATCCAAATTTTAAGGATAACTTTTACGGTCTTTGTGCGACGGAGCCGCAAACGTTTCCCAGAATTCTGACTATTTGGCCTTCAGAGTGGCCTATAAACAATAGAGTTTTTCCAAATGACATGATATTTTGAACAAAATTCTAATTTGCCATCCTGATCATAAAAGTATGAGAGCCAAAGTCATATTTTGTACGGCGTAACCGTAGCGTTGACAGAAACATCCCATGTTATCCTTATGGGAAAATCGTAGAATCGCTCAAATCACCACATTTTTACGCTTCACACTTTAACAAACTCCTCCTAGGGCGATTGTCCGATCAAGTTCATATTTGGAGAATATCATCTACACAAGCGGGGCATCAAAACTTACCCATATTTTGATTCTAAGTGCTACGGTCTCTGTGTGGCGGACCCGCAAATATATGTCAGAAATGGGAAAACAGCGAAATCTCTAAAATCACCACATTTTTACGCTTCACACTTTAACGAACTCCTCCTAGGCCGATTGCCCGATCAAGCTCATATTTGGGGAAAATCATCTACACAAACGGGGCATCAAAAGTTATCCATATTTTGATTTTAAGTGGTACGGTCTCTGTGCCGTGGAGCTGCAAATATACTGTCACAAATGGGAAAAACGCCAAATCCTTGAAATGTTCACATTTACGCTTCACACTTTAACAAACTCCTCCGTGGGCAATAGCTCGATCAAGCTTTACTTTGGGAAATATCATCTACACAGGCGGGGCATCAAAAGTTATCCATATTTTTATTCCAAGTGCTACGGTCTCTGTGCGGCGGCGCAGCAAATTTGACTGACACTTGTGTTCATTTGCACTGGATTGGCCATGTCCAATGTGTCGCCGTCTGTCAAGTTCTTTTTTTATTCAACACACAATAAGGGCGCCATCTTTATCAAGTCGAAAGCGCAGAGTCGGAAGGCCGGCGGCCCGCGAGGGCCGTTGGATGCCGCTTGCGGCTTTAATTATTATTATTTTTCTTGTTCTTCATAGCTTTGAACTCTAATTTGACCCCCTGAACATGCTCAAAAACTCACCAAACTTTGCCCAAAATTCAGAATCGGCGAAAAATTTAGTTTTTTCTGGGCCATTTTTTTTTTCGTTAAAAAATGGCGCGACAGCGCCACCGACAAAAGTCAAAATACATTGCGCCTATGGGAGACGCCCCGAGGTCAACTTTGTCGTAGAGCTACGAAATTCGGAACACACATTCCTCTCGTGAGGACAAAAAAAAAATATTAATGTGGCCACGCCCCCAGATTTACCCTATGGCCGCCATCTTCCTTTGAAAATGAAAACACGCTGTGTTAGCCATTTTGTTCACGTCAAACTTTGACGAACTCCTCCTAGGGCGTTTTGCCCACCGACTTCAAAATCGGCGGACGTCCTCTGGACAAGTGGGGCATCTAAAGTTATCCAATTTTTTGAGATACCTTTTACGGTCTGTGTGAGGCGCAGCCGCAAAGTTGGACAACTTATTTTGGAATATTGCAGATCTAAAAATTGCTCCCATTTGATCAAAACAAGTCCGATTAGGACCAAATTTGTTGTTAAACCTTCTAGTTTGGACCAGTTTAGGCTGACAAAATTGAAATGGCCGCGATAGCGCCCCCTACAGAGTGACCTTTAAATTAACATTGAAGGTCAAAAATTTGTTTTACCAAAATTGTCTAAACTTTACCCAAAATTCTATTTTGCCGTCCCGATCACAAAAGCCAATCAGACAAATGCCTTAATTTTTACGGCGTAGTCGTAGCGATGACAGAAACATCCCATGTTATCCCTATGGGAAAACCACAAAATCTCTCAAATTACCACATTTTTATGTTTTACACTTTAACGAACTCCTCCTAGTTTCCCAGAATTCTGACTATTTGGCCTTCAGAGTAGCCTATAAACAATAGAGTTTTTCCAAATGACATGATATTTTGCACAAAATTCTAATTTGCCATCCTGATCATACAAGTATGAGAGCCAAAGTCATATTTTGTACGGCGTAACCGTAGCGATGACAGAAACATCCCATGTTATCCTTATGAGAAAATCGTAGAATTGCTCAAATTACCACATTTTTACGCTTCACACTTTAACGAACTCCTCCTAGGGCGATTGTCCGATCAAACTCATATTTGGGGAAAATCATCTACACAAGCGGGGCATCAAAACTTATCCATATTTTGATATTAAGTGGTACGGTCTCTGTGCGGCGGACCCGCACATTTGACCGACATTTGTGTTCATTTCCACTGGATTGGCCATGTCCAATGTGTCGCCGTCTGTCAAGTTCTTTTTTAATTCAACACACAATAAGGGCGCCATCTTTATCAAGTCGAAAGCGCAGAGTCGGAAGGCCGGCGGCCCGCGAGGGCCGTTGGATGCCGCTTGCGTCTTTAATTATGTTTTACACTTTAACGAAGTCCTCCTAGTGCGTTTTGCCCACCAACCTCAAAATCGGTGTACGTCCTCTAGACAAGTGGGGCATCTAAAGTTATCCAAATTTTAAGGATAGCTTTTACGGTCTCTGTGCGACGGAGCCGCAAACGTTTCCCAGAATTCTGACTATTTGGCCTTCAGAGTGGCCTATAAACAATAGAGTTTTTCCAAATGACATGATATTTTGCACAAAATTCTAATTTGCCATCCTGATCATAAAAGTATGAGAGCCAAAGTCATATTTTGTACGGCGTAACCGTAGCGATGACAGAAACATCCCATGTTATCCTTATGGGAAAATCGCAGAATCGCTCAAATCACCACATTTTTACGCTTCACACTTTAACGAACTCCTCCTAGGCAAGGCAAGGCAAGGCAAGTTTATTTGTAGAGCACATTTCATACACAAGGCAATTCAAAGTGCTTCACACAGCAGGAAAAATGCATTGAAATCACAAAGAAATTACAGAAATACAATAAAATTAACTAAATTAAAAATTATCAATCCAACTGATTTTCTAAACTAATAAAATCACAAACAAAAGAGAAGAGTGCAAAGATAAAAATTAACTACAATAAAATTAACTAAATTAAAAATTATCAATCCAACTGATTTTCTAAACTAATAAAATCACAAACAAAAGAGAAGAGTGCAAAGAAAAAATCCTTTCAGTCATATGCGCAGCTAAACAAAACTGTTTTTAGCTTAGATTTGAACATTGTCAGAGTAGAAGCCTGTCTCACATCTTCAGGAAGACTGTTCCAGATTTTAGCTGCATAAAACTGAAACGCAGATTCCCCATGTTTTATCCTGACTCTGGGCACCAGCAAGAGGCCGGTCCCTGAGGTCCTCAGAGTCCGAGATGGTTCATATGGCACTAACATATCCAAGATGTACTTTGGTGCTAGGCCATGGAGAGACTTGTACACAAGCAGAGCTGCTTTAAAGTCTATTCTCTGAGCCACAGGGGGCGGTGCAGAGACCTGAGAACAGGACTAATGTGATCATACTTCCTGGTTCTAGTCAGGACCCGAGCAGCAGCGTTCTGGATGTACTGCAGCTGTTTTACAGCTCGTTTGGAGAGGCCAGTGAGCAGGCCGTTACAGTAGTCTAATCTACTGGAGACAAACGCATGGATAAGTCTCTCTAAATCTGGTTTTGACAGTATATTTTTGATTTTGGCAATGTTTTTTAGATGGTAAAAAGCTGCTGATGTTATTGATTTGACGTGGCTATTAAAGTTCAAGTCTGAGTCCATTATTACCCCCAGATTTCTAATTTGGTTTGTAGGTTTTAGAGCGAGACTCTGGAGGTGACCGCTAACACTTTCTCTTTGTTTCTGTGGGCCAAAAACGATTATTTCAGTCTTGTCTGAGTTCAGCTGGAGAAAGTTGTTTTGCTCCACAAACTGATCTGTTGGATGCAGTGACAGAGTGAATCTACTGGTCCATAGTCACCTGCCGATAGTGAAACATAGATCTGAGTGTCGTCTGCATAATTGTGATAGGACACATTTTCACTGCGTATCAACTGACCTAACGGCAGCATGTAGAGGTTGAACAGAAGGGGACCCAGGACTGACCCTTGGGGCCCTCCACAGGTCAGGGTCATGTGGTCTGAGACACAGCTACCAATTTCAACAAAGTACTTCCTGTCTTCCAGATAGGACCTTAACCAGTTTAGGGCAGTGTCAGTGATGCCCACCCAGTCCTCTGGTCTCTGTAAGAGGATCCCATGATCAACAGTGTCAAAAGCAGCACTCGGATCTAACAGAATTAAGACTGAGGCTTTGCCCGTGTCAGTGTTCAGGCGGATGTCAATTGTCACCTTGACAAGAGCAGTCTCAGTGCTGTGATGAGGTCTAAAACCTGACTGAAAAACATCAACTACTAGGGCGATTGTCCGATCAAGTTCATATTTGGAGAATATCATCTACACAAGCGGGGCATCAAAAGTTATCCATATTTTGATTTTAAGTGGTACGGTCTCTGTGCCGTGGAGCTGCAAATATACTGTCACAAATGGGAAAAACGCCAAATCCTTGAAATGTTCACATTTACGCTTCACACTTTAACAAACTCCTCCGTGGGCAATAGCTCGATCAACCTTTACTTTGGGAAATATCATCTACATAAGCACGGCATCAAAAATTATCCATATTTTTGTTCTAAGTGCTACGGTCTCTGTGCGGCGGCGCAGCAAATTTGACTGACACTTGTGTTCATTTGCACTGGATTGGCCATGTCCAATGTGTCGCCGTCTGTCAAGTTCTTTTTTAATTCAACACACAATAAGGGCGCCATCTTTATCAAGTCGAAAACGCAGAGTCGGAAGGCCGGCGGCCCGCGAGGGCCGTTGGATGCCGCTTGCGGCTTTAATTTTTATTATTTTTCTTGTTCTTCTTCAGCGCTTTGAACTCTAATTTGACCCCCTGAACATGCTCAAAAACTCACCAAACTTTGCCCAAAATTCAGAATCGGCGAAAAATTTTGTTTTTTCGGGGCCATTTTTTTTTTCGTTAAAAAATGGCGCGACAGCGCCACCGACAAAAGTCAAAATACATTGCGCCAATGGGAGACGCCCCGAGGTCAACTTTGGCGTAAAGCTACGAAATTCGGGACACGCATTCCTCTCGTGAGGACAAAAAAAAAATATTATTGTGGCCACGCCCCCAGACTTACCCTATGGCCGCCATCCTCCTTTGAAAATGAAAACACGCTGTGTTAGCCATTTTGTTCACGTCAAACTTTGACGAACTCCTCCTAGGGCGTTTTGCCCACCGACTTCAAAATCGGCGTACATCCTCTGGACAAGTGGGGCATCTAAAGTTATCCAATTTTTTGAGATACCTCTTACGGTCTGTGTGCGGCGCAGCCGCAAAGTTGGACAACTTATTTTGGAATATTGCAGATCTAAAAATTGCTCCCATTTGATCAAAACCAGTCCGATTAGGACCAAATTTGAATTAGTTGTTAAACTTTCTAGTTTGGACCAGTTTAGGCTGACAAAATTGAAATGGGCACGATAGCGCCCCCTACAGAGTGACCTTTAAATTAACATTGAAGGTCAAAAATTAGTTTTACCAAAATTGTCTAAACTTTACCCAAAATTCTATTTTGCCGTCCCGATCACAAAAGCCAATCACAAAAATGCCTAAATTTTTACGGCGTAGTCGTAGCGATGACAGAAACCTCCCATGTTATCCCTATGGGAAAACCACAAAATCTCTCAAATTACCACATTTTTATGTTTTACACTTTAACAAAGTCCTCCTAGTGCGTTTTGCCCACCAACCTCAAAATCGGTGTACGTCCTCTAGACAAGTGGTGCATCTAAAGTTATCCAAATTTTAAGGATAACTTTTACGGTTTCTGTGCGACGGAGCCACAAACTTTACCCAGAATTTGGACTATTTGGCCTTCAGAGTGGCCTATAAACAATAAAGTTTTTTCCAAATAACATGACATTTTGCACTAAATTCTAAATTGCCATCCTGATCATAAAATTATGACAGCAAAAGTCATATTTTGTACGGCGTAACCGTAGCGATGACAGAAACATCCCATGTTATCCTTATGGGAAAATCGTAGAATTGCTCAAATCACCACATTTTTACGCTTCAAACTTTAACAAACTCCTCCTAGGGCGATTGCCCGATCAAGCTCATATTTGGGGAAAATCATCTACACAAACGGGGCATCAAAAATTATCCATATTTTGATATTAAGTGGTACGGTGTCTGTGCCGTGGAGCTGCAAATATACTGTCACAAATGGGAAAACGCCAAATCTTTGAAATGTTCACATTTACGCTTCACACTTTAACAAACTCCTCCGTGGGCAATTGCTCGATCAAGCTTTACTTTGGGAAATATCATCTACACAAGCGGGGCATCAAAAGTTATCCATACTTTTATTCCAAGTGCTACGGTCTCTGTGCGGCGGCGCAGCAAATTTGACTGACACTTGTGTTCATTTGCACTGGATTGGCCATGTCCAATGTGTCGCCGTCTGTCAAGTTCTTTTTTAATTCAACACAATAAGGGCGCCATCTTTATCAAGTCGAAAGCGCAGAGTCGGAAGGCCGGCGGCCCGCGAGGGCCGTTGGATGCCGCTTGCAGCTTTAATTTCCTTTTGTTTTCTTTTTTACTCTTACAGCTGTTTTGTGTTCTTATGGTTCTTGAGTATGTTTGTTGTTTTCGACTAGAGTCGATTCAAGAGTTATCAACGGTATGATCAATGCAATCAACCCAATGGCATCAGAAGTGTTGAGAAACTCAATCAAACGAACACATGTTTTAACAAAAATTAAAAAAGAAAGAATAGACATTGTATATTTACAAGGAACACATTTGAATGACACTGATCAAAAATTACATTCTGCAAAAAGAAATCCTATTATTCATCATACAAAGGCAAACATAGAAGGGGAGTTGCAATTTAGATTTCAAACAGAATAGTTTTTGAACATAGTTTTTAATGTAAGAGGGCAGATATGTACTGGTTAAGGGCAATATTAATGGAATGGTTTTCACTCTTCACATTCAGCCTCTTCACGTTCAGCTACATTAGACGTGTCGAACTCAAGAGGCACTGGAAGAACAATAAATAAGAAGTTCTGTATCTTGTTGAAGAATATTGGATTGATTGACATATGGAAGGAAATGAACCCTAGGGCACCCCAGTATACCCATGTTTATAATTTGCATTCAATCTATTCCAGAATGGACTACTTTTTTGCCCTCAATAAAGACAGATCTAAATTCATGAAGCCGATATAGGCACACCAAAACTGAGGCAGTTAAGGAAGGAGAAGGAGGCAGTGCACAGGGCAGATGATAGAGAGAGCTACAAAGATGCTAAGTATGGATTTAGCAGGGAGGTGTCGAGAGAGAGAAATCAGCAGTTCTCCAACAACAACCCCGCCTCTGTGTGGAGTGGGCTCTGACTTCTTACCAATTACAAGCCCAGAGCCCCCTTTGGGGGGTCCGCAGACGACTGGCCCAGCAACTCAACTCCTTCTACTGTAGATTTTGACCCCCCCCTCCCACCTATTTCGGAAATCTTCAAAAAGCTGCTGGGCTAGACATGTCACTCCGGCCACCTTAAGACATTGCGCAGGCGAGCTGGCCCCTGTCTTCACTGGCATTTTTAACACCTCCCTGGAGTCATGCCATGTCCCAGCTTCAAGTCGTCCATCAATGTCCCTGTCCCCAAGAAACCCCGGATCACTGGACTTAATAACTACAGACCTGTAGTTCCAGACTCCGCGGGAACCTACGCCAGGATCCTGTTTGTGGACTTCAATTCTGCATTCAACACCACCTCCTGCTCTGCTCCAAGACAAGCTCTCCCAGCTCAACGTGCCTGACTCCACCTGCAGGGGAGCACTGACTTCCTGATGGATCGGACGCAGTGCGTGCGGCTGGGGAAGAACGTCTCAAACACTGGGACTATCAGCAAAGGAACTCCACAGGGCTGTGTACTTTCTCCCCTGCTCTTCTCACTGTACACACTGTGCACCGGCGTTTCCACACCCGAACACCGGTTCCGCGCTCCCGCACCCGCCGCCCCGGAGGTCTGTACCTGGGCGAAGGTGTGGCCCCAGCCCGCCACAGGAGCAGACACGGAGAGCGGGGCACCGGCTCCACCCGGAGAAAAGCAGCCCCATACAACCAAGGTACAGCCCCGTTTCTCTGCTTTCCCCGCTCCACAGACGGGGGCGATCTGGTCACAAAACTGGACTCAAATGCGTCTTGATTGGGCTAGAGCAACGCCGGCGTCTGGTATGTGGACTGCCGCTTCTGTCCCAACGTCTTTGTTTTGTTAGTCGTTTCCATTGTTTTGTTTTGTTCCCGCGTCTCTGTGTTGTCTTCTGTCTACATCCCTGTTCCTTAACTTCATCGGACATTAGTGCACCGTCCATCGCTCATCTCCTCCCTCACTCCTGGACTATCTACTGCCCTAGCCGCCAGCTAACAGCTGGCTTAACACCTGCTGAGGTCCGTCATGGTATCGCGGGGCCTCCCTGCTGTGCAGACAAGGTCTGGGGCAACCAACGCCACTCACTCCACCAGCTTCAACACCCGGTCCACTGCTGCTTTTTCACAACTCTCTGCCCACCAGCTTCTAGTTAACCAGCTTCTAGCCACCGCCAACATACTAACTGGATTACTCTCATCTGCTGCTACGTTCCATCTCCTCCTCGGACTATCACTCCCGCGCCTCCAGGCCACCGCTCCACCAACTTCTCGCCTACTCACCTACATCGCTGCTGACCTTCACCTCCTCAACCATAACCACAGTCTCCCAGCTGCTGCTGCCTCTGCAGCTAGCTCAGCTGGGATCCTTCGCCGGCCCCGCTACATCCACAGGGGCTCTGGTCTCTCCCATAACCAACACTCAAACGACGGCTCACCTATCCCCTCACTCTGGACTAGTTTTCGCCCCCCCGTCACCCCCACCTGCCGCACTGCCAACCTCAGCAACCTCCGCCCCCCCACCCCTGCGCCCCCATCCATCTCCGCGCCCCCATCCATCTCCACGCCCCCATCCATCTCCCTTGCGCTGCTGAACTGCCGCTCCCTCTCCAACAAATCACCTGTTATATCTGAACTGCTACTGGACAATAACATTGATCTGCTTCTCCTCTGTGAAACATGGCAACAGCCCCTGGACTTCTATGCTCTCAACCAAGCCACTCCCTCCAACTACACTTACACTGCCAAACCCCGCCTCTCCGGGCGTGGGGGAGGTCTTGCTGTTATTCATAAAAAATCTACATCCATCACTGAACTGAACCTCAACCTTCCATCCATCTCATCATTTGAATACCTCGCCTTCTCCCTCCCCAACTCTATCACCGCTATCCTGATCTGTCGTCCCCCAAAGCCCCACCCCTCTTTCCTCACTGAATTGTCTGAACTCCTCACCATCGCATCCTCTCTCTCTGCCCGCCTCCTACTCACTGGTGACTTCAACATCCACATTGACTGCCCCAACGCCCCACTGACATCCGACTTCCTCTCTCTCCTGGACTGCTTCCATCTCACCCAACATATTGACTTCCCCACCCATACCAAAGGCCACACTCTGGACTTAGTCTGTTCCTCTCTCCTACCCATATCTAAGCCCCACCCCTCCCCTTCCCACTCTCTGATCATCTCTGCATCCTTTTCTCCGCCCCCCTACCCTCGCCCCACAACCCCAAAAAACGCACCATCACCTACCGCAATATCAAGTCAGTCAACCCCCTCACGCTCTCCCAGCTCATATCCTCTGCTTTCCCCCCTGACTCCCCCCCCTCTTCCCCCGACGACTATGCTGTCATGCTCAACACCACCCTATCCGACTCCCTTGACTCTCTAGCCCCCTGGAAAACCTCCTCCGTCTCATACATCAACCCCGCCCCCTGGTACACCCCTGAACTCCGCACCATGAAGCAGACTGGCCGCCAACTCGAACGACTCCTCAAAAGAACCCGCCTCACCGTCCACGCCGAAGCTTTCAAATTACACATCTCCTCCTACCGTGACGCTCTCCAAGCCGCCAAATCTGCCCACCTCTCCACCCTCATCAACAGCTCCCACCGGAGCCCTCGCACCCTGTTCTCCACCGTCAACAAGCTGCTCCAGCCACCGGACATCACTCCACCCTCCTCCCCTGACCTCT
The DNA here is from genome assembly GCF_026437365.1 of Eucyclogobius newberryi. NCBI lineage: Eukaryota > Metazoa > Chordata > Actinopteri > Gobiiformes > Gobiidae > Eucyclogobius > Eucyclogobius newberryi. Next base: position 3,237,587 of record NW_027315757.1, read on the forward strand.
GCAACTCTTTCCTCCTTGCCTTCAATGACAAAATTTCCAAAATCAACAGCTCCATGACTGCCGTCTCCATTAACTCCATCACCACCCCCACCCCTGCCCCCCCCCCCTCTCCCTGACCACCCACCCTTCCCTCCCCTCACCACCTTCTCCTCTGTTAACTCCTCTCATATCATAGACCTCATCACCGCTTCCAAAACCACCACCTGCTCTCTCGACCCCCTCCCAACGACTCTAACCAAGGCCTGCCTCCCTGCTCTCATCCCCCATCTCACCACCCTCTTCAACCAGTCTTTATCCCTCGGCCATGTTCCTTCCATCTACAAACTGGCCTCCATCGCCCCCATCCTCAAAAAACCCACCCTAGACTCCGCCAACCTCTCCAACTACCGCCCCATCTCCAACCTGCCGTTCCTCTCAAAAACGCTGGAACGCATCGTCGCCGCCCAACTTCACACCCACCTCCAGTCAAACAACCTCTATGAACCCCTCCAATCTGGCTTCCGCCCACTTCACAGCACTGAAACAGCCCTGGTCAAAGTACTCAACGATCTCCTCACCTCTGCAGACTCCGGGGCCCTCAACATCCTGTTACTACTAGACCTCAGCGCAGCCTTTGACACTATAAACCATTCCATCCTCCTACAAAGGCTGCGCCAACTGGGTGTTGAGGGCTCTGCACTTGACTGGCTCACATCCTACCTCACCAACAGGCAAGAGTTCATTTCCCTCTCCGGTCACTCATCCACCCTCTCCCCAGTAACGCAGGGGTCCCCCAGGGCTCAGTCCTCGGCCCCCTCCTCTTCATCTGCTACATCTTCCCCCTTGGTCACATCCTCCGCCAACTCAACCTGGACTTTCACTGCTACGCTGACGACACCCAGATATACCTCACCACCAAATCCACCCAAAACCCTCCCCTCAGCCACACCCTCCCCTCACCCACACCCAAAACCCTCCCCTCAGCCACATCCAAACTTGCATCTCTACAATAAAATCATGGCTCACTCTCAACTTCCTCAAACTGAACAGTGACAAAACAGAGCTCCTCCTCATTGGCACCAAATCCACTCTCAATAAAACTGGTTCCTTTTCACTCAGCATCGACACCTCGACCATCACCCCCTCTACCCTGGTACGCAATCTCGGTGTCATCATGGACCCCACCCTCTCCTTCACTCCCCATGTCAGCCACATCGTCAAGACCTCATACTTCCACCTGCACCGCATCGCCAAAATCCGACACTGCCTCACCCTCCCCGCTGCTGAATCCCTCATCCATGCCTTCATCTCCTCCCGCCTTGACTACTGCAACTCCCTCCTCACTGGCATCTCCTCCCATTCCCTCCATAGACTCCAAATGGTCCAAAACTCCGCTGCCCGCCTCCTCACCCACACCCGGTCCCGTGATCACATCACCCCCGTTCTCCGCTCTCTCCACTGGCTCCCCATCAAGCAGCGCATAAACTTTAAAACACTCCTCCTCACCTTCAAAGCTCTTCACCACCTTGCCCCCCCCTACCTGTCTGACCTCCTCATCCCCCACCGCCCCACCCGAGCTCTCCGATCCTCCTCCTCTCTCACCCTGGCTGCACCAACATCCCGACTCAAAACTTTTGGTGACAGAGCATTCTCCCGAACAGCACCCCGACTCTGGAACTCCCTCCCCCAACCTGTCCGCCACTCTCCCTCACTCACAACATTCAAATCCCGCCTAAAAACATACCTCTTCACCCAAGCCTATGACCTCCCCTACCCCTAGCCTCCTCTACCCCATTGCCTACTCTTCTACCCCCTGTTACATCCCCATCTTTTTCTCTCTACTTCTTCTGTCTTGTTCATTTTATCTGTATATTAATGTGTATTGTACATGTTGTCCCCCCCGTCTGTAAATACCCCCCCTTTTTTATTATGTTCAGCGTCTTTGGGTCACTGAAAAGCGCTATATAAATAAAAGTTATTAGGCCCGAGCGCCACAAGCAGGCGAGAGGCCTATTAATCTTGTAAGGCCGTGTGAAGCACGGCTGCGAAAGTGCGCACGTAGTGCGCACGAAATCGAGCGCGAAGCGCTCGCCCACTTCCAAACACTCACTAACGCACTCCTTCACTCATGCACGCCCCGTGCATACTAATTAGTAGTAGGAAAATGGAACATTACCGTTGTAAACGGGCGAAGCCCGTGCAAAAGTGCGCACCAAACGAGCACTTTACATTGAGATGACGACCGCGAAGCGGTCGTCATCCCCATATAAAGCACTCATTTGCGCTAAGTAGCTCACGAATACGTTCCCCATCTCTTGCATGTTCCGTGCATATAAGCATGTAATGCAAAAATTGAACATTATTACTGTATAGAGGGCCAAAAACACAAAGTGGGCGGAGCCCACTCAAAATTAACGAAAGTACCCGTCAGTGACCAGGGACCCACACCATGAGGTAGGAAAGCGCGAGCGCTTTCCGAAAATGTATAGTTTATGATATTTGAAAAATGGGAAACATTGTTTTCGCATCGGAATATTCTTCTTCTTCTTCTTCTTCTTCTTCTCGGGACCAACCCCCCTATTTTTCACCCAGTGAACATTGACGAAAAGTCACAAAAATGTTCACACCTCTAAAAATCGTGCCTCTCTACATTCTGGCTATTTCCCTTTTCTAAAATAAAAAAAAATTGGCGCGTCAGCGCCCCCAAATGTACCAAAAATGCATTGAGAGATGGGAAATGACCCAAAAAAAATCTGATCGTAGAATCATGAAATTTGGCGCAGAGGTAGATGGTGACAAGAGAAGTAAAAAATATTATTACGGCAACGCCGTCCGCCCAACCAAATGTCGGCCATATTGCTTCAAAAATGGCTAAACATGACTTCGGAGTTTTTCCAAACGTCGTACTTTTACGAACTCCTCCCAGGGCGTTAGCCCTAAAAAGCTGAAATTTGGTAAAAATGCTACTGAGGAGTGGGACATCAAAAGTTATCCAAATTACATTGATACCTCTCACGGTCTCTGTGCGGCGAAGCCGCAAACTGTAGCTAGAATTTCAGAAATCTCCCATATTTAAAATTTCTGCCGTTTGCGCGGATAAAGTCCGAATTGCGTCAAATTAGAATCAGTTGTTAAACTCTTTGCCCTAAACCTACTTGAAGTGAAATAAATTCATTTGGCGCCACAGCGCCCCCTACAGATTTTATATGGAGGTTAAATGTTTAGTTTTGCGAAATTATATGAAATTTGACACACAACTCAATTTTAGCATCCCCATCAAAAAAGTCAATGAGACCCATGTCATAATTGTTATGGCGTTGCCGTAACGATGACCGAAACCTTTCATGTTATTCCAATGGGGAAATCGCCAGAACATGTTTACACTTTAGACTTTCACAAACTCCTCCCCCTCAGGGCGTCAGCCCTATTAACCTGAAATGTGGTGAGACTCATCTTCAGGACCATCAAAAGTTATCCACATTTTCATTCAAAGAGTCACGGTGTCTGTGCGGCAAAGCCGCACATTTTGCCAAGAATTCAAAATAAAATAGCTTTTTGATGGTAAAACAAAGGGGAGAAGATGTGACAGCGTCACAGATTCAGCAGTAGGCGTAATAAAAGGACAATTGGGGCGCGTTAGCGCCCCCTCCTCTTGCGGCGTGGCGGCGGCGTGGCGGCGGCGTGGCGAGGGCCGATCATTGCCGCTTGCGGCTATATTTATTATTATTATTATTAACATGTCTTAGTAGATCAGTAAGTGATATTCTATTACGCCGCACCTCATAAGTCTCTAAACTCTGTCTACTCCCCTGTATCAATCCATCACCTGCATTGCTTATGCTCAAGTCATCATAATCGGCCAAATCCTGCTCACAATTCACTGTCCCAAAATCTGACGCTCAGCACCAAACTTCAACGATCGCCTCAATTCCTCTTCTTCGAACCATCTTAAATCAGACTACCCTCATATATTTCATTCCACTCAATCTCAATCTCATTCAGCTCTCAATTAAGTTCCTTCATTTATCGCTCATATTGACTTCATTACTATCTGCAGCTCATCAACTCCTACATCCATGCAAGTATTCCGCTCTCTTCAAACTTACTCCACCACAATATCCAGTTTTAACGATTGCTCGTCCAAACATCAACCCCATCACTCTCGCACCTTATTCACACTTCCATCAACGACCCACAAATGCTAAAACTATTAAAATGCACCAGTTTTAATCCTCATCTCCCGTAATAGACTGCTTTTAGATTCCATCTTCTACTCTTCAGAGAGTCCTTGACTATACAGCGCCTCTTCTCTCGTGCCACTCAGTTAACATCAGTTTCAGCCAAGCTTACGTCGAGATACAGATCATCTGGGCTGATTACCCGAGACAGAGCCCCTAGCCTCGGGGAGGCCATGGAGGAGGACTATCGGTCGGCACCAAAGAAATTCTGGCAAACCGTCCGGCGCCTCAGGAGGGGGAAGCAGTGTCTCACCAACACCGTTTACGGTGCGGGTGGAGGCCTGCTGACCTCGACTGGGGATGTCGTCGGACGGTGGAAGGAATACTTTGAGCATCTCCTTAATCCCTCAGTCACGTCTTCCGAAGAGGAAGTAGAGACCGGGGACTCGGAGGCTGGCTCATCCATCACCCAAGCTGAAGTCACTGAGGTTGTTCGCAAACTCCTCGGTGGCAGGGCTCCGGGGGTGGATGAGATCCTGAGGACCTAAAGTATCTGGATGTTGTAGGACTGTCTTGGTTGACACGTCTCTGCAACATCGGGGACAGTACCTCTGGACTGGCAGACCGGGGTGGTGGTCCCTCTGTTCAAGAAGGGGGACCGGAGGGTGTGTTCCAACTACAGAGGGATCTCACTCCTCAGCCTCCCTGGTAAGGTCTATTCCAAGGTACCTGAGAGGAGAATCCAACCGATAGTCGAACCTCAGATTCAGGAGGAGCAGAGTGGTTTTCGTCCCGGTCGTGGAACACTGGACCAGCTCTATACCCTCCATCGGGTGCTCGAGGGTTCATGGGAGTTTGCCCAACCAGTCCACATGTGCTTTGTGGCTCTGGAGAAGGCTTTCGACCGTGTCCCTCTGGGTGTCCTTTGGGGGGTGTTCCGGGAGTACGGGGTCCGGGGCCCTTTGCTCAGGGCTGTCCGGTCCCTGTATGACCAGAGCAGGAGCTGTGTTCGCATTGCCGGCAGTAAGTCAGACCTGTTCCCAGTGCATGTTGGACTCCGCAAGGGCTGCCCTTTGTCACCGGTTCTGTTCATAGTTTTTATGGACAGAATTTCTAGGCGCAGTCAGGGGTCGGAGGGTGTGGTCAGGGGTCGGAGGGTGTCCGGTTTGGGGACCACAGGATTCCGTCTCTGCTGTTTGCAGACGATGTTGTCCTGATGGCTCCATCAAACCCGGACCTGCAACATGCACTGGGACGGTTTGCAGCCGAGTGTGAAGCGGCTGGGATGAGAATCAGCACCTCCAAATCCGAGGCCATGGTTCTCGACCGGAAAAAGGTGGCTTGCCCTCTTCAGGTGGATGGGGTGTCCTTGCCCCAAGTGGAGGAGTTCAAGTATCTCGGGGTCTTGTTCACGAGTGAGGGAAGGATGGAGCGTGAGATTGACAGGCGGATCGGTGCTGCGGCTGCAGTGACGCAGTCGCTGCATTGGACCGTTGTGGTAAAGAGAGAGCTGAGCCGAAAAGCAAAGCTCTCTATTTACCGGTCGGTCTACGTTCCTACCCTCACCTATGGTCATGAGCTTTGGGTAGTGAACGAAAGAACAAGATCGCGGATACAAGCGGTCAAAATGAGTTTCCTCCGCCGTGTGGCTGGGCGCTCCCTTAGAGATAAGGTGAGGAGCTCGGCCACACGGGGGGAGCTCGGAGTAGAGCCGCTGCTCCTCCACTTCGAGAGGAGCCAGCTGAGGTGGCTCGGGCATCTGTTCCGGATGCCTCCTGGGCGCCTCCCTCGGGAGGTGTTTCAGGCATGTCCCACCGGGAAGAGGCCCCGGGGACACGCTAGAGAGACTATGTCTCTCGGCCGGCCTGGGAACGCCTCGGGATCCCCCCGGAGGAGTTAGAGGAAGTGTCTGGGGAGGAGGAAGTCTGGGAGTCCCTGCTCAGACTGCTGCCCCCGCGACCCGGCCCCGGATAAAGCGGCAGTAGATGGATGAATGGATGGATGGAGAGCCCCTAGCCCGGGGGCTGGGGGTACGGTTGCCCCGTAGGTTGCACGTACATCAAGCTACATCAAGATAGCATGCCATCGCTCATCCGACTAACGCCTCCGAGACCCGGCGGCCCTCCTCATTGGCACCTGGCCTCGGAAGCGCGCCGCTGGTTCCAGCAGGGAGCCAGGCCCAAGGCTCCGGTGAACTCCACGCCCATCAAGAGCTCATGGACTTTGATCGGGTCATGCAATGGTGATGGGGCACCGGACTCATCCGTGGACCTACAAAACCGGTTTGGTCCCCTGGAGTCTCCCCCATCTTCTGCCCATGCTCAGCCCTGTGACTCTGCTGTGAGGACTCGCCGCGAGGACTTGACCCAGAAAATGTCTCTATTCTTACGCTTAAAGGCAATATGATTGAACAAGTACCCCATTACAAATACTTGGGCATCTGGATCGATGATAAACTCTCCTTCAACAAACCCATAAAGAGCTGACAAATAATCTTAAAGCCAGATTGTCATTCTTCTTTAGAAATAAAACGTGTTTTCCCTTCACTGTAGAAAACAGTTAATCCAAGCTACATTTCTTTCAGTTCCAGATTATGGTGATATTATATATATGCATTTTACAGCAACGGTGTTAAAATCTGTGAACTCAGCTCTAAGGTTCAACTCTTAAATCTTTTACTTTTGTACAGGTCACATACAGATCAGCTGGTCCACACTTTTAATACATTTCAGCACTTTACACTGTTGACATAGACAGTTGGTAGTGAAGTTAACAAGTTAGCTAGTGATGTGACTTGAGTGACGTTCCCATGGGGTGGTGTGTGGCAAGAAGAAGTCGCGGACACTGTTCTGTACTTTTCGAAGATGTTTAATACAGAAGAAACAGTATCAATACAGACATGGTCTGGGCCCCTCCGAGATTGTGAGAAAGCAGCCCCGTCTCTGGGCGTACATTGCCTTATATACTGAAACCGCACAAAAACCCCTAAATAATAACTTGACAGCTATGATATCATCCATGTACAAACGGTTTAGCCAACAAAAGTTACAGAAATGAGATCATACGTTTACACAGATGTATATGAAGCATCTCTGGCCTCCCAGCCAATGAAGACATCTCCCATTTCGGTAGTTAATCAGATGTGGGCCCCTTACATTCCGTGGAATAGACATTTTTGGTAGAAACAAACATATTCCTAAAAGCCAGCCACAGAATGAGGCCTAACCTTGCATGGACCTAGTTTTAATACACTTCACTAGTCCTGTCGTTGCGAAGCGAGTAAGGTATTTCATCTGTTCTCGTCTTTCATGAGAAACTGCTCCGTCTGCAAACAGCTCGCACAATTCCTCCTCTGAGGACTTTCTACATTTTGTAGACTTTTAAGCAAACTAAATGTTCAAGCATAATATACATTACATGTTAAGCAAAATACATGATACATTAGTAAGATAAAATATATAAATCAACACTAAGGCTCAGCTCTAAGGCTCAGCTCTAAGGTTCAGCTCTAAGGTTCATTACAGGAGAAGGATACAGAACTCACCACTGTGAATTATACTCTAAAGTAGAATGGCAATCATTGGATGCAGAGGTAGGAGTTCGCGGCCGTAGTCTCTGTTTGTCCCTGGCTGTGGCTCCAGCGTACCACACGGTGATGGAGGAGGTGATGAAGGAGGTGAGGAGGGACTCAATGATGGCCGTGTAGAACTGCGCCATCATCTCCGCTGTCAGCTTGGCTTTCCTCAGCTGCCGCAGGAAGTCCATCCTCTGCTGGGCCTTCCCGGTGAGGGAGCTGATGGTGGGCCCCCACTTGAGGTCCCGGGTGATGGTGGTGCTGAGAAAGCGGAAGGAGTCCACAGTGGTGATGGGGAAGTCTGAGATGGTGAGGGGGGGTTGGGAGGCTGTGACTTTCCTGAAGTCCACGATCATCTCCTCTGTTTTCTGGGCGTTGAACTTCAGGTTGTTACTGCTGCACCAGGACACCAGCCGCTCCACCTCCTGTAGACAGACTCATCCCCGTCCAAGATGAGCCCGATGAGGGTGGTGTCGTCTGCAAACTTGATTACTCTAACGGAGTCGTGGCTGGAGGTGCAGCAGTTTGTCTACAGGGAGAAGAGCTTGGGAGGAAGTACACAGCCCTGTGGAGCTCTTGTGCTGATAGTCCGTATGTCTGAGACATTCTTCCCCAGCCGCACGCACTGCGTCCGATCCATCAGGTGGAGTCAGGTAGGTTGAGCTGGGAGAGCTTGTACTGGAGCAGAGCAGGAGGTGGTGTTGAATGCCGAGCTGAAGTCCACAAACAGGATCCTGGCATAGGTTCCCGGCGAGTCAAGGTGTTGCAGGCTGAAGTGGAGTGCCAGGTTGATAGTGTCGTCTACAGACCTGTTGGCTCTATAGGCGAACTGCAGGGGGTCCAGCAGGGAGGAGGTGAAGGACTTGAGGTGGGGGAGGACCAGGCGCTCAAATGACTTCATGACTACAGACGTCAGCGCCACTGGTCTGTTGTCATTAAGTCCAGTGATCCGGGGCTTCTTGGGGATAGGGACGATGATGGACGATGTGCGATACTACTGATCAATCTTCAACTGAGTCTTCCTCGGTCAGAAGGAACAGACAACTCCAGTTCACACTTGAACATTTATTGAAGGGAGCAGACATTGGGAGGAGGAGGTCTATTTACAGATGGATTTGAGAGGAAAGATGTCGGTGTAATCCCTCATTCGTCCAGGCGTGTTAGGGCATCCCTTCCTGGCATGAAGGGATGCCCTGAAGCTTTTTCTACTTTGAGAGGAAAGGTGCGTGGGTGAGTAAATCTTGGTGTGTATGTGTGTGTGTGGTTATCTGAAAAGAAAGACGATAAAACTATGTTAGGAACAGTTACAAACCGGTTGCAGCGAAAATGTATAAAAGACATGTAGTTACACGCAATGACCACAAGAGGGAGCCCTAATGTAGTTACATTCAGCGACCACAAGAGGGAGCCCTAGTGTAGTTACATTAAATGACCACGAGAGGGAGCCCTAAGCTTACAAGTACAGTTACAGGTAAAGCTTAACTCTCCCAAGAAACGTGTCATAAATATACAAAGTAAACTGCACAATATATACATGAGGGACTATTTACCGGGAAACATACAGGACAGAGGATTGAATTATGGACATATATGTGTGGAACCGAAGCACTATTAGGACGTAGTAACAGGTAGAGCCCAGCCACGCACTTCAACAGCGAACATTGGCTCGCAAACAAGCATTTGCACTCTAACTTACAGAAGTTCGACATGCATACATGGTTACAAATAATACTCACATGATATGGACGCACACGGTACCTATACACACAGGATAAGGTAGGATAAAAAGGCAGGATAAAACGACAGCGACACTAGGCTCTGCTCCTCACACAGTAATGGCAAAAACAGTAATGGAAAAAAACACCTTAAGGAATTACAATGAACCCTGTTGCATTGTGGGATGTGTAGTAGGGGACTTTTAACAGACGACTTGAAGCAGGCTGGGAGGTGGCATGACTCCAGGGAGGTGTTTAAAATGCCAGTTCGCCTGCACAGTGTCTTAGGGTGGTCGGGGTGACACAGTCTGGTCCAGCAGCTTTTCACAGGTTGGATTTGCAAAATAGTCTGCACACATCCTGTTCCTGAACTATGAGAGTGATGGGGGAGGTGGGGGGGACCGGGGTTGGGATGGCAGAGGTGGCCACAGTGGGGGAGGGGGAGTCAAATCTGCAGTAGAAAGTATTTAGTTGTTGGGCCAGTTTTCCATGGTCAACAGAAGGTTTGTAGTTTGTGAGAAGCCGAAGCCCACTCCACACAGAGGCGGGGCCATTCCACACAGAGGCGGGGCCACTCCACACAGAGGCGGGGCCACTCCACACGGAGGCTGGGTTGTTATATGAGAACTGCTGCCTCAGACGTGTATTGTAACGGGCTCTAGTTCTCGACACCTCCCTGCTAAATCCATACTTTGCCTCTTTGTAGCGTTCTCTATCGTCAGGACTTAAATAAACTGTCTGTACTTTGGTAGTTCGTGATTGAGGTTCCCCTTGTTAAAATCGCCCAGGATAATACCTAAGGAGTACGGGAAGGAGTTCTCCACGCTTCTGACCTGCTCCGCGAGACTGCTTTGCAATTTTGTTGGACATTTTGTCTTTAAACAAAGGTTCATTAAACAGACATGTCGATTTGAGCACGATCACTTAGGTCTGTTGTGACTATATCATTGGTTTTATATGTCTTTATTGAGAACAAAAAAGTGTTCTATTCTGGAATAGACTGTATGCGGTGTAGAATAATGTGTATACTGTCGTGCCCTAGGGTTTATTTCCCTCCAGATGTCAATCAATCATATATTTTTCAGCAAGATACGGAACTTCTTATTTATTGATCCTCCAGTGCGTCCTCAGCTTGACACGTCTAATGTAGCTGAATGTGAAGATTCCAATCTCCTCCACAGATCAGGGTTCCCTCAGAGTGGTTCACAATCAGGTCCATGACATCATCATAGAAAGTGATATCGCCCCCTGGTGGAGCAGACACATTCAAAAGAGTGAAAACCTTTCACCAGTTCATCTGCCCTCTTTATCCTTACATTCAAAACTCTGTTCGAGATCAATATATCAACTCACTCTCTGTGTTTGTCTTTGTATGATGAATAATAGGCTTTTTAATAACAGAACTTTTTTAGTTTTTTGCCATTCAAATGTTTCTCTTGTAAATATACAATGTCCATTCTTTATTTTTTTGTTAAAATTGTTTTTCGTTTGATTGGTTTCAGTGTCATTCACATTTGACTTGTAACATTTCCGATGCCATTGGGTTGATTTTATTGATCTCACCGTTGACAACGTTAGAATGTTTTTAATCTCTCGAAAACAACAAAGATAAGAACACAGAACAACTGAAAAGGTAGAAAACAAAACAAATGGGTTCATGCTGGAAACGGGCATCGAACCAAAACCATCCATCTTCTTCTACATGCATTCAAATCACAAAGACATGACAGAAATCACTAAACAGTTTAAGACATAAAAGAGAAGAGTGCAAATAAATCCTTTTAGTCAAACACAGCAAAACAAAACAGTTTTTATCTTAGATTTGAACATTGTTAGAGTCTCACATCTTCAGGAAGATTTTAGTTGCATAAAACTGAAACACAGATTCTCCATGTTTAGTGCTGACTCTGGCACCAGCAGGAGGCCGGTCCATGTTTAGTCCTGACTCTGGCACCAGCAGGAGGCCGGTCCATGTTTAGTCCTGACTCTGGCACCAGCAGGAGGCCGGTCCATGTTTAGTCCTGACTCTGGGCACCAGCAGGAGGCCGGTCCATGTTTAGTCCTGACTCTGGCACCAGCAGGAGGCCGGTCCATGTTTAGTGCTGACTCTGGCACCAGCAGGAGGCCGGTCCATGTTTAGTCCTGACTATGGCACCAGCAGGAGGCCGGTCCATGTTTAGTGCTGACTCTGGCACCAGCAGGAGGCTGGTCCATGTTTAGTCCTGACTATGGCACCAGCAGGAGGCCGGTCCATGTTTAGTCCTGACTATGGCACCAGCAGGAGGCCGGTCCATGTTAAGTCCTGACTCTGGCACCAGCAGGAGGCCGGTCCATGTTTAGTCCTGACTCTGGCACCAGCAGGAGGCCGGTCCATGTTTAGTCCTGACTGGCACCAGCAGGAGGCCGGTCCATGTTTAGTGCTGACTCTGGCACCAGCAGGAGGCTGGTCCATGTTTAGTGCTGACTCTGGCACCAGCAGGAGGCCGGTCCATGTTTAGTCCTGACTCTGGCACCAGCAGGAGGCCGGTCCATGTTTAGTGCTGACTCTGGCACCAGCAGGAGGCCGGTCCATGTTTAGTCCTGACTGGCACCAGCAGGAGGCCGGTCCATGTTTAGTCCTGACTCTGGCACCAGCAGGAGGCCGGTCCATGTTTAGTCCTGACTCTGGCACCAGCAGGAGGCCGGTCCATGTTTAGTCCTGACTCTGGGCACCAGCAGGAGGCCGGTCTATGTTTAGTCCTGACTCTGGCACCAGCAGGAGGCCGGCCCATGTTTAGTCCTGACTCTGGCACCAGCAGGAGGCAGGTCCATGTTTACTCCTGACTCTGGCACCAGCAGGAGGCAGGTCCATGTTTAGTCCTGACTATAGCACCAGCAGGAGGCCGGTCCATGTTTAGTCCTGACTCTGGCACCAGCAGGAGGCAGGTCCATGTTTAGTCCTGACTCTAGCACCAGCAGGAGGCCGGTCCATGTTTAGTCCTGACTCTGGGCACCAGCAGGAGGCAGGTCCATGTTTAGTCCTGACTCTAGCACCAGCAGGAGGCCGGTCCCTGAGGTCCTCAGAGTCCGAGATGGTTCATATGGCACTAACATGTCAGAGATGTACTTTGGTGCTAGGCCATGGAGAGACTTGTACACAAGCAGAGCTGCTTTAAAGTCTCTTCTCTGAGCCACAGGGGCCAGTGCAGAGACCTGAGAACAGGACTAATGTGATGGTACTTCCTGGTTCTAGTCAGGACTAATAAGTTACAGTTACAGTCTAATCTACTGGAGACAAACGCATGGATAAGTCTCTCCAAGTCTGGTTTAGACACTATATTTCTGATTTTGGCAATGTTTTTTAGATGGTAAAAAGCTGCTGATGTTATTGATTTGATGTGTTAAAGTTCAAGTCTGAGTTCATTATTACCCCCAGATTTATAACTTGGTTTGTAGGTTTTAGAGCGAGACTCTGGAGGTGACGCTAACACTTTCTCTTTGTTTCTGTGACAAAGACGATGATTTCAGTCTTGTCTGAGTTCAGCTGGAGAAAGTTGTTTTGCTCCACAAACTGACTCTGGCACCATCAGGAGGCCCTCTGGCACCAGCAGGAGGCCGGTCCACACACTGATCTGTTGCACCAGCAGGAGGCCGGTCCACACACTGATCTGTTGCACCAGCAGGAGGCCCTCTGGCACCAGCAGGAGGCCCTCTGGCACCAGCAGGAGGCCGGTCCACACACTGATCTGTTGCACCAGCAGGAGGCCCTCTGGCACCAGCAGGAGGCCCTCTGGCACCAGCAGGAGGCCGGTCCACACACTGATCTGTTGCACCAGCAGGAGGCCCTCTGGCACCAGCAGGAGGCCGGTCCACCCACTGATCTGTTGGATGCAGTGACAGAGTGAATCCACTGGTCCAGATTCACCTGTGACAGTGAAACATAGATCTGAGTGTCGTCTTAGTCAGAGTTTATGTTCAAAATGCAGACAGCCTGACTGCACTTTAAAACATCCTAAGGACAAGATGCCGACACAAAAACAGAGCAGTGTAGTGTATTCTGTCCAATCCAGTGATGAAAATTGTCAAGAGCGGTGCATAGTGAGACTAAACAGCCTCTTCACAAGAGGCTTTATCAGCTCAGAAGACACTGGAGTTCAGGACCACAGAGCGTCGTGCATCTTCATCTTAAAGACACAAACCACTCTATCAAAGACAGTGAGGAGAAGATTCTGAGCAGGAGAAGAGATGGTTTGAAAGAGGAGTTAAAGAGGCAATCTTTGTTAGAGAATCTGTCCTTAAACAAACATGAAGGTTTAAGATTCAACCTTACGGATGTATATAATAGTGTCTTGAAACCCTGGAGCTGGTTAATGCCATTCTGATGCTAATCAGGTAGTCAGTGAGGAGGGAGCAAAAGTCAGTTTACAATAGGATGTGGATAGTCCACTACAGGGCGGATAGTAACAAAGAGGGTAGTTTCAAGTGAAACCAAATACTCCTTCATCAGGTGGCTCCGCCCGGTGGGTTTTTTCTAAAGCTGAAACAGCTGATCTTTTTCTACAACCTTGTTTTTACATGACGTGCATATTTTATTGCCTTTGTACTGCACTTTGGGCCATTGTAGTGTTTTTAAATGTGCTTTATAAACAAACTAGACTTGACTTGTGCCTTCCACGGTCACAGGGCCAGACTGCATGTCTCTGTGAGAGGGAAAATACTAATGCTGTGGACAGACTTTTTTACATAGTTATTGAAGCTCATTTTAAAGCACAATTTCCATGAAAACCATCATCAGTCCTGTTTTCAACATCTACTGATGTAAAAGCATGTCCCCCTCCCTCACTGCACACAGCGCCCTCCTCCCTGTCCCCACACTCCTCTAGCGCCCCCTGCAGTGTGCTGTCCACCTGAGAGAGAGGTCAGAAGGCTCTGCGGTGGAGCGAGAACCAGGCCCCCGCTGGGGCCCCGGGGCGGCTCTCTGACATGTCACTCAATGGGTTTTGGCACGATTGCATTGTCACTGGCGTCAGTTTACAAATGATCATTTGAACTTGTGTTCTACATTATTCGTCTGTGCAAACACTATGTCAGTGCCACTAAATAAAAGGTTAAAGCCTTGTGTTCCCGGCGTTAGAGGATGTCCCCCTCACATGGGCGTGTCCCCCTCACACTGGCAGGAGGATGCCCCCCTCACATGGGCAGGATGTCCCCCTCACACGAGCAGGAGGATGTCCCCCTCACATTGGCGTGTCCCCCTCACACGGGCAGGAGGATGTCCCCCTCACATGGTCAGGATGTCCCCCTCACACGGGCAGGAGGATGTCCCCCTCACACGGGCGTGTTCCCCTCACATGGGCATTTCCCCCTCAGATGGGCGTGTTCCCCTCACATGGGCGTGTCCCCCTCAGATGGGCGTGTCCCCCTCAGATGGGCATGTCCCATCTGATGGGCGTGTCCCCCTCACATGGGCGTGTCCCCCTCACATGGGCGTGTCCCCCTCAGATGGGCGTGTCCCCCTCACATGGGCGTGTTCCCCTCAGATGGGCGTGTCACCCTCACATGGGCGTGTCCCCCTCAGACGGGCGTGTCCCCCTCACATGGGCGTGTCCCCCTCAGACGGGCGTGTCCCCCTCACATGGGCGTGTCCCCCTCAGATGGGCGTGTTCCCCTTACATGGGCGTGTCCCCCTCAGATGGGCGTGTCACCCTCACATGGGCGTGTCCCCCTCAGACGGGCGTGTCCCCCTCACAAGGGGGTGTCCCCCTCAGACGGGCGTGTCCCCCTCACATGGGCGTGTCCCCCTCAGATGGGCGTGTTCCCCTCACATGGGCGTGTCCCCCTCAGATGGGCATGTCCCATCTGATGGGCGTGTCCCCCTCACATGGGCGTGTCCCCCTCACATGGGCGTGTCCCCCTCAGATGGGCGTGTCCCCCTCACATGGGCGTGTCCCCCTCAGACGGGCGTGTCCCTCTCACATGGGCGTGTCCCCCTCAGACGGGCGTGTCCCCCTCACATGGGCGTGTCCCCCTCAGATGGGCGTGTTCCCCTCACATGGGCGTGTCCCCCTCAGATGGGCATGTCCCATCTGATGGGTGTGTCCCCCTCACATGGGCGTGTCCTCCTCACATGGGGGTGTCCCCCTCAGATGAGCGTGTCCCCCTCACATGGGTGTGTCCCCCTCACATGGGCGTGTTCTCCTCACATGGGCGTGTTCCCCTCAGATGGGCGTGTCCCCCTCAGATGGGCGTGTCCCCCTCACATGGGCGTGTCCCCCTCAGACGGGCGTGTCCCCCTCACATGGGCGTGTCCCCCTCAGACGGGCGTGTCCCCCTCACATGGGCGTGTCCCCCTCAGATGGGCGTGTTCCCCTCACATGGGCGTGTCCCCCTCAGATGGGCATGTCCCATCTGATGGGTGTGTCCCCCTCACATGGGCGTGTCCTCCTCACATGGGGGTGTCCCCCTCAGATGAGCGTGTCCCCCTCACATGGGTGTGTCCCCCTCACATGGGCGTGTTCTCCTCACATGGGCGTGTTCCCCTCAGATGGGCGTGTCCCCCTCAGATGGGCGTGTCCCCCTCACATGGGCGTGTCCCCCTCACATGGGCATGTCCCCCTCACATGGGCGTGTTCTCCTCACATGGGCGTGTCTCCCTCAGATGGGCGTGTCCTCCTCACATGGGCGTGTCCCCCTCAGATGTGCGCGTCCCCCTCACATGGGCGTGTTCCCCTCAGATGGGCGTGTCCTCCTCACATGGGCGTGTCCTCCTCACATGGGCGTGTCCCCCTCAGATGGGCGTGTCCTCCTCACATGGGCGTGTCCCCCTCAGATGGGCGTGTCCTCCTCACATGGGCGTGTCCCCCTCAGATGTGCGTGTCCCCCTCACATGGGCGTGTTCCCCTCAGATGGGCGTGTCCTCCTCACATGGGCGTGTCCCCCTCAGATGGGCGTGTCCCCCTCACATGGGCGTGTCCCCCTCAGATGGGCGTGTCCTCCTCACGTGGGCGTGTCCTCCTCAGATGGGCGTGTCCTCCTCACATGGGCGTGTCCCCCTCAGACGGGCGTGTCCCCCTCACATGGGCGTGTCCCCCTCAGATGGGCGTGTTCCCCTCACATGGGCGTGTCCCCCTCAGATGGGCATGTCCCATCTGATGGGTGTGTCCCCCTCACATGGGCGTGTCCTCCTCACATGGGGGTGTCCCCCTCAGATGAGCGTGTCCCCCTCACATGGGTGTGTCCCCCTCACATGGGCGTGTTCTCCTCACATGGGCGTGTTCCCCTCAGATGGGCGTGTCCCCCTCAGATGGGCGTGTCCCCCTCACATGGGCGTGTCCCCCTCAGACGGGCGTGTCCCCCTCACATGGGCGTGTCCCCCTCAGACGGGCGTGTCCCCCTCACATGGGCGTGTCCCCCTCAGATGGGCGTGTTCCCCTCACATGGGCGTGTCCCCCTCAGATGGGCATGTCCCATCTGATGGGTGTGTCCCCCTCACATGGGCGTGTCCTCCTCACATGGGGGTGTCCCCCTCAGATGAGCGTGTCCCCCTCACATGGGTGTGTCCCCCTCACATGGGCGTGTTCTCCTCACATGGGCGTGTTCCCCTCAGATGGGCGTGTCCCCCTCAGATGGGCGTGTCCCCCTCACATGGGCGTGTCCCCCTCACATGGGCATGTCCCCCTCACATGGGCGTGTTCTCCTCACATGGGCGTGTCTCCCTCAGATGGGCGTGTCCTCCTCACATGGGCGTGTCCCCCTCAGATGTGCGCGTCCCCCTCACATGGGCGTGTTCCCCTCAGATGGGCGTGTCCTCCTCACATGGGCGTGTCCTCCTCACATGGGCGTGTCCCCCTCAGATGGGCGTGTCCTCCTCACATGGGCGTGTCCCCCTCAGATGGGCGTGTCCCCCTCACATGGGCGTGTCCCCCTCACACGGGAACAATAATTGGTGATTAAATAATGAAATATCAACACCAAGATGAAATGGTTCATGAAGTCAGTTTTATTTTTGTCAAATAGTTTTGGCAGCAGAAAAGAGAATGAGGTATGTACATATTTACAGAGAAAAGTCCGTCTCAGAGCTCCTGCTCATTCAGTGATCAAATCAGAGAACTCATGGTGAACGGAACTGAAGGAACATGAAGGTTACTGCAACTCACTCAAGCACAAACACAGAACTTTTCATCAAATCATCAAATTGTAAATCAGAGCACGTTAGGCCTTTGGCCTCTGCAATGGTACAATTGGTTTGATGAAACAAAGAAGGTAAATCTTAAATTTGTATTTATATAAAGCAAATAAATATTTTCAAATATGAAATGAAAGTGTCTTTATTTCATAATATTACATAGAAATCCATCCAAACACGCTCGTTTACAAACTACTTCTACAGAAGGATGGTTTGGACTTTCACCTTGTGTCTGGAGCCTTTGGTCACACTCTTCTCCTGTGGTCAGACGGTGGCAGAGCATACTGCACATGTACTTCTCTGTGGAGGCCTCCTCAGTGAGTGTGGCCCCTCAGATGGGAGCCTCCGGTCCCTGGTTCACCTTGACCGTTGAAGCTGTGACCGTTACGCTCTCTCACAGGACGTGGGAACAGTCACTGACCTCACGTCCTTCTTAAAGGACACATGTTATGAGAGTTTAAGCTAATTTACTCCAGATCATGTTATATTAGTCTTATGCTTTTAGTTTTTTTTCTTTTCTAAATACAGCAAGGAAGAGAACCAGGCTGACAAACTAAGGAACAGCGTATTAGCACCTCAAAGCCAACAGAGATGCTTTGTGTCATGAAATGTGAGCACCGAAATGTCCATAAAGTCGTTATAACATAATATGTGCCCTTTAACACACCCCTGTTTATCCCTTCCATTTAAGTCTAATTGTGTTATGGAAGTCTTCTGGCTCTTCGTGGGTCATTGCTGCAGCCGATGCTTTTGTACACAGTGAGCACATGTCTGTGGGTCAGCAGTCCTCTGGTGGGCCAGTCCTCTGGTGGGCCAGTCCTCTCCGGCTCAGAGCAGCTCATGCTTTGGCACTGAGGCTCAGGAGCTCCATGAAAGAGCCGAAGAGTTTGTCGATCCAGCCGTGGTTGGCCATACAGCGCTGCACCACCTCCTCCTGGCCCGGGTCCTCTGAGGCCTGCTCCATGCTCACAGTCTGCTCACGGGACAGGCAGAGGGGTCAGAAGGATTCACAGAGAAGCATTCACAACACAGACACCTCGACAGTCCCTCGCCTCGTCCTGCTGTAAAACCCGCTGCAGTCTAAGGCTTCATGCCTGATATATATTTTGACATCGGCTTCTTAAACATCACCTTCTAAAGTACCAGCAAGTACTACAACTTATTTGACTTATATTTCTCATCATATTGCGATGTAAGTGGAGTCATATCTCTATTATAAAAGTTACAGGAGAAATAAAAGGGATGAAAAAATAAAGCATCAAATATAAACACAAATAAAACAACCTTTAAACATCCAAGGGAAACGTAGGAAACAAGTACATCAAACAACAAGTATTTTTTAATTACTATTTTTATTCAATTTACTATTTGTATCAATGGCTTTAAAGTAGTTTCCAGCTTATACATGTATTTATGCCTTCAAATAAATGTTGGCCAATATAGTAAGTCGTCAATATTTTACATATGATGTTTATTATGCCCTACTCAGTGAAGTATTTTTCATTCTTTGGCTGTATTTTGGGCCATTGTGGGAGTGAGATGGCTCGTTGGAAAGCTTGAATTTCAAAGCTGATGCATATGTCACTTAAAGTTAGAGTTATGTACTTATTATACAGTCGTAAAAAAATAATATTTTTTTTTTAAGGTCCAGGTGGAATGCTTATAAAAGGCCTCTTCAAATTGAGTACATTTTAGGCTTTATTGAGTGTTTTTATTGTTTTATATTCCCAGGGGCTTGTTCCCTTTTATCAGCTGGTTGACAAAAGGGAAGGTAAGACAAACTCTAACGTATCTGTACTTGAATCCAAATGTATGATCCATTTATGATTCGTCTTTTACATATAGCTCAGTTCTACTTTCACTAGTACATCCTGTAGACACTATTGCCCTCCTCTAGCTGAAAGTCTTACCTCTTTCTTGCAGCGTAGAAAAGTGTGGTACTTGTAGTGGTGCAGCGCGTGGTAGAGAGAGTAAATCCGACAGGTTTCCACTGACAGCTGTAGCTCCTGTTAACACAGCGACCTCAGAACACAGACTTCAGCACATCCCGACATACAAGACCTTTACGCACCTGCTGTTTGGACGTCCGCCTCTTGGCATGACTCAAGGTTTTGCGGTTGTAACCCTCCCCACTCAGGCTTACACGCACCTCCCCGCAGTCCAGAGGGTCAGCGCTCAGTTTGGGGAAGATGTGCAGAGCCTCCTGGAAGGTAGAGAAGGACTACAGTAAGTAAAGAGAAGAACAAAGAAGACCAGAGTGAGAGCGAAGGAGAGGTGGGCCCCACCTGGTGAGGAACGGACATGTTGACCCGCAGCAACAACCTCCGCTTCTGACCGCTGAGAAGGCCGTCGATCTGCCGCATGGACGGGAGGTACAGCTCATCTGGAATAAAGTATGAGATGAAGTGAACTCGTTCTTGTTTGGGCTCCAACATTTTACAATTTGATGTATTCGTTTCAGGGGTCACTTTATATGAGATTCATTGTTAAGAAAAAATCCATAACTGAAAGAAATATTCAAACTAAAAATGCATAAATGTTGAAACTAGTCGGTGTGATCCTCATTCTCAGTTCTCAGATTTGATCTGCAGATTGAGAATGACTCTTAGATGAGAGTCAAAATGTCTTGTTTTTTCTAAGTCCAGATGAACTGTTGAAACCAAAATTCTTTCAATCAAACTCAGTTTTTGTTTCATTTGGATAGGCTCAGTAATTACAGAGATATGAACCTGCAGCCTGATCATTCAGTATAACTAGTAGACACGGAGTTCCATGCAGATGCCAAAGATCACTTAGCAACTCAGCTAGACTGGTAAGGTGTTAGAACTGCGGGGCTAGTGCCTTGAATAGCATTAGCTCACACAAAACTTCTAAATGATAGTGACCTAAACATCCTCGTACATGTTCCTGGTGAAGAGAGCAGATTCTAGACTGGTTTGAAGTGACATGTGTTCGGGAAAAATAAGTGTTGTCCTAACAAGTCCTAGAGTTTATCTACCATCATCCGGGACCCGCTGACTTGAATACTCAACACACTGTGCAATTATTGGCTATTCAAGCCTGACTATGCGTCCACACACAGAGGTTTAGCTCAGAAGGCCAGCTTAAGAAGTGCAGAGCATATCGCTTTTGTGAGACAACTTGTCCAAAGAGACTGATCATGTTGGAGAAGGACAAGTTCTGTGCAGAGGTGTCCTTGTTCAGACTATGCACGAGATGGAGAACTCTGCAACATGGACGCAAGCTGTTTGTCAAGCCAAAGGTAAGTGAGCAAAATTAGGTGGTGTACAAAGGCAAGACAGGCAATTGCTTCAGGCCCCTTGATCAACATCGGCCCCCAGAGGCTAGTCCTTAGGCTCATTACAGTACTTTCATTTAATTGATAGATCTCTTCATTGGCTGCAGTCTTATACTTGACATCATATGTGACATCAGTGAGCCCAGTTTCTGCCAATATCCAGCTATGGCATTATTGTTTCAAAGCAGAAGAACCATACCAAAGCCTCTTGTGGTGACACCTTTGCAACGCCACTGGTGGTGTGTAATAAATACAGATTTGGAGTCTACAATAACAATGACTAATCGTAGAAAAAGATTCAGTTGTATCATCTGGACACTGTTTTTGAAAAACGAGACGTTTCGACTTTCAACCAAAAGTTTATTTCATTTTGAATCTGGAGATCTAGTCTGAGAACTCGGACATTTATCCTAAACTGGGCTGCGAACGCCCTGGCCAACGGGCGGTGCCTCCTAATAATAGCCTGTCCTGTTTATCTATTTGTTTGCACTGTTTTAAGTTTCCCTAGAAACTCTTTGTTTGATGAGAGATGCATGTGGTGCATGTGGCTCACCATCAGTGTCCTCCAGGGCTTGGATCATGTCTGGATCCAGGGCAGTGCTGACCAGCATCTCAACATAGCTCCTGAACAGGTCCCTGAGACCGCGGCTGTTCAGGCCTCTCTGAGCAGAACCTATGGACAACCAAGAGGTCATTCATCCACAAGGACCTCCATCACGCCAAGGATGACATTCAGCATTCAAAGGACCTTCAGCATTCAAAGGACCTTCAGCATTCATAGGACCTTCAGCATTCAAAGGACCTTCAGCATTCAAAGGATCTTCAGCATTCAAAGGACCTTCAGAATTCAAATGACCTTCAGCATTCATAGGACCTTCAGCATTCAAAGGACCTTCAGCATTCAAAGGACCTTCAGAATTCAAATGACCTTCAGCATTCATAGGACCTTCAGCATTCAAAGGACCTTCAGCATTCAAAGGACCTTCAGTATTCAAATGACCTTCAGCATTCATAGGACCTTCAGCATTCAAAGGACCTTCAGCATTCAAAGGACCTTCAGCATCCAAAGGACCTTCAGCATTCAAATGACCTTCAGCATTCATAGGACCTTCAGCATTCAAATGACCTTCAGCATTCAAAGGACTTTCAGCATTCAAAGGACCTTCAGCATTCAAAGGACTTTCAGCATCCAAAGGGCCTTCAGCATTCAAAGGACTTTCAGCATTCAAAGGACCTTCAGCATTCAAAGGACTGTCAGCATTCAAAGGACCTTCAGCATTCAAAGGACTTTCAGCATTCAAAGGACCTTCAGCATTCAAAGGACTGTCAGCATTCAAAGGACCTTCAGGATTCAAAGGACTTTCAGCATTCAAAGGACCTTCAGCATTCAAAGGACTTTCAGCATCCAAAGGACTTTCAGCATTCAAATGAGCTTCAGCATTAAAAGGACTTTCAGCATTCAAATGACTTTCAGCATTCAAAGGACCTTCCGCATTCAAAGGACTTTCAGCATTCAAAGGACCTTCAGCATTCAAAGGACTTTCAGCATTCAAAGGACCATCGGCATTCAGAGGACTTTCAGCATCCAAAGGACTTTCAGCATTCAAATGAGCTTCAGCATTCAAAGGACCTTCCACATTCAAAAGACTTTCAGCATTCAAAGGACCTTCAGCATTCAAAGGACTTTCAGCATTCAAATGACTTTCAGCATTCAAAGGACCTTCCGCATTCAAAGGACTTTCAGCATTCAAAGGACCTTCAGCATTCGTAGGACCTTCAGCATTCAAAGGACCTTCAGCATTCAAAGGACTTTCAGCATTCAAATGACCTTCAGCATTCGTAGGACCTTCATCATTCAAAGGACCTTCAGCATTCAAAGGACTTTCAGCATTCAAATGACCTTCAGCATTCGTAGGACCTTCAGCATTCAAAGGACCTTCAGCATTCAAAGGACTGTCAGCATTCAAATGAGCTTCAGCATTCAAAGGACCTTCAGCATTCAAAGGACTGTCAGCATTCAAAGGACCTTCAGGATTCAAAGGACTTTCAGCATTCAAATGAGCTTCAGCATTAAAAGGACTTTCAGCATTCAAATGACCTTCAGCATTCAAAGGACCTTCGGCATTCAGAGGACTTTCAGCATCCAAAGGACTTTCAGCATTCAAATGACTTTCAGCATTCAAAGGACCTTCCGCATTCAAAGGACTTTCAGCATTCAAATGACCTTCAGCATTCGTAGGACCTTCAGCATTCAAAGGACCTTCAACATTCAAAGGACTTTCAGCATTCAAATGACCTTCAGCATTCGTAGGACCTTCAGCATTCAAAGGACCTTCAGCATTCAAAGGACTGTCAGCATTCAAATGAGCTTCAGCATTCAAAGGACTTTCAGCATTCAAAGGACCTTCAGCATTCAAAGGACTGTCAACATTCAAAGGACCTTCAGGATTCAAAGGACTTTCAGCATTCAAAGGACCTTCAGCATTCAAAGGACTTTCAGCATCCAAAGGACTTTCAGCATTCAAATGAGCTTCAGCATTAAAAGGACTTTCAGCATTCAAATGACCTTCAGCATTCAAAGGACCTTCGGCATTCAGAGGACTTTCAGCATCCAAAGGACTTTCAGCATTCAAATGACTTTCAGCATTCAAAGGACCTTCCGCATTCAAAGGACTTTCAGCATTCAAAGGACCTTCAGCATTCAAAGGACTTTCAGCCTTCAAAGGACCTTCGGCATTCAGAGGACTTTCAGCATCCAAAGGACTTTCAGCATTCAAAGGACCTTCCGCATTCAAAGGACTTTCTGCATTCAAAGGACCTTCAGCATTCAAAGGACTTTCAGCATTCAAATGACTTTCAGCATTCAAAGGACCTTCCGCATTCAAAGGACTTTCAGCATCCAAAGGACTTTCAGCATTCAAATGACCTTCAACATTCAAAGGACTTTCAGCATTCAAATGACCTTCAGCATTCGTAGGACCTTCAGCATTCAAAGGACCTTCAGCATTCAAAGGACTGTCAGCATTCAAATGAGCTTCAGCATTCAAAGGACTTTCAGCATTCAAAGGACCTTCAGCATTCAAAGGACTGTCAACATTCAAAGGACCTTCAGGATTCAAAGGACTTTCAGCATTCAAAGGACCTTCAGCATTCAAAGGACTTTCAGCATCCAAAGGACTTTCAGCATTCAAATGAGCTTCAGCATTAAAAGGACTTTCAGCATTCAAATGACCTTCAGCATTCAAAGGACCTTCGGCATTCAGAGGACTTTCAGCATCCAAAGGACTTTCAGCATTCAAATGACTTTCAGCATTCAAAGGACCTTCCGCATTCAAAGGACTTTCAGCATTCAAAGGACCTTCAGCATTCAAAGGACTTTCAGCCTTCAAAGGACCTTCGGCATTCAGAGGACTTTCAGCATCCAAAGGACTTTCAGCATTCAAAGGACCTTCCGCATTCAAAGGACTTTCTGCATTCAAAGGACCTTCAGCATTCAAAGGACTTTCAGCATTCAAAGGACCTTCCGCATTCAAAGGACTTTCAGCATCCAAAGGACTTTCAGCATTCAAATGACCTTCCGCATTCAAAGGACTTTCTGCATTCAAAGGACCTTCAGCATTCAAATGACTTTCAGCATTCAAAGGACCTTCCGCATTCAAAGGACTTTCAGCATCCAAAGGACTTTCAGCATCCAAAGGACTTTCAGCATTCAAAGGACCTTCCGCATTCAAAGGACTTTCTGCATTCGTAGGACCTTCAGCATTCAAAGGACCTTCAGCTGAGTTTGTCTCAACATATTTATTTACTGGCACTCATACTGGATAAAATTTCCTTGCATTAATTGATTGTGTGGGTTCTTTTTTATTCATTCATTTTTTCCCAAAAAAGATTTTCTGGCCCAAAAACTGCATTAGACAACTGCAGTGTGAAATTGGAAAAAGAGGGTAGAGACATTCAGCAAATGGTCTAGGCCAGGAAGCGAATCCACAATGTTGAGATGGCAACAACCTTACATGTATAGAAAAGTGCACGTACAGACAAAAACCTTGGTGTGGTTGTTTTTCTTTTTGATCTTATAAAGATGGTTTTATTGTTCATTGTTTTATTGAATCACCAAAACAAGTTCTTAAGTTTGTGAATTCTGTTCAATGGCAATAACAATAAACTTTTTCTGATTCTGATTCTCTGTTGTTCATTTGATTATTTATGTGGGAGTGTCTACAGAGCCGAAACTGCCATGTTATTTTGTGCCGCGGCTCCTGAAACTGCTGCACTATTTGACCGCGCCGGGTTATGGTTAGGGTCAGGGTCAGGGTTAGGGTCAGGGTCAGGGTTAGGGTCAGGGTCAGGGTTAGGGTCAGGGTTTGGGTTAGGGTTCGAGTCAGGGTTAATGTTAAGGTTAGGGTTAGGGTTAGGGTCAGGGTCAGGGTTAGGGTCAGGGTTAAGGTTAGGGTTAGGGTTAGGGTTAGCCATGAGGCTATTTGACCGCGCCGCGGCTCTGCAGCCACGGCCTATTTATGTACCAGAAAACATTTGAGTGAGTGACATATGACAGCTCTAAGTGTGGAATGCACATATGCTAATCTTGCCGGCAAGATGAACTCTTGCAATTTTTGTGAGTTCACAAACTCTTGAGAATCCATCTCGTTCCCATTGATCTGTTTGCAGTCCGCTCCAGTGCTAAACGGGCCAATCACACGGCATTTAGGGCTGGAACCAATCACAGAGCAGCATTGTGGTTTGGGCCAAAGTCAAACCAACCAAACCAAAACGTGCACACGATGGCACTTTGTACATTTGTGGACGAGAAAGAGGACTGTGCTTTTCTGAACACTGGATTTAGATTGTTCTGCTTCTTCTGCTGTTGTGACGATTCGACCAATTAGTGCGAAGTATTTGACTAACGTTCCGATGACTTTTGGGGAGAGACTGATTCATGTGAAGGACTCAGATCAGTCTGGAATGATCCAGGAAACACAAATGCAGAGGTGCAGACGGAGCACTTATAGTGAAGCTTCATGTGCCACAAACATTACATTAAAGTCAGTCCTACGTTAAACGAGCTACGATAAAACTCAGATGCTAATCAAAGCCACGTCTTTCCTGAAAAAATGTCCTGTGGTCCAAAACAACCACAGATTCTCTCACTTTTCTGTAAAAGTCTAATTTTTCCTCTATCTCTGCTGTAGTTTCATAAATCTTGCAGGTGAACAGAACGCGTCTCTGCTTCGTCCCTCTCTGTTACACATAAAGTAACTCACTATTTGATTAAATGCCTGCCTGTATTTCTCAACATCTAATCAATAGGAACATGAACATAACCTTAGCTACAAACAATAAATGCTAAAAGCTAATTATTATGACACTTGTTGAAATGTTTGGTGCTGTCGTCATGGTGCTGCACATGTGCAGTTGGTGCACAGGAGACAAAGCTGTCTCTGGTTCCACTTCCCATGGTTTATTCTGTATTGAATGAACCAGGTCCTCAGTGGAAAGAGAATGCTCAGCTGTGGCAAATGAACATTCAAGATTCCCGCAGTATTGCTCATTGACCTGTAGAGGTCACTAAAAGACACTTCCAGCCAAGCTTCAGCACCAGAAATGAAGTGAAATAGGCTTTTTTTAAATGTCTTAATTTTAGTTGTGACACAGGGTCATTTTAGATTTGATTGGTAAATCACTGCTTGCCTTGATTGTCCTGCACATCACTGACATCTGCTTCTTATTTCACCAGTGAGGATCTACATTGATCCCATAAGGAAACACTATATGTACGTTGTTGTACTCACAGGCAGTGTGTGTGTCTTCGTCACTCGCAGGTGACGAGTCCGACTCGGAAGAAGAAGACCTCTGTTCCGCACATGTCCTGCTCCTCTTCTGTGGGGGCTCTGCTGGCTCTAGGTCAGTTCTGCCTCTGGCCTCGGGGCCCTTCTCGGCATCCTGGTCCTTTGGCCTCCTCTCTCTGAACCTGCCGTGCTCCCTCCTCAGCGTTGGCATGTCATTGTGTCTCTCCACTTTTTCTCTGCTCTTTTGTTGGTAATTGCATTTGTCACTTTCTCCTTTGTCTCCTTCTCTTCTCTCTCTGCACATACTTTCTTTCCTCTCGTTCTCTCTCTTCTCTTTGTCTCTCCTTTCAGTCTCTTTCCTCTCATTTTCTCTATTGTCTTTGTCTCTCCTCTCGCTCTCTCGTTTCTCTTTTTCCCTTCTCTCTGTTTCTCTTTCTCTCTTCTCACCTTCTCTTCGGTCTGTTTCTCTCGACTCACTCTCTCTCCTCTCACTCTCTCTCCTCTCGATCTCCTTCCTCTCGATGTCTTTCCTCTCGCTCTCTCTCCTCTCGCTTTCTCTCCTCTCGCTCTCTCTCCTCTCGCTTTCTCTCCTCTCGCTCTCTCTCCTCTCGCTCTCTCTCCTCTCGATCTCCTTCCTCTCGATGTCTTTCCACTCGCTCTCTCTCCTCTCTCTCTCTCTCCTCTCGCTCTCTCTCCTCTCACTCTCTCTCCTCTCGATCTCCTTCCTCTCACTCTCTCTCCTCTCACTCTCTCTCCTCTCGATCTCCTTCCTCTCACTCTCTCTCCTCTCGCTCTCTCTCCTCTCACTCTCTCTCCTCTCGATCTCCTTCCTCTCACTCTCTCTCCTCTCACTCTCTCTCCTCTCGATCTCCTTCCTCTCACTCTCTCTCCTCTCGCTTTCTCTCCTCTCGCTCTCTCTCCTCTCGCTCTCTCTCCTCTCGCTCTCTCTCCTGATGCTCTCTCTCACGGTTCTCTCTTCTTCTATTGGCTGATGTCTTTCATTTGGAGGAGGGAACTGAGGATGAACCGAGCTCAGATGGTTGTGGAGCGGTTGCCGTCTGCCAGACATTGTATTGTAAGAAATCAAATAAGTAACAAATTTGTATATGAAAAACTGAATTGAGTTATAATGAGCCAGTCACCTGACAGTCAGAGAGGCTCGGTGCCACGGCTTGCGGGAGCAAACTCTCACATAGTCTTTTTTGTTGATGTTCTCCAGAAACTTCACGTACAATCGTTGGTATTGTATTTTGGCATCACCAAAGTATCCCAGATACTGAAAAAAACAAAGTAATTGTACGCAATCCATGCAATACAAGTCAAGGCTGAATGAAAAACATGCTGTGTGGAATCTGTTTTTGTAAAAACTCTTTCATATAGAGATTCATTCTAACGCAACATTTATGTCTAAAGTGCAATAGTGTGTTCTGTGCACATGTTTACACACATGCCAGACTTTCTCAAACTTTGTCTCGAGTTTGCATGTTTTTTCATGCTTTTCATATTCATTATGTCCCATGTGCGAAATTTGCACTGCGGCCAGAGAAAGACGTACATCTCAACAGCACATCCACATTTTCCTTTATTAAACATGATTTTGAATAATAAAAGATAAATATACCCGCAAGCGGCAATGATCGGCCCTCGCCACGCCGCCGCCGCCACGCCGCATGAGGAGGGGCCGCTAACGCGCCCCAATTGTTCTTTTAGTACGCCTACTGCTGAATCTGTGACGCTGTCACATCTTCTCTCCTTTGTTTTACCATCAATTCTTGGCAAAATGTGCGGCTTTGCCGCACAGACACCGTGACTCTTTGAATAAAAATGTGGATAACTTTTGATGGTCCTGAAGATGAGTCTCACCAAATTTCAGGTTAATAGGGCTAATGCCCTGGGAGGGGTTTGTGAAAGTATAAAGTGTAAACATGTTCTGGTGATTTCTCCATTGGAATAACATGGGAAGTTTTGGTCATTGCTACGGCAACGCCATAACAATTATGACATGGGTCTCATTGACTTTTTTGATGGGGCCAAAATTGAGCTGTGTGTCAAATTTCATATAATTTCGCAAAACTAAACATTTAACCTCCATATAAAATCTGTAGGGGGCGCTGTGGCGCCAAATTAATTTATTTCACTTCAAGTAGGTTTAGGGCAAAGAGTTTAACAACTGATTCTAATTTGACGCAATTCGGACTTTATCTGCGCAAACGGCAGAAATGTTAAATTTGGGAGATTTCTGAAATTCTAGCTACAGTTTGCGGCTTCGCCGCACAGAGACCGTGAGAGGTATCAATGTAATTTGAATAACTTTTGATGTCCCACTCCTCAGTAGCATTTTCACCAAATTTCAGCTTTTTAGAGCCAACGCCCTGGGAGGAGTTCGTAAAAGTACGACGTTTGGAAAAACTCCAGAGTCATGCTTAGCTATTTTTGAAGCAATATGGCCGACATGTGGTTGGGCGGACGGCGTTGCCGTAATAATATTTTTTACTTCTCTTGTCACCATCTACCTCTGCGCCAAATTTCATGATTCTACAATCAGATTTTTTTTAGGTCATTTCCTATCTCTCAATGCATTTTTGGTACATTTGGGGGCGCTGACGCGCCAATTTTTTTATTTTAGAAAAGGGAAATAGCCAGAATGTAGAGAGGCACGATTTTTAGAGGTGTGCAAATTTTTGTGACTTTTCGTCAATGTTCACTGGGTGAAAAATAGGGGGGTTGGTCCCGAGAAGAAAGAAGAAGAAGAAAGAAGAATATTCCGATGCGAAAACAATGTTTCCCATTTTTCAAATATCATAAACTATACATTTTCGGAAAGCGCTCGCGCTTTCCTACCTCATGGTGTGGGTCCCTGGTCACTGACGGGTACTTTCGTTAATTTTGAGTGGGCTCCGCCCACTTTGTGTTTTTGGCCCTCTATACAGTAATAATGTTCAATTTTTGCATTACATGCTTATATGCACGGAACATGCAAGAGATGGGGAACGTATTCGTGAGCTACTTAGCGCAAATGAGTGCTTTATATGGGGATGACGACCGCTTCGCTTCCCAATGTAAAGTGCTCGTTTAGTGCGCACTTTTGTTAGTGCGCTCAATTTCCTGCGCACTATGTGCGCACTTTTGCAGCCGTGCTTCGCACGGCCTTACGGGACTAATAGGCCTCTTGCCAGCTTGTGGCGCTCGGGCCTAATAATAATGATAAATTCCATTGAATATAATTTTAAAACTACTTTTGATCACTCTTTGTTGTCATGCAGCCCAATAACTTTCTATTGCTGTCCAAGCAACAAGAAAAAAACTTTCTGGACCAGTAGTTCCTTCACTTTTTTCCCTGTACCAAACTGGTACCTTTAAATGGTGCAGGTTCAGATGGAGGTGGTTCAGATGGAGGTTCAGATGGAGGTTCAGATGGAGGTTCAGATGGAGGTTCAGATTGGGGATTATCGGTTTGTTGTGAGGAAGTCTTGACATTGAGTTTGCGTGAACCAAGTAATTCCAACTGGTATTTGATGGTGATCTGGTGCCACATGCCACATGTATGGATGATGGTGCCACATGTTTGGATGATGGTGCCACATGCCACATGTATGGATGATGGTGCCACATGCCACATGTATGGATGATGGTGCCACATGTATGGATGATGGTGCCACATGTATGGATGATGGTGCCACATGTATGGATGATGGTGCCACATGTATGGATGATGGTGCCACATGCCACATGTATGGATGATGGTGCCACATGTATGGATGATGGTGCCACATGTATGGATGATGGTGCCACATGCCACATGTATGGATGATGGTGCCACATGTATGGATGATGGTGCCACATGTTTGGATGATGGTGCCACATGCCACATGTATGGATGATGGTGCCACATGTTTGGATGATGGTGCCACATGTATGGATGATGGTGCCACATGTATGGATGATAGTGCCACATTTATGGATGATGGTGCCACATGCCACATGTATGGATGATGGTGCCACATGTTTGGATGATGGTGCCACATGCCACATGTATGGATGATGGTGCCACATGTATGGATGATGGTGCCACATGCCACATGTATGGATGATGGTGCGACATGTATGGATGATGGTGCCACATGTATGGATGATGGTGCCACATGTATGGATGATAGTGCCACATGTTTGGATGATGGTGCCACATGCCACATGTATGGCTGTTGGTGCCACATGTTTGGATGATGGAGCCACATGCCACATGTATGGATTTTGGTGCCACATGTATGGATGATGGTGCCACATGTTTGGATGATGGTGCCACATGTATGGATGATGGTGCCACATGCCACATGTATGAATGATGGTGCCACATGCCACATGTATGGATGATGGTGCCATTTGTATGGATGATGGTGCCACATGCCAAATGTATGGATGATGGTGCCACATGCCACATGTATGGATGATGGTGCCACATGCCACATGTATGGATGATGGTGCCACATGTTTGGATGATAGTGCCACATGCCACATATATGGATGATGGTGCCACATGTATGGATG
This sequence comes from Eucyclogobius newberryi, assembly GCF_026437365.1. Classification (NCBI taxonomy): domain Eukaryota; kingdom Metazoa; phylum Chordata; class Actinopteri; order Gobiiformes; family Gobiidae; genus Eucyclogobius; species Eucyclogobius newberryi. The sequence continues at coordinate 3,268,826 of NW_027315757.1, forward strand.
ATGGTGCCACATGCCACATGTATGGATGATGGTGCCACATGCCACATGTATGGATGATGGTGCCACATGTATGGATGATGGTGCCACATGCCACATGTTTGGATGATGGTGCCACATGTATGGATGATGGTGCCACATGCCACATGTTTGGATGATGGTGCCACATGTATGGATGATAGTGCCACATGTTTGGATGATGGTGCCACATGCCACATGTATGGATGATAGTGCCACATGTTTGGATGATGGTGCCACATGCCACATGTATGGATGATGGTGCCACATGTTTGGATGAAGGTGCCACATGCCACATGTTTGGATGATGGTGCCACATGCCACATGTATGGATGATGGTGCCACATGTATGGATGATAGTGCCACATGTTTGGATGATGGTGCCACATGCCACATGTATGGATGATGGTGCCACATGCCACATGTATGGATGATGGTGCCACATGTTTGGATGATAGTGCCACATGCCACATGTATGGATGATGGTGCCACATGTATGGATGATGGTGCCACATGCCACATGTATGGATGATGGTGCCACATGCCACATGTATGGATGATGGTGCCACATGCCACATGTATGGATGATGGTGCCACATGCCACATGTATGGATGATGGTGCCACATGTATGGATGATGGTGCCACATGCCACATGTATGGATGATGGTGCCACATGTATGGATGATGGTGCCACATGCCACATGTATGGATGATGGTGCCACATGTATGGATGATGGTGCCACATGCCACATGTATGGATGATGGTGCCACATGTATGGATGATGGTGCCACATGCCACATGTTTGGATGATGGTGCCACATGTATGGATGATGGTGCCACATGCCACATGTTTGGATGATGGTGCCACATGTATGGAAGATAGTGCCACATGTTTGGATAATGGTGCCACATGCCACATGTATGGATGATAGTGCCACATGTTTGGATGATGGTGCCACATGCCACATGTATGGATGATGGTGCCACATGTTTGGATGAAGGTGCCACATGCCACATGTTTGGATGATGGTGCCACATGCCACATGTATGGATGATGGTGCCACATGTATGGATGATAGTGCCACATGTTTGGATGATGGTGCCACATGCCACATGTATGGATGATGGTGCCACATGTTTGGATGAAGGTGCCACATGCCACATGTTTGGATGATGGTGCCACATGCCACATGTATGGATGATGGTGCCACACGTTTGGATGAAGGTGCCACATGCCACATGTTTGGATGATGGATACTCTTCTGTGTGAACATGCTGTTTGTTGCAACAAAATCATGCTCAGGATCAGGGTGAGATACTGTGGCTCACTGTTAGAATTCAATTTGTCAAGTTCAGTCCTGACACAACACCAGTGGTTCATTCATGCATCTTGTATGGGAAACATAATTTGTGATATGATTTAATAAAAGGAAGAAGGAATCATGCGTACATTACTGGTAGCACCGTATTGCCTCTGACCATCTTTAATCTCTGGACTAAACTTTTGGAGCAAGGCCTTCTGCACTCTCCAGATAGGTGGCGGTTCCCTGCCTGTCTGCAATGCCATCTGATAACAAAAACGTGGAGTTTAATATTTACCATATTTTATCACTTAAATATAGTAGACTCATTAACCAACCTTCAAACTTCCAATGTCCTCAGTTCGCACCACAAACTCATCCCGTTCTCGGAAGATTCCCTCCCCTTCACTCTCACTGCCCTCTTCCTCACTCTCCCCGGCGATGGCTGCACTGGCCTGCTTTTTTGCCAAGTGCAGTGACGTGACCCTTTGTGGGGCCTGGACCTCTTCCGGAGTAGGTGGTGTTGGTGGAGGGGTGGCTGATGAAGATGGTGAGGGAGGATAAGGTACAGCCAGATCCTGGGTCTTGTCCAAGGATACTCGGGGTGGAGGCGTGGAGGGTTGTATGATAGTGTTTGGAAGATGAACTGGTTGGTCATACGGGCGCTGGGAACCTTGAGGAGGTTCAAACTGGTTTTGAGGAGGATCAGAGGAGGATAAACCGTCTACGGGCACAGGCAACTGAGGCAGTGGTGAGGATGGATGACCAGGCACAGCTCCTGAAAGGCAGAATATGATGTGATTGAGGTGGACATCAGCCATGTTTGTACTGGCCCTGACCCCCCAGACTAGTTCGCTTTAGAGCTCTTTGTCTGTGTCTCCATGCTCAGAGCCTGGCTCCACAGCTCTGCTACATAAGCAACTCATGCCACCTAAACTACACTTAAACAAATCTTAATAAGGCTGAGCAAAATAATATGTCTGTTTGCCGTAACCCGACCGACCCGATATAAAACCAGCCGAATATCAAACACAAATATCAGCATTTTGTTAAAAAATGTCAAATTATTTTATTTTTCAAATAATTCACCCACTCACCGACCCGATATTTCCTAAAGCGCAATGTTGCGTGATTTTCAAACGCTAGCTGACTTAACTTTCATCCCAGGCGACACATAATGCATTGCGCAAACACAAGTGCGTACTCATTTTTGGTCCTCCATATGCGTCTGTAACAAAACAGACAATGCATTAAAGAACCTATAATGCTTTAGAACTGTTGACTTCTCTCTGTCAGCGCCACTGGCCTGGCCACCTTTCATGTCGCTCTGCGTCATGGTGTGGCTTGATTTAAATTTTCCTCGCGCGTTGCATTCTGGGACTGAAATACGCCCAGCAGCGTCATCACAACAAACATGGCGGCGCCCCGCATGTTCCCCCCACTCGCCTTCGCTACCAAAATAAAGGATAACAACGTACAAAAGGTCGATTGAAATATCTTAAAATCGGGAGATTTAGTCTCCTGATCGGGTTGAAGCCCGACCCCTGGACTGTTGAAGCCTGACCCCTGGACTGTTGAAGCCTCTGACCCCTGGACTGTTGAAGCCTGACCCCTGGACTGTTGAAGCCTGACCCCTGGACTGTTGAAGCCTCTGACCCCTGGACTGTTGAAGCCTGACCCCTGGACTGTTGAAGCCTCTGACCCATGGACTGTTGAAGCCTGACCCCTGGACTGTTGAAGCCCGACCCCTGGACTGTTGAAGCCTCTGACCCCTGGACTGTTGAAGCCCGACCCCTGGACTGTTGAAGCCTGACCCCTGGACTGTTGAAGCCCGACCCCTGGACTGTTGAAGCCTGACCCCTGGACTGTTGAAGCCTGACCCCTGGACTGTTGAAGCCCGACCCCTGGACTGTTGAAGCCCGACTCCTGGACTGTTGAAGCCTGACCCCTGGACTGTTGAAGCCTGACCCCTGGACTGTTGAAGCCTGACCCCTGGACTGTTGAAGCCTGACCCCTGGCGGTCACTCCGAGTTAAAAAATGACTTTTTTTTGCCTTCAAAGTAAAAAAAAAAAATAATTTACCTCCCATCCGACCCACTTGAAAAATGTTGGGTCGGGTTACAGCAAACAGACAATTTATTTGGGGCAGCTTAAATCAAATCTAAATCATTCTTGAATTATACCTTTGAATCATGATCTCAGCAATTCAAAAAAGTAAGTTTTATAATTTGAAGTATGTGTTGCTGTGAGACGTGGCTAAAGCAAAAGTAAACAGGAAATTACTTCCGGAGTATCCTCAGCTTTTTCTGAATTAATTTTACGTCTATGCGCCTCTGTCTATGTCAGGGGTCTCCAACCTTATTGCCTTCGTGCTACTTTCACAAGAAAACTATCTACCGTGAGCCACTCAAGTTCCGAAATATTATATAGCTTATTTTTAACAACCCTCAGAAAACTTAGAAGACATCATAAGTGATTTCCTTTATTCTGGTACATTTCCACTTGCCTGCATGATGTGATTTTAATTTATTTTTAGTAACCCCCCACCCCGTTACCCAGAGGCCCTGAGTTTGGCTGCACAACCCTTTGTCTTTCACATCATTACCTCTTTTTTCTCCTTCCCTCCAGGTAACACAGTCTGCAAAGGTTTATGGCTAAACTTTTGTTTTATAGATACTTTTACAACGTTTGTCTTTTGCAAGAACGAGTCTGACTTCCGTGTGTCACTGCATTGTCAAGCTTGGCTGAGACAGCAACACAATCATTTAATTGATGGGTAATTAACAAATAATATGTTAATACAAGAAGAGGGTGAGCCAACAGTTGATTTGATAGGACAAATGCTTGTAATGCGATAGAAAGTGATACATCTGCTACAGTTAGGAGGGTCTAAGGACAGAGGACTCTGGAACATCGTCCCTCGTCCCACGGACATTGTTTAATCCGTTTTTCACTGTCGTCCTCAAAGGCAACTGTTGTTGTGATTTTGGGCGTTACAAAAATAAATTGAATTGAATTGAGTATGAGTATGTTTTGGGAATTCAAGCTATAGGTCGGAAACTCTTGCTCTATGTAATGCATTGGCTTTGAAAAATGTTATGGACTTACCTTCAACCATCTCTGGAATCTTCTGCTGCTGCTCTATTGGACACTCAGGCTTGACTGTGTCTTCCTGCAATGGGTCAACGTCATCAGTTTTGTCCTCATTCGCTGTCTCCACTTCGTCCTCTCCTTCCTTTTCTTCACGAGACATTAGCTCCTTCTCCATCTCTGGTTCAACCGATGAACTTTGAAGTTCATCATTGTAAGTTTGGCTGTTGGGTGTTCCACAATGGTTTTGCGTTTCTTCTGTTACCGAGTTAAGTTGGGATGCGTCAGGGAGGTTGCTCTGTTCGGCAGCATTGGCTTCGAGGGTCGCCCCAATTGTCAAGGCTGGGGTAGCTGCCAGCAGGCGTGGGTTGTCGTAGAGCGTGGAGATGGCGCATGTGATGCTCTGCTGGAGGTCGCCATTCTTGCCTACGCAGTCCTCCTCGTCCGAAGAAAAGGAGGGCAGGGCTTCCAGGTTTCCGTTTAGCTCCTGGTCTAACTGGCCGCTGGGACTGGAGCTGCATGGGACGGCCTTCTCTCCCTCACTGGAGGCTGGTTGCGACAGGGCAGGTGAGGGAGTTGAGTCCAAGTTCAGCTCAACCTGGCCGTCCGCTGGCTCTGGGCTCGACTGCTTGTTGTCCGTTTTAAGAAAATCCAGGAAAGAGCCTACTACGTCTGGTTTAAGGTCAAAAGTCTTTTCATCATCCTGAAACAAAACAATGACTTCAGACCAACTTGTTCAGAAGGAGTTGAAATAATCTCATAATTTAAAGGTGAATTCTGTAACTTTTCTGGTGGAGGTTCTGCTACCTATCTTCACTCTAGGTGTTCTAGCTTAGCCTGGATTGTTCCACAGGAATGCATTAATCTGTCTTGCATTTATTTAAAAGCTCTAAAATAACATTCAGACTTCAAATTCGCACCTTTGCATCTGGAAGACCGGCGCATAGGACACTCGTCTCCTAGTCAGCTCATTTTCCACATTTGCGGTGTTTGTTGTGTTTCCCAGTGTGTTTGGTCTCATCGTGGTTTAGAGAGGGGCTTTGGTGTATTTGCTTTAAATACGGCCACAATTTCCATCCACAACCGGCCGTTTGATGAGTGGAATAAAATAATGTCAAGATATGTTTGGCAAGTTAAAACAAATATTCAAAGGAAAAAGGAGGTTGAATTTAACTGAAAAATGACTTTTTTCAGCTCAGATCAGAGCGTTGCTGGTGTGAGAATATGTATCAATACAAAAATATTAAGATTAATGTTGTGCTGGGGGTTCCTGTACAGGCCTTACTGGCAGATGACAGACGGTTGAGCCAATTGGAGAAAGTGTAAAATTCCTGGGTAAAATCTATGTTTACGACATGGAAAGAGGTATTCAAAGCGTAATACAACCTAAACAAAGACATTCAAATCTTAAGATGGTTGCCTTATGACTTAAGTTTTGCACCAAACAGCAAATATTTGAGATTTAAAGTCTGGATTACAGACGGTATAAAGGTTTTCAGATCAGGTTGTAAAGAAAATCAAATGAAAAGCTTTGATGTGTTGAAAGAATCCTTTGGCTTGGAGAAACAGGACTTTCACAGGTATTTACAAATGTATGTTCATTTACAAATAAGAAATTATTATAAATATATATGAAAAATTAAACAAAGCATCAACCACTATATCCCTCTTACTGAAATATCTATTAAAGGTCATAAATTAGAAGTTTCAAGGGGAAAAACATCTAGATTATATAAAAGTATTAATCATTTGGTCAGTCACTCTACTAAATATATTACAAATAAATGGAATGAGAGGGTAATTTTGTTTCAACTGATGAAGAATGGGGAAATATGTAATGGAGGACCAGAAAATCACATGTTTGGAAAGAGTTCAGTTGTAAAATTGAAACACGTTTGTCACGTTTGAAACACACCAGGTCAAAGTGTCACTATTCACAGGAAGTGCTCTGACTGTGGGAGAAACTGTGGCACCAGGAGGCAAACCACTGTCACGTGTTTTGGGACTGTCCTGTTGCTCAGAAATACTGAAATGAGATCAATAAATCTGTTTCACAATTTTATTTAAAAAAAATATTTTTACTGTATTAAAACCGCAAAAAACAGAACTGGTTCAGAACTATTTTGGGGGCCACTTACCTAACGCATTCTGAGCATCCTTATTATTCACTGCGATGAGTTTATAAGCGCTTTCTTCAACTTTCTGAGGCCAGAGTGAGGTTTACCGTTACTGTAAGGTTAACAACCATTAGCATGCTAACAGCGCACTTCCTGCTCCGGACAAACAGAACACAGCCATCTCATTTTGCGATGTTTGCACTGTTTTTAAAAAATACTGGAGAAAACGTATTTTACTTGTTTACGTTTATGAAATAATTGGGTACGACCCCTTTAATACCATAATGTGAAACATTTCAGTAAAAGCAAAAACATCTCCATGGAGACAAGCAAGTGGTGACCCCTCCACCAGAAATATACAAACTGCACTTTTAAATAATAAGTATAATGTGAGAAAGGACTTACAAGACTTGGAAACTTGTCCACTGCAGCCCAGCTATCACAATTAAGTAAATCATAATTTTCCTTATTCATTGCAACCTGTGAATACAAAAAAATAAAAAATAAACTTAAAAATAGAAATACGTTTTTGCAACCTGTTGAATTCCATCTCTCAATCAACAATGTGCCTCAAAATGAGAACGTGTGCACAAACCTCTGTGGGCTCTGGCTGCAGGATGTGATCTTGCATCTGCTGTGGATCATTTCTGCTGAAGTCTGGAGTGGTGCTGGACCCAGGACTGAGGCCCAGGAACGGAGCCGAGGAACCTAAGCCGTCAGACAGAGCCAGCTCAGGGCCTGGGAAGGTATCTGTTCTCAGCAGGGAATCTGACGAAGGGATGGTGGGCGAGGAGAAGTCTAACTGTGAAAAAGACAGAAAGGCAAACATAGAAGTCACCGTATTGTGGTGAGCAAGCTAAGTATCCAGGCAAATGGATTTCACTTCTTGTGTTACTGTAAATGTGTGGACGACAAGACACTGAAGACAACTAGCTATCTTTCACGTTGAAACTAAATGTTTTATTATTTCAATCAATACATTTAATTAATGATCATTTCATCCAAATGCATTTTTCTCTCACATAGACATAAGGATCAGCCCTTAAAATAGAACCTACACACACCAAACGTTACACTGACAGAAACAACTTACAGCCTGTGACAAACTTAAACAATCCCTGGAAAATGTTTAGGACCTGGCAAGATGAAAACTGCTTACAGCTGAACATATCTTATTCTCGTGATCAAAAAACATTATTGGTGAACCTAATATCCTAATGGCAGGAGAAGAGAACTCTTTGTGCCCAAATAAAAATACATAAATGTTTGCATTTAAAACGTTCACTTTATAAAGCCACAACTACCTGTTCAAACAGCTAACATGTTCCTGCATGTTATGATATTTTCACATATGAAATACTGTTAAACTATCTGGAACACATGCAATTAAATGATGTCCATTTCTGATCAAGTCTCTTCACAAGCAAACTATAAAGGTTACGATACCACCACTGTGCTGTCCAACAAAAGCCTTTGAATTGGCGAAACATCATTAGAATTGTGTTTAATGTTTAAAGTGGTCCATTGTCTCTCTCCTCAAACAGTTTGTAAATGTTCGATCTGCTGCTGTTGGAAACACCAGGGCTGCAGAGGGAGTGAGAGTGGCACAGGAATGGACTCAGTACTTGTGATCATCAGGGAAATGGCCACAGACTGTACAACAAATAAAACACGTCTGAGAAAATGTCTTTTTCAAAATAAAATCTGCCAAATTCAAAATGTCTAAATTGGAATGGATTGTTTAACTCTGACTTAACAACCTTTGTCCTTTCTTGTATATAATCTGTACAGTTTTACATTGTATGTTTTGAACATTCATGACTGTTTAACACATGTCTGGGGACGGCAGATGAAAAACAGTGGTGTAGAATATTCTGGTACAGTCACAGAACTGTTTACATCAAAGAAACTAATAAATCAAATACATCATACACAATTTTGACAAATTAACAGAAGGATTTGTGCTTTTCTAATTCTAAGCTTGATTTATTACCACAATATTGTTATGCCAATTTCAAATTTATAGCACAAATATGTTTTGGCCATTTTACACATAAAAGGCCTTATTTCTATATGAAAACTATATGAAAAGAGAACGCATGTCTTTAAATTTAAGATTATTTTCTATTCATCTGCAGTGTCTCACTAATAGTTTATTGAAGAAAGGAAACAGGCATTTACCTTGCCAGGGTCCTCAGGCTGATAGGGCTGCACTTGCTGGATGTGGTGGTGTTGTTGCATGTAGGGCTGTGTCTGGGCGGGCTGCGAGGCAAGCTGCAGAGGACTGGGTGATAGGGGCAGCAATGTCGAGGGGCCTGGGTCATATCTGTGCGTAGGCTGCATGAACGGTGGGGGCACGTACTGTTCACAATGATACGGCATGTTTGGCATTTTGTTGAAACCCTGAAGTCCGTCGTCTTTCTTTCCTCTACCCCGGCCCCGGCCCCGACCACGCCCTCTTCCCCTGCCTCCGGTCCCTCGAGTTTGTCCGCGGAACACAGAGGGCTCAGGCAGAGGGCGTATGCGAGGCCGCCCGCGGGGACGGGGAGGACCTTCACGTTTTGGTTTGGTAGGTTTCCTGCCTCTTTTTCTTGGGCCATCTAGACAAGGGGTTTGTGGTGGGGTTCGGGAGTTATAGTTGGAGTAGCAAAAGTCCATATCCATCATCGGACTGGAACTATTCATGGAGCCTCCACCTCTCCGGCAGCTGGAGACCAAGTCGGGGAGCACATCCGAAAAGCGGCGACTGTTTAGGCGAATGTCAGCAGGAACATCAGCTTTGTCCTCATCCTCAAACTCATACTCTTGTGCGTAGTGCTTCTTGGACTGCACTTGTGACTCCTGCCGATGTAAAAGGGAGGGGAAACTGGTCTTCAGGAGCTTTTTAGGTTGGGGTGAGGAGTAAACAGGTGATGTCAGGCCTGTGGCATTTGAACCAAGGCTCTGAGAATGAATGAGACCGAGTTGGTCTGCGTTTATAGAAGAGGGAGTAGTGGGAGTCTTTACTGACATGAAGTCTGAATAACTGTTCTCACTTTGTTGAAGGTTCTGTTGACAGAACTGAGCATAGCGTTCTTCAGTATTGTGACTAAACATGTCAAAACCCTGCTTTGCACCAGAGGCTTTCAGATTGCCACGCTCCTGTATCTGTCCCTGGGAATGGCATTCCTGCTCAGGCATGTATGTACCAGCGTCACCAGCACAATTTGTATTGTGATCTGATGAACAAAATATGTCATCCATTGTTGGAAAGAAAGACTGATCTTCACTATGTGCAAATGGTTCTGAAAAGCATGCCGGTGGGACAAAGTGCTGCTTGTCGGTCCCTGTATCTGCTGCTATGCCCTCACGATCTAACTGGGGCTGTGGAAGGTGGCTGGGTGTGTGTGTCCTCGGCTGCTGCTGCTGCTGCTGCTGTCGGGGTTCTTGGAGGGCAGGAGGTTGGTTGAGGTGGTGCAGGTCCTGTTTTGAGCTGGGGTTCCACAGTGTTTGTGCGCCACTCCCTTGCTCCCTTCCTTCCACAATCATCCCAACCTCAGATCTGACCATCGTCCCCCCAGAGCCTCTACTGTCATAGAGAGGCAGGGACTGGTCCAGTAAGTCCTGAGAAGGCACCGGGTTGGGAGTGTACCGCGATTGGTCTCTCTGTTGCACTCCAGGACTGAATTGGGAGTCAACAGTCTGAGGCGGGACATGAAGTTGCATTTTGGAGGATTGCGTATATGCCTCTAACTGGGCCCTGCTATGCACTGCACCCATCCCAGAGTTCTGCTTGTCTGAAAACGCTTTTAGATGATCTGTTTTGACATTTGCTCCTGGAGAGAGATCAGATTGTAGCATGCAAGCTTGAGCCGAGAGGTCTGATGATGGAAGGGAAACTTCACCATGGTTGATTGATGGTATGTCTTTACTCAAAAATGAACCATGTGCATATGCTGCACAGGGACTACCCAGTGCAAAGTTCCCTAGAGAAGCTAGGGTGTGTGGCGCTGTGTCAGAAGAGTGGTTTGTGCTGAGAGGAGACTGTCTGGCCTCGCTAAGCCCTATAGCAGTTGACTTTGGGGAGTCACGACTAGAAAAACCTTCTGTTCTTTCCTTTGGCAGGTTGGTCCCTAAGTACTGATGTTGATACTCCTGCACAAGATGGCCACTAGGGCTCTGATCTTCAAGCAAAGTGTCATCACGCAATTCCTCACTGTTTTTAGAGTCAAAAATCGAAGCACATTTCCCAGCTTGTGTCAATTTGGGAGATGTTAAACCAGAATACACGTCCGTTTTTATGGACGGAGATAATCTGCATTTAGGAATGTATGGGCTGGCGTTTCCATCCTGATCCGTTTCCACACTCTCTACTGTAGTTCTATCACCACTATGACCTGCCAGTCCTGACAAGGGTCTACTGGCTGATGAGAATGTAGGGCTTCCAAACTCACCGCTGCTCGATCTTTTCAGGGGAACTAGGTCCAGACCCGAGTCACTAAAAATGGAACCCCCTGGGCCTCTACTAAAGCCAAGATTTTGGCCAAGGGGAAGCCTGTAGCGTGGGCTTGAGTAAGTTGTGGGTATGGGGGTGTGCTGTTTTGGAGAGAACGCCTGGCTTTGGTAAATCGGGGGGCTCTGACTCATTTGACTTCGAGATTTTGGTGCACATGGGGAGTTCAGGGAGGACATGGAAGGCAATGGGCATTGGTTCGATGGTTCAGACAAGGCCGTGGATGAAACTGTCGAAGAATCTAAGGTGCGTTGGTGAGATGGTGCAGATAGCATGCTACTGCTACTGTGGGTGAATGAAGAGGCTGAGGCTGGTGTGTGCTGGGGGTAGGACAAGAATGAAGAGGATTCTAAGGAGGAGTATCCGGTGCCAGTTTCCTCCAAAGATATGTAAGGAGACAAGTATGCTTGGGTGTTCATCCGCAGTGAAGGCTTGATATCTGTAATTGGGCCCTGCTGCTCAAGTGCTCTCTGCCGGGGGTCAGGTGACTTGGCACAGGTGAGATACTGCTGTTGCTGTGCCATTGACATGGACTGGCCTGGTGGTATACTTTGGTACCGCTTCATCATGTTGTCTTGCACTGAGATATCCCTGTGCTGTGGAGTTTGAGGGTGGACTGGAGTAGAGGAGAATGAAGAGGCATTGTACAATGGGGAAGACTGGCTGTGCAGCTGCGCTGACAGAAGGTCCACCCGGGGAGAGGCAAGATGAGGTTTGGATGTGACTTGGGACTCTTGAGATCTCCTGAAGAGGGCATCCTGGGAGGACAGAACCTGACCAAAAGCCAAACTGGACTGGGCAGATTTCATGTGCAAGAGATAATCATGGGAGGACAACAAACCAGGGCTAAATGTTGCTGAGTCCGGCAGGGAAAAGGAATGAGTGAGGGGTCTTCCAGGGAAGGAGCCTGGATGCTGATATGCAGGTAGAGCTGACATGGAGGGAGTGTACCCAGCGCTGGAGTGTGTCCCTTAAAAGAGACATCATAATAAATCATTAAAATCCTGTGTTTGAATCAACTCCACAAGAGTACAAGTCAAACAGAGAACACACAAGCTTTATGTTGCATGTAAAATGAAATAAAAACCTAGGAGGCACATCACTTGTGTAAGAAATAATCACCACACAGTTTCTGTTTGTTATATATTAAGAAGGTCACTTCTGTTAAGTTTTTAGTATGTTTCACAAAAGGCTTATAGGGATAGGCCAAGGGATAGATATAGGATCATACTAGACAGATTTAAGAAACCTTTTTTGGGGGGAAAGAACATACACTATCTAATATAAGCAAACTGGTATGTTACAATAACGAAAACTTCATTTCCAAACTAGTTGTAGCGTTGGTATTGGTATCAACTGCCTCCTCTTAGGTTTAAACCTGATATCTAACGACCCTCTGGGAATATGTACAATATGCTCCTCCCCTCTGGGGCCAGAACTGTCCTGCAAAAGAGATGCTGCATCTCAGTGGGACAGGTCAATAAATAAATACCTCATCCTCAGGCAGATTCTCCACCACCACAAAAGGCAGTACAGGCTCCTGTCACGGTTCACAGGAGGAGGCTTCAAAAGGATCACAGGTGGTATGGGCGGATCCCTCATAATCATACAGGTCATACACCTATTCACTGGTGCACAACTGGTGCACAAACTTCCGGGTGTGTGAAGGTTAAGCTGTACTTAATTGTCCACAGGACATTTGTCCTCTTCATTTAGTGTCAGAGATGAACAAGTCAAAGCTCTGCTGTTCTCATTACACTAGTTTAGACAGGTTCCACTGTGTGTCGTGCACATCAGAATGTACCACCCTGATAAAGTTATAAAACACTTTTTATGCCACGACTAAGCGCAAACTACAGCAACATCTTCAGAGTTGTTTTCCACCAAGTGAAGAGAGATTCAAGACGTCAGGATAACAGTAATAGTACCCGATCCTTCATCAGATACTACCTCAGCACAGTTAGTTACTTAGAAAATAGAAAATGATGCTGCTGTGCCAATGACACAACCTACTCAGTCCATGTTATCAGGCCTATGTCTTCAGAGGTCAGAACCTACAGTCTTGAGCGCTAAACATATTGTGATATTGTCCATTCAAGTTTGGCTATGCTTCTATAGTAGGGACTATTATAACCTCTGATGTAGGCCACATGACAAGTTACTAGCCCCTCTTTATCACTCTTCTAACAAGCTCAGTGAAATGTTTAGGGTGTTCAGATGATAAGGACCTCTTTACTTACCATTCTGCCAGAAGGGCCCTCCAAATTGTGACATGTGTGAATCCATGGCTGACAGCCGATGTGAGAGAGAGGCCTCTGGAACTGAGGACCTGCCGTCTAACAGCCCGGACACACCTGGAAAAGCCCCCACAAACACACTATCAATCAAGAGACACTTGCACACTGACAAATGGGTGAGACGAGATAATGTTTTGTAGCGTGGAGAGACTTTGGTGCTTAGACCTTGGCAAGTAGAGACATGACATCAATGATGCAAGGGTCAGAAGGTCAGATTTGTTTGGGAAATGATCTTTTACCAGTATATAGACACTGGTGAAGAGGGGAAGATAGAGAAGATGAGGAGGCTAATGGTTCTGCTGCTGTGATGAAGAAAGAATAACCACACAAAATCCACCTGTATCTATATTTAAGAAATATTTGTATTAAAAATTTCACAGCAAGAAGCACTTGTCTGTTCTTATTACCATTTCAGCCAGTAGAGACTTAAGTGAGGTGTGATGGATAGTTTATTCAATGATGAAGAGGAGGAGATGTGATGGTTCTGCTGCTGCGGTGGAGATAAAGCAGAGTAGGGTTGTAGTGTAAACGGCAGGATGAAGGAGGGGAGAGAGAGTGCATTTCTGAAAGGGAACAGCCAAGAGTATATGCATTAACATTATGTCAGGAGTAGGTCTGGTACGTGTGGAGGTGTCTCTTACCGAGGGGCCGTCCTGCTGGAGTCCAGGCGGCCCCATGCCCTCTGCGTCCGAGCTGAGGGCCGTTGAAGCCCTGCCCTTCCGAGTCTGGGTACGATGAGCTCATCCCATACATGAGGCTGCCAGAGGAGAAACACACAGAGATGTGAAAGACTTTAGGGTTTATGCTGCAGTCCAGTCGTCCTCGGCGGTCAGAACTTGGAGCCTGGAGTGAAGTTTGTTGAAAAAACAATGAGCAGCAGACTATTTTACAGTAACAGTCAAAGTAATAAAATGGGCTCAGATCAGCCAAAAAGTAGATCCAATGAAGTGAATTCATTAACCGGACATTGTTATTATATTTAAAGTTTATAAAATAATGTTTGACAATTAATGTTTCCTTTTGTTTACATTAGCTCTGTGTAGACGTTAGCATCATTAGCATATGTGCGTCTATAACTGCAGAAGCTCAAAGGCAGCAGGGGGCGATAGAGAGAAACTAAAGAAGAATAACACAAGAACTCTCACTGAAGCTGTCCAGAGTGCAATGTTCTCAGTTTCTGAGATGTCATCTGAGACGTGAGGCACTTCCCATGTCAGTGGACAAGACGGAGCTCAGGACTTCTGAGGACAACTGGACCGCAGCGTTGTGGGGATGATGTATGAACCCCGTCACCTGTCATGGTCAGCCAATCACAGGGTGTCTGGCTACATTTATATGTAAACAAATAAATAATAGCCTAACAAAAGAAGCTGATAATTAGATGTTTGAATGTGTATTTACAGCACAAGGAAAATCTAATGATAAAAAGCACCTGCTGACATGTGTCAGGTGATCAATGAAGGTTTAGTGTCCCTTGTATTCGGAATGAATTCAAATAAAAGTGTGAACAGTAAGATTTATCACTGTTTACATAACATGATCAGGTTTTTGTGTGGACGTGAACATAGTCAGCAATGATTTTTACCAATTGTAATTATTTGTGTGATATTATAGTTATCGCAATGATTTTTGTCCATAATAATCGTGACACACCGTTTTCAAAATCCTCCCATGCCTCGAGAGGCTGGTGCGCCACAGCTCATCACAGTCACTGGCAGAACAACAACCGTGTGGAAGCAAATGTGGAGGCAGCATGAGCAAACATCATCCTGCTCCTGCTCCTGCTCCTGCTGCTCCTGCTCTTGCTCCTGCCCCTGCTGCTCCTGCTGCTCCTGCTCCTGCTCCTGCTCCTGCTGCTCCTGCTCCTGCTCCTGCTCTTGCTCCTGCCCCTGCTGCTCCTGCTGCTCCTGCTCCTGCTCCTGCTCCTGCTGCTCCTGCTCTTGCTCTTGCTCCTGCCCCTGCTGCTCCTGCTGCTCCTGCTCCTGCTCCTGCTGCTCCTGCTGCTCCTGCTCCTGCTCCTGCTGCTCCTGCTCCTGCTGCTCCTACTCCTGCTGCTCCTGCTCCTGCTGCTCCTGCTCCTGCTGCTCCTGCTCCTGCTGCTCCTGCTGCTCCTGCTCCTGCTGCTCCTGCTCCTCCTGCTCCTGCTGCTCCTGCTCCTCCTGCTCCTGCTGCTCCTGCTGCTCCTGCTGCTCCTGCTGCTCCTGCTGCTCCTGCTCTTGCTCCTGCTCCTGCTGCTCCTGCTGCTCCTGCTCCTGCTGCTCCTGCTCCTCCTGCTCCTGCTGCTCCTGCTCCTCCTGCTCCTGCTGCTCCTGCTGCTCCTGCTGCTCCTGCTCCTGCTGCTCCTGCTCCTGCTCCTGCTCCTGCTCCTGCTCTTGCTCTTGCTCTTGCTCTTGCTCTTGCTCTTGCTCTTGCTCTTGCTCTTGCTCTTGCTCCTGCTCCTGCTCCTGCCCCTGCTGCTCCTGCTGCTCCTGCTGCTCCTGCTGCTCCTGCTGCGTGTCCCGCGTCACAGAAATGCGCAGCACAATCTCGGCTGTTCATTTCATCTTTAGGTTTTACACGCGTGACGGAACGTGATAGGCTGCGGAGCGGAGCGTCTGTGTCCGCGCAGATACAGAGGACCTGAAGGAAACAGATGCTGTTGTCAAGGCGACGGCAGGAGTGATGATGCTGCTGCTGCTGCTGCTGCTGATGATGATGATGAGGAGGAGGATTTAGCAGCCTTAGCACACAGTCATTCCAGCACACAGCGGCTCCAGCTTCTTTTGTCTGCGGCTCCGTGTGTGCGCCTGCAGCAGCCCCTGCACACGTCTGCTGCACACGTCTGCACACGTCTGCTGCACACGTCTGCTGCACACGTCTGCTGCACACGTCTGCTGCACACGTCTGCTGCACACAGCACAGGGCGCGCGGCAGCCGTGAGCCTGACCTGAACACACATGCACCCGTGTGTGTCTCCCCATTCCACCATTTTCCCGTCAAAGCGCGCACACCGTCATCAGCCTGCACTGTACCCGCGTAAACGCTGTCCTCATCCGGATGACCTGCCTGGACCGTGACCGCGGCCACGACACAAACCCCGCCGATCGGCTGGATGTCAGAGGACGCGCTACGCACTGGCCCCTGGCTGCTCCTGGCGGCTCCTGGCCCCGTCTCTACCCGACAGAGCGCACGGGAGCAGCGGCTCCTGCAGCCCACTGTACACAGCTGATGTCTTTGTTCTGCGCCTCACGCCGCCTCACTCACCTGCTCCTGGCGGACCTGTCGTAGGTCCATGCTGTCCCGACCCCAGCGGACACCGAGTCTCCGAAGGCAGCCGCGGAGAAGAGCCTCTCCATGGGCAGGCGGCGGGCAGCGGGCGGCGGAGGAGGAGGAGGAGGAGGGCAGACTGCGGGGGACGGGGCGGGGGTCTCCAGCTCCAGTCTGACTATTTCTCCGTTTGACGTGCGTTTGTGCGTGAGAGAGAGAGGGAGAGAGAGAGAGAGAGAGAGAGGGAGGGGAGAGAGAGGGGGGGAGAGAGACAGAGAGAGGGAGAGAGAGATAGGGAGTGAGAGAGAGAGAGGGAGGGGAGAGAGAGAGAGAGGGAGGGGAGAGAGAGGGGGGGAGAGAGAGAGAGGGAGGGGAGAGAGAGGGGGGGAGAGAGAGAGAGGGAGGGGAGAGAGAGGGGGGGAGAGAGACAGAGAGAGGGAGAGAGAGATAGGGAGTGAGAGAGAGAGAGGGAGGGGAGAGAGAGAGAGAGGGAGGGGAGAGAGAGGGGGGGAGAGAGAGAGAGGGAGGGGAGAGAGAGGGGGGGAGAGAGAGAGAGAGAGGGAGAGAGAGATAGGGAGTGAGAGAGAGAGAGGGAGTGAGAGGAGAGAGAGAGGGGGGAGAGAGGGGGGGAGGAGAGAGAGATAGGGAGTGAGAGAGAGAGAGGGAGGGGAGACAGAGGGGGGGAGAGGGGAGAGAGAGGGGGGAGAGAGGGGGGAGAGGAGAGAGAGAGAGAGAGGGAGGGGAGAGAGAGGGGGGAGAGAGAGAGAGAGAGGGAGAGAGAGAGAGAGAGTGAGAGAGAGAGAGGGAGGGGAGAGAGAGGGGGGGAGAGAGAGAGAGAGGGGGGAGAGAGGGGGGGAGGAGAGAGAGATAGGGAGTGAGAGAGAGAGAGGGAGGGGAGACAGAGGGGGGGAGAGGGGAGAGAGAGGGGGGAGAGAGGGGGGAGAGGAGAGAGAGAGAGAGAGAGAGGGGAGAGAGAGGGGGGAGAGGAGAGAGAGAGAGAGAGGGAGGGGAGAGAGGGAGGGGAGAGAGAGGGGGGGAGAGAGAGAGAGAGGGGGGGAGAGAGAGAGAGAGAGAGGGGAGAGAGAGGGAGAGAGAGAAAGAGAGAGAGAGAGAGGGAGTGAGAGAGAGAGAGAGGGGGGGGAGAGAGGGGGGAGAGAGAGGAGAGAGAGAGAGAGGGAGTGAGAGGAGAGAGAGAGGGGGGAGAGAGGGGGAGGGAGAGAGAGAGAGAGAGAGAGA
>NW_027315757.1:3286721-3536721 GCF_026437365.1 Eucyclogobius newberryi
TGGGGGTTAGCGGGTCTACATGGGGGTTAGAGTGTCTATCTGGGGGTTAGAGGGTTTATATGGGGGTTAGAGGGTCTATATGGTCTATATGGGGGTTAGAGGGTCTATATGGGGGTTAGTGGGTCTATATGGGGGTTAGTGGGTCTATATGGGGGTTAGAGGGTCTATATGGGGGTTAGAGGGTCTATATGGGGGTTAGTGGGTCTATATGGGGGTTAGTGGGTCTACATGGGGGTTAGAGGGTCTATCTGGGGGTTAGAGGGTCTATACGGGGGTTAGAGGGTCTATATGGGGGTTATTGGGTCTATATGGGGGTTAGTGGGTCTATATGGGGGTTAGAGGGTCTATATGGGGGTTAGAGGGTCTATATGGGGGTTAGTGGGTCTATATGGGGGTTAGAGGGTCTATATGTAGGTTAGTGGGTCTACATGGGGGAAGAGGGTCTATCTGGGGGTTAGAGGGTCTACATGGGGGTTAGTGGGTCTATATGGGGGTTAGTGGGTCTATATGGGGGTTAGGGGGTCTATATGGGGTTAGTGGGTCTATATGGGGGTTAGTGGGTCTATATGGAAGTTAGTGGGTCTATATGGGGGTTAGTGGGTCTATATGGGGGTTAGGGGGTCTATATGGGGGTTAGTGGGTCTATATGGGGGTTAGTGGGTCTATATGGGGGTTAGTGGGTCTATATGGGGGTTAGTGGGTCTATATGGGGGTTAGGGGGTCTATATGGGGGTTAGGGGGTCTATATGGGGGTTAGGGGGTCTATATGGGGGTTAGTGGGTCTATATGGGAGTTAGGGGGTCTATATGGGGGTTAGGGGGTCTATATGGGGGTTAGTGGGTCTATATGGGGGTTAGTGGGCCTATATGGGGGGTTAGAGGGTCTATATGGGGTTAGAGGGTCTATATGGGGGTTAGTTGGCCTATATGGGGGTTAGAGGGTCTATATGGGGGTTAGAGGGTCTATATGGAGGTTAGAGGGTCTATATGGGGGTTAGAGGGTCTATATGGGGGTTAGTGGGTCTATATGGGGGTTAGGGGGTCTATATGGGGGTTAGTGGGTCTATATGGGGGTTAGGGGGTCTATATGGGGGTTAGTGGGTCTATGTGGGGTTAGTGGGTCTATCTGGGGGTTATTGAGTCTATCTGGGCGTTAGTGGGTCTATATATATGGGGGTTAGTGGGTATATATGGGGATTAGTGGGTCTATATGGGGGTTAGGGGGTCTATATGGGGGTTAGTGGGTCTATATGGGGGTTAGTGGGACTATATGGGGGTTAGAGGGTCTATATGGGGGTTAGAGGGTCTATATGGGGGTTAGTGGGTCTATATGGGGGTTAGTGGGTCTACATGGGGGTTAGAGGGTCTATCTGGGGGTTAGAGGGTCTATATGGGGGTTAGAGGGTCTATATGGGGGTTAGAGGGTCTATATGGGGGTTAGTGGGTCTATATGGGGGTTAGAGGGTCTATATGGGGGTTAGAGGGTCTATATGGGGGTTAAAGGGTCTATTTGGGGGTTAGTGGGTCTATATGGGGGTTAGAAGTGGGTCTACATGGGGGTTAGTGGGTCTATATGGGGTTTAGTGGGTCTATATGGGAGTTAGTGGGTCTATATGGGGGTTAGAGGGTCTATATGGGGGTTAGTGGGTCTATATGGGGGTTAGTGGGTCTATATGGGGGTTAGTGGGTCTATATGGGGATTAGAGGGTCTATATGGGGGTTAGTGGGTCTATATGGCGGTTAGAGGGTCAATCTGGGGGTTAATGGGTCAATATGGGGGTTAGTCGGTCTATATGGGGGTTAGATGGTCTATATGGGGGTTAGTGGGTCTATATGGGGGTTAGAGGGTCTATATGGGGGTTAGAGGGTCTATATGGGGGTTAGTGGGTCTACATGGGGGTTAGTGGGTCTATATGAGGGTTAGTGGGTCTATATGGGGGTTAGTGGGTCTATATGGGGGTTAGAGGGTCTATATGGGGGTTAGTGGGTCTATATGGGGGTTAGCGGGTCTACATGGGGGTTAGAGTGTCTATCTGGGGGTTAGAGGGTTTATATGGGGGTTAGAGGGTCTATATGGTCTATATGGGGGTTAGAGGGTCTATATGGGGGTTAGTGGGTCTATATGGGGGTTAGAGGGTCTATATGGGGGTTAGAGGGTCTATATGGGGGTTAGTGGGTCTATATGGGGGTTAGTGGGTCTACATGGGGGTTAGAGGGTCTATCTGGGGGTTAGAGGGTCTATACGGGGGTTAGAGGGTCTATATGGGGGTTATTGGGTCTATATGGGGGTTAGTGGGTCTATATGGGGGTTAGAGGGTCTATATGGGGGTTAGAGGGTCTATATGGGGGTTAGTGGGTCTATATGGGGGTTAGAGGGTCTATATGTAGGTTAGTGGGTCTACATGGGGGAAGAGGGTCTATCTGGGGGTTAGAGGGTCTACATGGGGGTTAGTGGGTCTATATGGGGGTTAGTGGGTCTATATGGGGGTTAGGGGGTCTATATGGGGGTTAGTGGGTCTATATGGGGGTTAGTGGGTCTATATGGAAGTTAGTGGGTCTATATGGGGGTTAGTGGGTCTATATGGGGGTTAGGGGGTCTATATGGGGGTTAGTGGGTCTATATGGGGGTTAGTGGGTCTATATGGGAGTTAGTGGGTCTATATGGGGGTTAGGGGGTCTATATGGGGGTTAGGGGGTCTATATGGGGGTTAGGGGGTCTATATGGGGGTTAGTGGGTCTATATGGGAGTTAGGGGGTCTATATGGGGGTTAGGGGGTCTATATGGGGGTTAGTGGGTCTATATGGGGGTTAGTGGGCCTATATGGGGGTTAGAGGGTCTATATGGGGTTAGAGGGTCTATATGGGGGTTAGTTGGCCTATATGGGGGTTAGAGGGTCTATATGGGGGTTAGAGGGTCTATATGGAGGTTAGAGGGTCTATATGGGGGTTAGAGGGTCTATATGGGGGTTAGTGGGTCTATATGGGGGTTAGGGGGTCTATATGGGGGTTAGTGGGTCTATATGGGGGTTAGGGGGTCTATATGGGGGTTAGTGGGTCTATGTGGGGTTAGTGGGTCTATCTGGGGGTTATTGAGTCTATCTGGGCGTTAGTGGGTCTATATATATGGGGGTTAGTGGTTATATATGGGGGTTAGTGGGTCTATATGGGGGTTAGGGGGTCTATATGGGGGTTAGTGGGTCTATATGGGGGTTAGTGGGACTATATGGGGGTTAGAGGGTCTATATGGGGGTTAGAGGGACTATATGGGGGTTAGTGGGCCTATTTGGGGGTTAGAGGGTCTTAATGGGGGTTAGTGGGCCTATATTGGGGTTAGTGGGTCTTTATGGGGGTTAGAGGGTCTATATGGGGGTTAATGGGCCTATATGGGGTTTAGTGGGTCTATATGGGGGTTAGTGGGTCTATATGGGGGTTAGTGGGTCTATATGGGGGGTTAGAGGGTCTATATGGGGGGTTAGTGGGTCTATATGGGGGTTAGAGGGTCTATATGGGGATTATTGGGTCTATATGGGGGTTAGTGGGTCTATATGGGGGTTAGTGGGTCTATATTGGGGTTAGTGGGTCTATATGGGGGTTAGAGGGTCTATCTGGAGGTTAGAGGGTCTATATGGGGGGTTAGAGGGTCTATATGGGAGTTAGTGGGTCTATATGAGGGTTAGTGGGTCTACATGGGGGTTAGAGGGTCTCTATGGGGGTTAGTGGGTCTATATGGGGGTTAGTGGGTCTATATGGGGGTTAGTGGGTCTATATGGGAGTAAGGGGGTCTATATTGGGGTTAGAGGGTCTATATGGGGGTTAATGGGTCTATATGGGGGTTAGAGGGTCTATATGTAGGTTAGTGGGTCTACATGGGGGAAGAGGGTCTATCTGGGGGTTAGAGGGTCTACATGGGGAGTAGTGGGTCTATATGGGGGTTAGTGGGTCTATATGGGGGTTAGGGGGTCTATATGGGGGTTAGTGGGTCTATATGGGGGTTAGTGGGTCTATATGGAAGTTAGTGGGTCTATATGGGGGTTAGTGGTTCTATATGGGGGTTAGGGGGTCTATATGGGGGGTAGTGGGTCTATATGGGGGTTAGTGGGTCTATATGGGAGCAAGGGGGTCTATATGGGGGTTAGGGGGTCTATATGGGGGTTAGGGGGTCTGTATGGGGGTTAGGGGGTCTATATGGGGGTTAGTGGGTCTATATGGGAGTTAGGGGGGTCTATATGGGGGTTAGGGGGTCTATATGGGGGTTAGTGGGTCTATATGGGGTTAGTGGGTCTATATTGGGGTTAGTGGGTCTACATGGGGGTTAGATGGTCTATCTGGGGGTTAGAGGGTTTGTATGGGGGTTAGAGGGTCTATATGGTCTATATGGGGGTAAGTGGGTCTATATGGGGGTAAGTGGGTCCATATGGGGGTTAGAGGGTCTATATGGGGGTTAGAGGGTCTATATGGGGGTTAGTGGGTCTATATGGGGGTTAGTGGGTCTACATGGGGGTTAGAGGGTCTATCTGGGGGTTAGAGGGTCTATATGGGGGTTAGAGGGTCTATATGGGGGTTAGAGGGTCTATATGGGGGTTAGTGGGTCTACATGGGGGTTAGAGGGTCTATATGGGGGTTAGAGGGTCTATATGGGGGTTAAAGGGTCTATATGGGGGTTAGTGGGTCTACATGGGGTTTAGTGGGTCTACATGGGAGTTAGTGGGTCTATATGGGGGTTAGAGGGTCTATATGGGGGTTAGTGGGTCTATATGGGGGTTAGTGGGTCTATATGGGGATTAGAGGGTCTATATGGGGGTTAGTGGGTCTATATGGGGGTTAGAGGGTCAATCTGGGGGTTAATGGGTCAATATGGGGGTTAGTCGGTCTATATGGGGGTTAGAGGGTCTATATGGGGGTTAGTGGGTCTATATGGGGGTTAGAGGGTCTATATGGGGGTTAGAGGGTCTATATGGGGGTTAGTGGGTCTACATGGGGGTTAGTGGGTCTATATGAGGGTTAGTGGGTCTATATGGGGGTTAGTGGGTCTATTTGGGGGTTAGAGGGTCTATATGGGGGTTAGTGGGTCTACATGGGGGTTAGAGGGTCTATATGGGGGTTAGTGGGTCTATATGGGGGTTAGCGGGTCTACATGGGGGTTAGAGGGTCTATCTGGGGGTTAGAGGGTTTATATGGGGGTTAGAGGGTCTATATGGTCTATATGGGGGTTAGAGGGTCTATATGGGGGTTAGTGGGTCTATATGGGGGTTAGTGGGTCTATATGGGGGTTAGAGGGTCTATATGGGGGTTAGAGGGTCTATATGGGGGTTAGTGGGTCTATATGGGGGTTAGTGGGTCTACATGGGGGTTAGAGGGTCTATCTGGGGGTTAGAGGGTCTATATGGGGGTTAGAGGGTCTATACGGGGGTTAGAGGGTCTATATGGGGGTTAGTGGGTCTATATGGGGGTTAGTGGGTCTATATGGGGGTTAGAGGGTCTATATGGGGGTTAGAGGGTCTATATGGGGGTTAGTGGGTCTATATGGGGGTTAGAGGGTCTATATGTAGGTTAGTGGGTCTATATGGGGGTTAGTGGGTCTATATGGGGGTTAGTGGGTCTATATTGGGGTTAGTGGGTCTATATGGGGGTTAGAGGGTCTATATGGGGGTTAATGGGCCTATATGGGGTTTAGTGGGTCTATATGGGGGTTAGTGGGTCTATGTGGGGGTTAGTGGGTCTATATGGGGGGTTAGAGGGTCTATATGGGGATTATTGGGTCTATATGGGGGTTAGTGGGTCTATATGGGGGTTAGTGGGTCTATATTGGGGTTAGTGGGTCTATATGGGGGTTAGAGGGTCTATATGGAGGTTAGAGGGTCTATATGGGGGTTAGAGGGTCTATATGGGAGTTAGTGGGTCTATATGGGGGTTAGGGGGTCTATATGGGGGTTAGTGGGTCTATATGGGGTTAGTGGGTCTATATGGGGGTTAGTGGGTCTACATGGGGGTTAGATGGTCTATCTGGGGGTTAGAGGGTTTGTATGGGGGTTAGAGGGTCTATATGGTCTATATGGGGGTAAGTGGGTCTATATGGGGGTAAGTGGGTCCATATGGGGGTTAGAGGGTCTATATGGGGGTTAGAGGGTCTATATGGGGGTTAGTGGGTCTATATGGGGGTTAGTGGGTCTACATGGGGGTTAGAGGGTCTATCTGGGGGTTAGAGGGTCTATATGGGGGTTAGAGGGTCTATATGGGGGTTAGAGGGTCTATATGGGGGTTAGAGGGTCTATATGGGGGTTAGAGGGTCTATATGGGAGTTAGTGGGTCTATATGGGGTTTAGAGGGTCTATATGGGGGTTAGTGGGTCTATATGGGGGTTAGTGGGTCTATATGGGGGTTAGTGGGTCTATATGGGGATTAGAGGGTCTATATGGGGGTTAGTGGGTCTATATGGGGGTTAGAGGGTCAATCTGGGGGTTAATGGGTCAATATGGGGGTTAGTCGGTCTATATGGGGGTTAGAGGGTCTATATGGGGGTTAGTGGGTCTATATGGGGGTTAGAGGGTCTATATGGGGGTTAGAGGGTCTATATGGGGGTTAGTGGGTCTACATGGGGGTTAGTGGGTCTATATGAGGGTTAGTGGGTCTATATGGGGGTTAGTGGGTCTATTTGGGGGTTAGAGGGTCTATATGGGGGTTAGTGGGTCTACATGGGGGTTAGAGGGTCTATATGGGGGTTAGTGGGTCTATATGGGGGTTAGCGGGTCTACATGGGGGTTAGAGGGTCTATCTGGGGGTTAGAGGGTTTATATGGGGGTTAGAGGGTCTATATTGTCTATATGGGGGTTAGAGGGTCTATATGGGGGTTAGTGGGTCTATATGGGAGTTAGTGGGTCTATATGAGGGTTAGTGGGTCTACATGGGGGTTAGAGGGTCTCTATGGGGGTTAGTGGGTCTATATGGGGGTTAGTGGGTCTATATGGGGGTTAGTGGGTCTATATGGGAGTAAGGGGGTCTATATGGGGGTTAGAGGGTCTATATGGGGGTTAATGGGTCTATATGGGGGTTAGAGGGTCTATATGTAGGTTAGTGGGTCTACATGGGGGAAGAGGGTCTATCTGGGGGTTAGAGGGTCTACATGGGGGTTAGTGGGTCTATATGGGGGTTAGTGGGTCTATATGGGGGTTAGGGGGTCTATATGGGGGTTAGTGGGTCTATATGGGGGTTAGTGGGTCTATATGGAAGTTAGTGGGTCTATATGGGGGTTAGTGGTTCTATATGGGGGTTAGGGGGTCTATATGGGGGGTAGTGGGTCTATATGGGGGTTAGTGGGTCTATATGGGAGCAAGGGGGTCTATATGGGGGTTAGGGGGTCTATATGGGGGTTAGGGGGTCTGTATGGGGGTTAGGGGGTCTATATGGGGGTTAGTGGGTCTATATGGGAGTTAGGGGGGTCTATATGGGGGTTAGGGGGTCTATATGGGGGTTAGTGGGTCTATATGGGGTTAGTGGGTCTATATTGGGGTTAGTGGGTCTACATGGGGGTTAGATGGTCTATCTGGGGGTTAGAGGGTTTGTATGGGGGTTAGAGGGTCTATATGGTCTATATGGGGGTAAGTGGGTCTATATGGGGGTAAGTGGGTCCATATGGGGGTTAGAGGGTCTATATGGGGGTTAGAGGGTCTATATGGGGGTTAGTGGGTCTATATGGGGGTTAGTGGGTCTACATGGGGGTTAGAGGGTCTATCTGGGGGTTAGAGGGTCTATATGGGGGTTAGAGGGTCTATATGGGGGTTAGAGGGTCTATATGGGGGTTAGTGGGTCTACATGGGGGTTAGAGGGTCTATATGGGGGTTAGAGGGTCTATATGGGGGTTAAAGGGTCTATATGGGGGTTAGTGGGTCTACATGGGGTTTAGTGGGTCTACATGGGAGTTAGTGGGTCTATATGGGGGTTAGAGGGTCTATATGGGGGTTAGTGGGTCTATATGGGGGTTAGTGGGTCTATATGGGGATTAGATGGTCTATATGGGGGTTAGTGGGTCTATATGGGGGTTAGAGGGTCAATCTGGGGGTTAATGGGTCAATATGGGGGTTAGTCGGTCTATATGGGGGTTAGAGGGTCTATGTGGGGGTTAGTGGGTCTATATGGGGGTTAGAGGGTCTATATGGGGGTTAGAGGGTCTATATGGGGGTTAGTGGGTCTACATGGGGGTTAGTGGGTCTATATGAGGGTTAGTGGGTCTATATGGGGGTTAGTGGGTCTATTTGGGGGTTAGAGGGTCTATATGGGGGTTAGTGGGTCTACATGGGGGTTAGAGGGTCTATATGGGGGTTAGTGGGTCTATATGGGGGTTAGCGGGTCTACATGGGGGTTAGAGGGTCTATCTGGGGGTTAGAGGGTTTATATGGGGGTTAGAGGGTCTATATGGTCTATATGGGGGTTAGAGGGTCTATATGGGGGTTAGTGGGTCTATATGGGGGTTAGTGGGTCTATATGGGGGTTAGAGGGTCTATATGGGGGTTAGAGGGTCTATATGGGGGTTAGTGGGTCTATATGGGGGTTAGTGGGTCTACATGGGGGTTAGAGGGTCTATCTGGGGGTTAGAGGGTCTATATGGGGGTTAGAGGGTCTATACGGGGGTTAGAGGGTCTATATGGGGGTTAGTGGGTCTATATGGGGGTTAGTGGGTCTATATGGGGGTTAGAGGGTCTATATGGGGGTTAGAGGGTCTATATGGGGGTTAGTGGGTCTATATGGGGGTTAGAGGGTCTATATGTAGGTTAGTGGGTCTATATGGGGGTTAGTGGGTCTATATGGGGGTTAGTGGGTCTATATTGGGGTTAGTGGGTCTATATGGGGGTTAGAGGGTCTATATGGGGGTTAATGGGCCTATATGGGGTTTAGTGGGTCTATATGGGGGTTAGTGGGTCTATGTGGGGGTTAGTGGGTCTATATGGGGGGTTAGAGGGTCTATATGGGCGGTTAGTGGGTCTATATGGGGGTTAGAGGGTCTATATGGGGATTATTGGGTCTATATGGGGGTTAGTGGGTCTATATGGGGGTTAGTGGGTCTATATTGGGGTTAGTGGGTCTATATGGGGGTTAGAGGGTCTATATGGAGGTTAGAGGGTCTATATGGGGGTTAGAGGGTCTATATGGGAGTTAGTGGGTCTATATGGGGGTTAGGGGGTCTATATGGGGGTTAGTGGGTCTATATGGGGTTAGTGGGTCTATATGGGGGTTAGTGGGTCTACATGGGGGTTATATGGTCTATCTGGGGGTTAGAGGGTTTGTATGGGGGTTAGAGGGTCTATATGGTCTATATGGGGGTAAGTGGGTCTATATGGGGGTAAGTGGGTCCATATGGGGGTTAGAGGGTCTATATGGGGGTTAGAGGGTCTATATGGGGGTTAGTGGGTCTATATGGGGGTTAGTGGGTCTACATGGGGGTTAGAGGGTCTATCTGGGGGTTAGAGGGTCTATATGGGGGTTAGAGGGTCTATATGGGGGTTAGAGGGTCTATATGGGGGTTAGAGGGTCTATATGGGGGTTAGAGGGTCTATATGGGAGTTAGTGGGTCTATATGGGGGTTAGAGGGTCTATATGGGGGTTAGTGGGTCTATATGGGGGTTAGTGGGTCTATATGGGGGTTAGTGGGTCTATATGGGGATTAGAGGGTCTATATGGGGGTTAGTGGGTCTATATGGGGGTTAGAGGGTCAATCTGGGGGTTAATGGGTCAATATGGGGGTTAGTCGGTCTATATGGGGGTTAGAGGGTCTATATGGGGGTTAGTGGGTCTATATGGGGGTTAGAGGGTCTATATGGGGGTTAGAGGGTCTATATGGGGGTTAGTGGGTCTACATGGGGGTTAGTGGGTCTATATGAGGGTTAGTGGGTCTATATGGGGGTTAGTGGGTCTATTTGGGGGTTAGAGGGTCTATATGGGGGTTAGTGGGTCTACATGGGGGTTAGAGGGTCTATATGGGGGTTAGTGGGTCTATATGGGGGTTAGCGGGTCTACATGGGGGTTAGAGGGTCTATCTGGGGGTTAGAGGGTTTATATGGGGGTTAGAGGGTCTATATTGTCTATATGGGGGTTAGAGGGTCTATATGGGGGTTAGTGGGTCTATATGGGGGTTAGTGGGTCTATATGGGGGTTAGAGGGTCTATATGGGGGTTAGAGGGTCTATATGGGGGTTAGTGGGTCTATATGGGGGTTAGTGGGTCTACATGGGGGTTAGAGGGTCTATCTGGGGGTTAGAGGGTCTATATGGGGGTTAGAGGGTCTATACGGGGGTTAGAGGGTCTATATGGGGGTTAGTGGGTCTATATGGGGGTTAGTGGGTCTATATGGGGGTTAGAGGGTCTATATGGGGGTTAGAGGGTCTATATGGGGGTTAGTGGGTCTATATGGGGGTTAGAGGGTCTATATGTAGGTTAGTGGGTCTACATGGGGGTTAGTGGGTCTATATGGGGGTTAGTGGGTCTATATTGGGGTTAGTGGGTCTATATGGGGGTTAGAGGGTCTATATGGGGGTTAATGGGCCTATATGGGGTTTAGTGGGTCTATATGGGGGTTAGTGGGTCTATATGGGGGTTAGTGGGTCTATATGGGGGGTTAGAGGGTCTATATGGGCGGTTAGTGGGTCTATATGGGGGTTAGAGGGTCTATATGGGGATTATTGGGTCTATATGGGGGTTAGTGGGTCTATATGGGGGTTATTGGGTCTATATTGGGGTTAGTGGGTCTATATGGGGGTTAGAGGGTCTATATGGAGGTTAGAGGGTCTATATGGGGGTTAGAGGGTCTATATGGGAGTTAGTGGGTCTATATGGGGGTTAGTGGGTCTATATGGGGGTTAGTGGGTCTATATGGGAGTAAGGGGGTCTATATGGGGGTTAGTGGGTCTATATGGGGGTTAGGGGGTCTATATGGGGGTTAGTGGGTCTATATGGGGGTTAGTGGGTCTATATGGAAGTTAGTGGGTCTATATGGGGGTTAGTGGGTCTATATGGGGGTTAGGGGGTCTATATGGGGGTTAGGGGGTCTATATGGGGGTTAGGGGGTCTATATGGAAGTAAGGGGGTCTATATGGGGGTTAGGGGGTCTATATGGGGGTTAGGGGGTCTATATGGGGGTTAGTGGGTCTATATGGGAGTTAGGGGGGTCTATATGGGGGTTAGGGGGTCTATATGGGGGTTAGTGGGTCTATATGGGGTTAGTGGGTCTATCTGGGGGTTATTTGGTCTATCTGGGCGTTAGTGGGTCTATATATATGGGGGTTAGTGGGTCTATATGGGTGTTAGGGGGTCTATTTTGGGGTTAGTGGGCCTATATGGGGGTTGGAGGGTCTTAATGGGGGTTAGTGGGCCTATATGGGGGTTAGTGGGTCTATATGGGGGTTAGAGGGTCTATATGGGGGTTAGTGGGCCTATATGGGGGTTAGAGGGTCTATATGGGGGTTAGTGGGCCTATATGGTGGTTAGAGGGTCTATATGGGGGTTAGAGGGTCTATATGGAGGTTAGAGGGTCTATATGGGGGTTAGAGGGTCTATATGGAGATTAGAGGGTCTATATGGGGGTTAGAGGGTCTATTTGGGGGTTAGTGGATCTATATGGAGGTTAGAGGGTCTATATGGGGGTTAGAGGGTCTATATGGGGGTTAGAGGGTCTATATGTAGGTTAGAGGGTCTATATGGGGGGTTAGTGGGTCTATATGGAGGTTAGAGGGTCTATATGGGGTTAAAGGGTCTATATGGGGATTAGTGGGTCTATATGGGGTTTAGTGGGTCTATATGGGGGTTAGTGGGTCTATATGGGGGGTTAGAGGGTCTATATGGGGGGTTAGTGGGTCTATATGGGGGTTAGAGGGTCTATATGGGGATTATTGGGTCTATATGGGGGTTAGTGGGTCTATATGGGGGTTAGTGGGTCTATATTGGGGTTAGTGGGTCTATATGGGGGTTAGTGGGTCTATATGGGGGTTAGTGGGTCTATATGGGGGTTAGTGGGCCTATATGGGGGTTAGTGGGTCTATATGGGGGTTAGTGGGTCTATATGGGGGTTAGTGGGTCTATATGGGGGTTATTGGGTCTATATGGGGGTTAGTGGGTCTATATGGGGGTTAGTGGGCCTATATGGGGGTTAGTGGGTCTATATGGGGGTTAGTGGGTCTATATGGGGGTTAGTGGGTCTATATGGGGGTTAGTGAGCCTATATGGGGGTTAGTGGGTCTATATGGGGGTTAGTGGGCCTATATGGGGGTTAGAGGGTCTTAATGGGGGTTAGTGGGCCTATATGGGGGTTAGTGGGTCTGCTGCCCGTCTTTTAACTGGAACAAGAAAATCAGAGCACATTTTGCCTCTTTTAGCTTCACTCCACTGGAGCTTGTTCATTTTAGGATTAATTTTAAAACTCTTTTATTCACTTTTAAAGCCTTAATTGGTCTTGCCCCTCCTGACCTCTCCGAGCTGCTACACCCCTACACTCCCAGCCGTTCCCTCAGGTCAGCTGACCAGCTCCTGGCAGTGCCACGGGCTAAAGGTCAGAGGTGAACGAGCCTTTGCAGTGGCAGCTCCAGTGGAACAAAGTGCCACTCCTCTTTTTAAATCATTCTTAAAACCATCTGTCTTCTCTGGCTTTTAACACCATGTAGTGTGTGGATTGTATGGAGGGCAGCACCTTTTATTTATTTCATTTTGTTTATTTCTATTCCATTGATTTTAGTGTGTTTGTTTGATTTAATTTTCTATTTGATTTTGTTTTTATATCTTATTTTATTACTTTTTATCCTATTTTTGCCTCTGTAGTTTTTTAAGCACTTTGGAACCCTCTGGTTGTGTAAATCGTGCTATATAAATAAATTGGATTGGATTACATTCTTTTTCTCTTCGGGCGCCGACAGCGAGCTGGGTTTGGTTTAAGAGCAGACTCGGATCAAAGTTGTGAAGGTGTATTAGGGTCACAGCCCTGTTCTCTTGGTGACAAGCTATACAATGTTGTTTATTTGATGATCTACCTTTTATTCAAGCTATATGAAATAAGAATGAATGAAAGTGCAAGCTGATGTCAATGTAGCTGACCTCAATCTCATTCTTTCTGCCTACAACATAAAAGGTCTGGACGGACATTTTCATTGACACAAAGAAGAGGGGATCACATTTGGACTTCATTTGAAAAGGGACAAATTTGACCAACTTTGGACCAAATGACACATCCATCCATCCATCCATCCATTTTCTACCGCTTGTTCCCTTTCGGGGTCGCGACCAAATGACACAGTTGATTTAAATTGTATTTCTGTCTCCTATGTTCTCTCTGGACTTGTGTTGTTTCTTGTCTTTGTGGTGGTCAGATAATGATGATGCCTTGACCCTGCACACTTAGCAGGCTTAAGAAAGTGGCAGGAATCAACTCTATTTATCTATTAAGCATATATCAACATCAACTGTGAATTTGAAGCAAATCCATGAAGATTACATGTGGATAAATTATTTTCCTGAAATCTGTATTTTCCCCACAGGCTTTTATGGACAAATGAATGAGAATTCTATGTGTCAGAGTCCTGGGACCAAACGGTTCAAACTAAAGTAAAGTGTCAAAAAAGAACCAAATAATTAGGTAAGAGGGGGCGGGCTCCCAGAGACCACATGATTCACAACCAAAAGGTCAAATTGAAAAAATAAAGTTGAAACAACTTACTAAACTTAGAAACAACTTTATTTCAGACACAAAAGGGTCAATATAGAGCAAATAAAGACACTTAAAACCATAATAACACTATTGTCAATGTCAGCAGAGTTCAGAGTTTAACCTGACGCAATTTAAACATATGAAGGAAGTTTCAGATCACATTGTTCAGTGGGAAGAGTATTTTTCACAAACCTCAGACTGGCTCTCATAAGTAACCTGCAACCTGCAACCATGATGCTTTCAGCTTCTTGTTACACCAGTAAAAATATTTAGTTTTGAATTGGAAAGTGATAAGGAAACTTTCCTGATCCTAATTCTAAATACATTTGTATTTTGTTAGTAAATTCTTAATCGTATGCATGCATTTTATATATTTATATATTTATACAATTGTATGTAGCACCTTATACCGCCAAAGCACATTCCTGGTTTGTGAAGGTCACTGACAAGGGCAATAAACCTTTCGATCATTCTGAAACCCGCAGATAACTGTGTTTTGGTCAAAATTAGTCAAACCTGTTGTAGGCCCTTTAAAGATCTCTTTAGCTAGTTCTTTCAAATAGCTGAAGTCAGTTGAAGTGTTTTGTGCCGCAGGTGCTCTGAGGCTCTTCCTCCTCCTCAGAGTCTGGTGTGTTCTGTAGCACAGCCTCCCCCAAACCCTTCCAGTGTCACAGCACCAGACACTGGTACAAGGATTGGGAGTGACTGGGCCCAGAGAGTGAGCGCTCCAGGACACCACAGCTCACACAGCAGCAGGTTCAGAAAGCTCCTCCACTCTGGTCAAGGACTGGTCCTCAGCTCTGGGCCGGTCCTCAGCTCTGGGCCGGTCCTCAGCTCTGGGCCGGTCCTCAGCTCTGGGCCGGTCCTCAGCTCTGGGCCGGTCCTCAGCTCTGGGCCGGTCCTCAGCTCTGGGCCGGTCCTCAGCTCTGGGCCGGTCCACAGCTCTGGGCCGGTCCTCAGCTCTGGGCCGGTCCTCAGCTCTGGGCCGGTCCTCAGCTCTGTGCTGGTCCTCAGCTCTGGGCCGGTCCTCAGCTCTGGGCCGGTCCTCAGCTCTGGGCCGGTCCTCAGCTCTGGGCTCGGGGCTGGTCCTCAGCTCTGGGCCGGTCCTCAGCTCTGGGCCGGTCCTCAGCTCTGGGCCGGTCCTCAGCTCTGGGCCGGTTTGGGCTTTTGGGCTGGTCTGCAATGACTCTCTAAATGCAGCAGACTTTTAATCTCCTTAAATGCACTCCTGTGAGTTTTCGCTGAGGGCAGGATTTCCTGTGCAACAGGAAACAAACAGCAAACACCCAGAGCCACATCAGACAGGCCCCACTCCTCTGGTCTGATCTGCTCCTCTGGAAGTCCTCAGGGGCCGGCAATCAGAGCTGCTCAGGGGCAAAACCAAAGAGTGGATAAGGAGATAAGGAGACATGCACAAGCATCTCTGTCCTTCGTCCAGCGGTGGAAGTAGTACTCCATCCTGTTACTTCAGTTTAGTATACAGAAGCAAATAAATTACTCAAGCAAAAGTTTAACGAAAGAATCATGAGAACCCAGTTTCTAATTATGTATTATACATCATAATTATGAGTTACTTTAGTGGTTTAGAGCCTGTAGTAAATATGTGGTCAGTCGAGTGGCTGTTTGTGTAGAATTTTGTTTTCTTTTCCTCTTTTTAATGTGAACATTTCAGGAAGTAAAGCTGAGTTCTAAAACAGAGGGAGATCCTTGGCTTCTGAGTCACTTCTGACTCCATGTCATCAAAGCTCTTTACCCAAAACCCTCACGTTGTCCGCAGCTCCAGTCCACTCTTTAGCTAATTTAACAAGGATGCCAACTTGAAGTGCTTCAAATGACCCACAATGCATTCTTTCTTAATTTTATTAGAGCGGTAAAATACATTATAGTCAAATACAAAATACTATGCACACCCAAATAACTAGTTCACTGTTATAGCCAAAACTAATGCAAACAACATTAATACCAGATCAACTATTTCAAAGTCGACACATGCAGCAGCAAATGACATTTCTGGCTTCTTTCCCTTTGTATAAGCATTTATGCTATCAGAGTTTTATCATATTTGATCTGGTCATGTGACACCATGCAGTCATTCAGTCTGGAGCTTGTTCCAAATGAGTTCCCAGACGGCGCTAACAGGACACTGGGCGCTGCTTAGGAGAAGCCGACTCCAGTGGACATCTGCAAAGTGGTCTTCTTTGGAGGAAGGATCCTGAGACTTGGGAAATCAACAAGAGACATCTCATCCAAAATGCAGAGAAAATGTAGACACAATGGACCCAAATAGACCCGAACAATTGTGTTCACATCTGCGGCCCATGTCCACTGCTCATGTCCGACAGGGTCTCTAGCGTTGGGGACATGGAATGTCACCTTACTGGTTGGGAAGGAGCCCAAGCTTGTATGAGAGGTTGAGGGCTAGATTCAATATGCCTCACCTGCACACACATCTTGGCAGCAACGCTGGTTTGGGTTTGCCCCCAATGAAAGAGAGTGGCGTCCCTGTGCCTGTTGTGTCGGCCTTCAAGCACAAGGGAAGGGTGTCCATAAGTCCATGTGACACCAGGACACGCTAGGCTGGTGGTCAATGATCGACTTTGTGGTTGACCGGCCACGTGTCTTGGACACTCGGGTGAAGAGAGGGAACTGTCAACCGAACACCACCTGCTGGTGAGTTGGATCGGGTGCTGAGGAGGAGGCCCAACAGACTTGGCAGACCCCAAAACTTGGTATTTTGAGGGTCTTTTGGGAATGTCTTGTGGAGCCGTCTGTCAGTGGGCCCTTCAACACATTCTTTTGATAATTGTAGAATTTTAAATCGGACTAGAGTTTTTTTTTTCTTGCCATATAAATCTTGAGATGTTTTATTCCACTCATCAAACAGCCGGATGGGGGTAAAAATTGGAAGAGTCTAAATTTACTGATGGATTTATATGGGACATTAGTTTTACAGCTTGGGCTGGTTCAGGGCGAATAGTGGGAGTCATTTCATCTCATTAATCTCAGATTGTTTTTATTTTATTGTTAAAAAGTAGGAGGAAATCATCAGAGCTGAGAGAAGCTGGGAGTGAGGGCTCTACTGCGATCTTCTTATTTTTCCATTCATGTTGATCATCAGCCTTGCAGGAGAAAGCAGAGCATCTTCTCTCTCAGGCAGGATTTCACCAGATTAAAAGCTTTGCGTTTATTGACCACTTGTGCTAAGTCTGGATGCCGCCATGACGCGCTGTTTGTCACTGAAATTGTGGAATTTCAGAATAATAGGTCTTGGACGCTGGCTCCAGGGAGCAATGTGCACGATCTGTCTTTATTTTCCCAGCTTTCGTTGGAATATTGATATATTGAGGAATCCAGGTCTCCATATAGCGTTACCTTTATCTTTACCTGAAGTGTTCTCTTTCTTACCGACAATCCGCACATTTGTTGTTGAAAATCTGTTCTCCAGGTCGTTCAGTTTGTCTGTCAAACATGCACCTGGTTTGTCAATTCTGCCACTTCGGTTTGTAAAGTAGAGACGTGTCCTTCAGCAAAGAGCGCTCCAGCTCAGCCGCTGCACCCCAAGTGTACAGCTCGCCATCCTTGGATTTCAAATGCACTTTTTGCCTCATCTATCTTTGCATCCACTGTCTTTGTAATCTTGTCAGCTCCCATAAGGCTGCCATAATCATCGGGTCTATCCCGCTCAGAGTCTTCTCTGCAGGCTAGCGCCGGAGCAAAGCTAGCTAGCTTAGGTACAGCTGTTAGTGTTAGCATTGCTAGCCAGATTCTTTGTGGTGTTTTTCTTCTTGTTTCACAAAATAACTGTCCAGGCTCTTCACATGTCTACTCCCCCCTGAAAATATCGGGTCTCCACAGGTAAACTCGTAATAAAGACTAATTATTTCCACGGAAGCGACCAGAGCCAGATAGACAGGTCCAATCTAACAGCCATCATCCCAGAAGTCCTTTAGTGAACATACTTCCATTAATATAACTATTACAATAGTTCCTTTAACCAAACAAATCACTGTTCTTCATCTTTTATTCTGCTTGAGACCAATATAGCCACGCCCCTCTTATGTTGGTCCCTGTATGAGGAATGGTAAGGTTTATTATACACAATTTTAGTAAATTTGTATTCATTTGTTTTAATAAATTCTAAGTCATTTAAATGGGATTCATGTAGATATACATAATCCATACATATATTTTTCTTTTTTCAGCTTTGTTAGTATCTTTGACTGCTTATCTTATCTTATCTTATCTTAATACGCCATAAAGGATGAAGAATGCTAGTCATAATTTTTCAGATGCCATTTTATGTATTTACCATTTTATGTATTTACCACGTTAAAATTATTCTCGCAAATCGGCTCTTACAAAACTCTTCGGTAAAACCCAACAGAACATAAAAGAACAAACAAACTGCAAAAAACGGAATGATCCAAAAGGGGATCAAAAGGTGGAGGTAAACCCATTTTCAAGGCAATAAAATAAAAGTATGGTTAGTAGAAGTGTAGTGGCACAGCCATTGTTGCAAAGGTCATTTCGGGATGTCCCCTCACCTGCAGCTCCTTCTTCTTTCACCTCTGACGTTGCCATGCCAAGTGGACTGCATTGAAGCTATTTCACTAGCCTAATACCCGGCGACTAGACCCTCTGCGTTTTGTGCATCGGTGAGTAGTGTTCATTCAACATGGTCAGGAGAGCAAATCAGGTATTGTCTTAGATCACTGGCGTCCTTGGCTCAACACACACAGAAGGGTTACCTGGTGGTATGCTTGTTCTATTCATCACTCTGGTAAGCATTCTAAATATTTACTTTTTACTTTCTACACTTTACTTTTTTAACTGATTACAAACAGATCCTGGTGCTCATTTCAGGTGTTTGTCTGGATCTGTTCTGTGCTCACTGGACGTTTGCACCACCTTCTGCACACTGTCTTGCCTCTTGAGTGCTACAGGTAGGTATTTTGTCGCTGACTAAACCCATACTGTAGGTTAAGTTCTCAAATTAATTCCAATTTGACTGTCGACAGGATTGGCATGAACCCCCTTTTTGTTAGGGTGCAACTCTTTGCTCACACTGCTTCTTCGCATCCTTCATGCAACTTATTCCCAATAAGACATGTTTCCACCATATTCCCTGCGCCGTAGGCCTCTTAACGTGGACCTTTTGGGTTGGACTCAGGACTGCTACCGAGCATCAACATGGTGTGCTGCTGTGTAGGCCTATATTTGGGCAATTGTGAACTAATAACTATTCTAATAAAGACCAGGTTTTATCTGTGAATGAGATCATTTATGGTTTATGGCCTTAATGATTTGGTAAATAAAATGTGTCATGCTAAAACATGTTAAAATAATGAACATAACTTTTCATGGTTCCTGTTTCTTTTCCATTCAGTCCTTTTATTGATGTGCCTTGGTTTAAAGTGTTTGTTGGATTCCTGGACCCTTAAGCAAATGCATTGAGCAGTTTGAGCAAGGCTTTTAGATAGAGGGCCGTCTTCCCGTATTTTGGACGGGGTATTTCCAAACGTGGACGGGCATTTTCGAGAGCAGGGATGGGGTTATTTTATTAATAAATCTTAGAAAAAAAGGGAATATCATCATTAAATCAGGCCGGGAAGCGTTTGACAATAGTCCGCCATTACAGTTCACTGTTTACAAGTGAAATGTATTCATTAATTAATAGTCCGGAGAATGCCGAAGCTACTTGTATTTTCCCCCGTACCTTTGGACGGGGTGTTTTCAAATCCTATCTAAAAGCCTGGTTTGATCACTCTTGCAGAGTCATTGAAGAAAGAGACGTGCTGGCCATAACACGTTCACTGAAATGATGGAACTTCAGTATAATAGGTTTGGACGCTGGTTTATGGCCGGTTTGGGAGTCAAGGATCAATGTGCAAAGCTTTTGTTGAACATTTAATAGGTTGAAAAATGCTGTATGTTAAAGTTTTATGAAGAAACAGACACCCCCTCTATTTTTTTTCTATTTCGCTAATGTGTCTTTTATTTTGGGTCCAGCCAACCAGTAGAGGGTGCTGTAAGGGCTCCAGTGGGGACCAGAGAGACAACGTGCAGGCGCAACTTCAGAATTAAACAAGTTGTGGCAAGACATATCTCCTCCGTCTATCCACAGGTATGATTCTAAATTATATTATTGACTTAAACTCGGTTCAAATGTAAACTATATGTAAATGTAAAGATTGTGAATGGAAGTGAAATGTATTTTCGTTTGTACTTTACTACTTTTCTACTATCCCTCATTGGTCCAGGCGTGTTCCATAGTAGAAAAAGCTTCAGTTGTAGTCATCTGGACTCAGTTTGAAAAAATAGACGTTTCGACTCTCATCCAAGAGTCATCGTCAATAAAATAAGAAGAATTTAGATCGAGAACTCTGATATTAATACTGTTCTGTGGTAAGACCCGCCCATTGGGAGGAGCCTTCCTGAAGTAGAAAGAGTTGTTTGTTTCAACAGAAACTCCCCCCTTGTATCTACCGAGCCTATTCAGAATCTTAATGGGCTATTAGAATCCTCTTTGTCTTTGTGAGACCCTGGCTCAACCACCCTGAGTACCTGATTAGCATCTGAATGTCCTGGTCCTCTACCTTTCCAGGGGTTCAGTAATCCATTATAAATAACAGGAAGATTAAACCTAAGCCCTCCATTTCTGTTTAAAGAAGGTCTTTCTTTTTTAACAAAAATAGCTTCCTTAACTCCTCTTTCAAACCATCTTTTCTCCCTGCTTAAAACCTTCACCTCACCGTCTTCAAACGAGTGATTAGAGGCTTCAAGATGGAGATGCACGGCACTCTGAGGTCCTGAACTTGTATTTCTTCTGTGCTGATAAAGCCTCTTGTGTAGAGGCTGTTTAGTCTCACCTATGTAACGTTCTTTACAGCTTTCTTCACTGCCACCAATGGGCGGGTCTTACCACAGAACAGTATTAATATCAGAGTTCTCGATCTAAATTCTTTTATTGACAATGACTCTTGGATGAGAGTCGAAACGTCTATTTTTTCAAACTGAGTCCAGATGACTACAACTGAAGCTTTTTCTACTTTCGTTTGTACTGTTTCATGTAGTCTCGTTTTCACCACGAGTCCATGTTAATTCAGTATTTAAAGTTATTTAAGCAAAGTATGGTCTTTTACCAAATAGGTCTTAATTTATTTATGTTTTATCATTTTATTTATTATTGATTATTGATTATATGAGATAATTGAATGATTGTGAGAATTAAACATGTCACCTCCATCTATCCACAGCCACGCCTTACCTTTAGGCTACACAGTCTTAACACTGAACTGTGTGCTCCTTGCTGCCGCCCAGCTTCGATCCCCCTAAGGCTCCGGTAACAGAAGCCTCCATAAATTTGACCACATCTTTTCTTTCAGTGTGTTCTGGAAGACCAAAAATCTGCATATTGCTTCTGCAACTACAATTCTCTAGGTCGTCCACATGATCTGTCAGGATGCTAACCTGCCTTGTTAGCTCAGCCACATTAGCATGCAAGATAGAGTCTCTCAAATCAAAGATTTCCTGTTCGGCTGCTGTGGCTTGGTTATCAGGTTTATTAGTCTTTGAATTTACCAGCGATAGCATCAATCTTTGCATCTACTTTCCTTTGTAATGTTCTCAGTTCCCTTACGCAGAGATCACTGGGTCCATCCCACTCCTGGGCTCCTTCGGAGTGGCACCTGGATCTGAGCTGGAGCTCTGTTTGTGGCAGGTATGGAATTAGGCGCCGAACCTTGTTAGCTTAGCTGTAGCATCGCTAACCTGGCTCTTCTAGGTCTAGGTTCATTATATATATCTGCTCCCACATGTGACAGATTAAAAAGCGAGTCACAGATTTGAAATTTGTCACAAGACACTATTTTCACTTTTTAGTTAATTATTGTGGTCAAGACTGTGTTCAGTACAAAAAGTATAAATGATAAAAATGTACATATACCTGTTAAAATTTTTTATTTCTATTGGCTGGCGGAAATGTGTGATATGCGCCTGCGCAAAGTTTTCAGCGTTCTTTCCTGAAATAAAACGGAAGAGTAAGGACGTGAACGTCTCTGTCCTTCTCTTTTCCCATTCAAAAAGCACCACGTACCTCTCCCAAACTGTCGGAGCAGAGGGCGCAACACACACAGATCCAACAGATTCAACCGCAGCCTGATAGCGCTGAGCTTAGCACCCATATTGTCTAATTCCACAAGAAACACATTTAAGCAAAATAGAAAATCAAAAACGAAACAAATTTTGTTAATTTTTTGTTTTACTATTCAACATATAGAGACATATTTCAAAACTGAATAGCTTTTGACCAAAGTTTTGAATGCAAAGACAAAGAGGGGAGATAAATACTGGTTAACGGAACTATTCATTTCAAAAAAACGTTGTCGTAAAATAATATTGGGGCTTTTTACTTGGTCCAACGTCAAGAATTAAAATCAATGGTCACCTGACCTCCGAGGCAACTGCTGTTGTGATTTTGGGGGTTACAAAAATATATTGAATTGAAACTGACCCACAGACTAGAAATGGGTGAGACAGGGCTGTGCTTGGTCTCCTCTATTTGCTTTTTTCCAGAATATTGGCCCAATGTCTGGATTCAAATAAAAAATAACTGAAAATTCTCTCTTTCTGACGACCCCTCTATTTAAATGACAGATGGGATATCTTAAATACTTAGGTGTGGTTCTCCATAAA
Organism: Eucyclogobius newberryi; assembly: GCF_026437365.1. Classification (NCBI taxonomy): domain Eukaryota; kingdom Metazoa; phylum Chordata; class Actinopteri; order Gobiiformes; family Gobiidae; genus Eucyclogobius; species Eucyclogobius newberryi. Next base: position 3,309,095 of record NW_027315757.1, read on the forward strand.
GATGTATCAACAGTCTTAGAGAAAAATGATATACTATAAAAAAGTCCTTTTGATTTGGATTTGGTTGGTTTTATCCAGTCTGGAAAATTAGCTCAAATCAGAGCGTTGCTGTACTCCGCTCTGAGTTTTTCAAAAAATTCTAAAATGTTGACTACATGTGGAACAGTTTGTGTCGTAGCTTTTTTGTTGGATGTTTCTTGTCTTTCCCTGTGCACTTTGCTCTCTCTCTCTGTGTCTTTTTCTGTGTATAAATATAAATATAAAAGAAAGAAATGTACTGGTCACAAATGCAGACCTGGTTAGGGGCATTTTTTGGTTTGTCTCTTTAAAATCACATATATTTTGAGGTGAAACATCAACTCATATCAAGTCACAGGGCTCAAAGTCTAGTCCCAGGTCGTAGTCTATTTTATTATGTCAGGTCTTGTGTCATGAAAACAGTGACTTAAGTCCAGTGTGAAGACCACTCTGTCATTCAGCCGTGGCAGTGTATGTAATATTAAAATGTTCAATTCAATTCAATTGATTTTTGTAATGCCCTAAATCACAACAGCGGTTGAAAAAGAATCCTTCTGCACTCATGAGTCGCACAATCTAATGTGGCTCTGACTCTTAGATGTGCTCTGAGATTTAAGCACAACATAAACACAGGGCAGGGCAGGGCTCTGATTGGCCGATAGCAGGCTCATTACACAGATAGGAGGGCGTCCGGGGGGACATGTTATCGTGCTGACCAGAGGAGTGTCTTGCTCCGGTGGGTGGAGCTGTCCTCTGTAGCCTACACACTCCTGATCTTTATCTGAATTACATCTAAAGGCACAAATATCAATAGAACATTGGGAGAAAGTTTGTAAGAGTTAGACTGCTAATTCACGGTTAATCTTACTTCAGTACAAACAGTTAATGAGGGAATCTCATCTCACACATGGGGAAATGTTAAAAATGGGTTAACGGTTATAGCAGCGTTGAGCTGACGCAGCCACACCTCTGCTGCAAAACTTGGCTTTAAATCATCGTCTGACCCACCTGATCCCAAAGAGGAAGAACAAGGACGACACAAGTGGTGTCCATAACCCTAACCCTCTGGTAACATTATGGGAAGATGCAAAACAACATGGAGCCACCAGCGTGGAGCATGTGAGTTCAGGTTGTGGTCACCATGGTGATACATTTCTGTTCATTTGAAGAGACTGATGACATGATTTATTTGTTTTTAACATCAGACTTGATGCTTGGTGTCAGGAGTGACTGGGGAGGTTTTTTAGGGGCCACTTCATTAGGATTGGACTTCCCTCCTTTTTACGGTCATTTTCTTCAGGTTTTTGGTATGATGCCTATTGTTTTCTTGTTGATTCTTTCAGCTGTTCTGTGTTCCTATGGTTCTTCTGTATGTTTGATGTTTTCGACCTGAGAGATTAAAAACATTCTATATTAATTAACGATGAAATCAGTACAATCAACCCAAAGGCATCAGAAGTAGCATCCTTCAATATGAACGGCACTGAATCCAATAAAACGAACAAAAAAATAAAAAAGAAATAAAAAAGAAAGAATAGACAATATATATTTACAAGAGACACACTTGAATGACACTGAACATCAAAAACTAAATTCTGTTCGTACCATTATCATACAAAGGCAAACATAGAAGGGGAGTTGCTTTTGAACAGAGGATGAAGAGGGCAGATATAGACTGTTCACTTTTAAATGTGTGTGCTCCACCAGGGGGCGATATCACCTCTGCTGATGTCATGGACCTGATTGTAAACCACTCTGAGGGAACCCTGATTTACGGCAGAAATTGGAATCTTCACATTCAGATCTAAAATCACTGAAGCAGATATAGGCACTAGGTGATCATGCTCCTGTCTACATTTCTGTAGATTTGGAGGAAAGATGAAAAAACACACTGCGGAGGTTCAATGCAGCTTAATGACCCTTTGTTTAAGGAAAAAATATCCAACAACATTAGGCTTTATCTGGAGGAAAATGATACAGGGGAAATGTCTCCGCCCATCCTGATGCTTCCAAAGCAGACTTAAGAGGACAAATTATAGCCATAGCCTTAGAAAAAAAGAAACAAAGGGAGAAAAAGCAAATGATCTGCAAGAAAACTTAATATTGTTGGAGGAAACCGTGCCAAAAAGGGGAGCCCTAAAATGCTACAAGAAATTAAAAAGATTAAAAAAAAGATAAAGATAAATTAATTATCTGACTTCACAGGAAATAGGCTCTTTCTATCTTTACAGATAATTTATGACAGTGGATCAAAATTGTATGAATTACCGAATTTAAAAAACAATCTGAGAGAAAAAAATTTCAAATACGGGACAAGCAAAATGATGTCATCTTAACCAACCAAGATCAAATTCAATCAGTAATTTGAATCCTTCTATAAAAAACTTTTTTTCAAAAATTCCATATGATAAAGAAGATGATATAAGTTCCTTTCTGGACACTCTCAATTTATTTGCCTGTTATGTCAGAAGAACAAAACAAAAAGTTAGGATCTGAAATAACAGTTTTGATGTGGTCTCTGGGGTGCGATGGGTTCACCTCAGAATGGCATAAAACTTTAAACACACTTACTCCTTTTCTTTGGCAACATTTTACTGGGCACAAGAAAACTCAGACCTCTTCTAGTGTGAAAGAGGCCGTCATATCCCTGATACCAAGAGAAGGGAAGGACCAATGTGATTGTGCCTCATATAGACCTGTTTCCATTCTGAATGTGGACTATTGTTTCTACACCTCAATTATGTCCAAAAGAATGGAACAAATCCTCCCAAATCCAGATCCACAATGATCAGACAGGATTCAAGAGCAAACGACACATAATGAATCATATACAAATATAACAAAACGTCGTAATAATTGTAATCATCAGTTTAGACACTGAGAAGGCTTTTGATTCTGTTAGTTGGCCATATTTATTCAAAGTGCTAAACAAATTTGAAATAATGGGGCTCTTTACGATGGTCCAACGTCAAGAATTAAAATCAATGGTCATCTGACAGATCAGCTGACCTTAGAAAGGGGGGTGAGGCAGGGCTGCGCCTGGTCTTCCCTCCTATTTGTTTTGTATTTGGAAACATTGATCCAATTTATTAGATTTTGCAATTAATTGCACGTAACTCCAACGGCCAACTCGTCACAGGGTCAACACAGAGACATAGACATTACAGACAGTTGACTCTCACATTCATTCACTATAGAGCCAATTTAGAGTCACCAATTTAGCATGTTTGGACGGTGGGAGGAGCTGGAGAACCCGGAGAAAACCCACGGTAACACATGCAGACTCCACCCAGAGAGATCATGTGATGTTGGTCTGGTCCGGGAATCGAACCCATGATCTCGATCTTGGAAGGCAAGTGCGCTAACCGCCTTTGGCACCGTGCACCCTACACAGATTATGTACCAGAAATGTCCATACCCAAGAAATTGGTCCAAAGACTGGATAAAAAAATGAATGTACAAAAAGCTGAAATGATCTCATTCTGGCGCCCCCCTCTGACCTTTAAAAAGACTTACCCATTTACCCAAAAGACTCTTTCAGTTTTTATCCCCAGCCGGCAGGGAGGTGGAGAACATGGAAGGAGCTAATACACAAACTAATCAAGGATGTTTAAATCTTAAACTGTTTGGCTTAAGATCAAAATGTCACACCTACAGCTCAGACTCAAGGTTTAAAGTCTGGACAACAAAAGGTCAAAGGTCTTTTACCAGATTGTAAAGGAGACTCATCTGAAGAACTTTGAGGAGGTGAAAGAATCCTCTGACTTAGAGGAACAGGACTTTTATAGGTTTTTACAAATGTAACCAGGAGAAAATAAGCTAAGATAAGATAAGATAACCCAGCAACAGCAGGGGAGAGGGGGGAATCACACAGTGTAGTAAACAAACAAAAAGACTGACCTACACTTACCAATTGCCTCAGAGCAGCAGCTTACCTGCATGTGCAATCCTCCGCCTTAAATAACAAGTGAGTCACTGGCATGCAGTACGGTGGCTTCCGTAGGTCAAACTACAGCCCATTACACAAATTAAAAATGATGACGACCATCATAGCCCCATTACTGAAATATTTATTAAAGCTTATAAATCTAAACTTTCAAAGGGATTAATATCTAAATTATACAATTGTATTAACAATCTGGGCAGTCACTACTGATGACATGAAGGGTCAATGGGAAAGAGAGGGTCACTCTGCTCTGGAGGATGAAGAGTGGGAAAGTATAAGTGCATCTCACTGGAGAACCACAGGATCACATTCTGTTGGAAAAGTGTGTCTGGTTTCTTTCTAAGCCCATGTCAAAGTGCCCATTACTCACAGGGAAATACAGACTGTTGGAGAGGATGTGGCAGCAGGAGGCAGACTGTTGGAGAGGATGTGGCAGCAGGAGACAGACTGTTGGAGAGGTTGTGGCAGCAGGAGGCAGACTGTTGGAGAGGATGTGGCAGCAGGAGGCAGACTGTTGGAGAGGATGTGGCAGCAGGAGGCAGACTGTTGGAGAGGATGTGGCAGCAGGAGGCAGACTGTTGGAGAGGATGTGGCAGCAGGAGGCAGACTGTTGGAGAGGATGTGGCAGCAGGAGACAGACTGTTGGAGAGGATGTGGCAGCAGGAGGCAGACTGTTGGAGAGGATGTGGCAGCAGGAGGCAGACTGTTGGAGAGGATGTGGCAGCAGGAAGCAGACTGTTGGAGAGGATGTGGCAGCAGGAGGCAGGCTGTTGGAGAGGTTGTGGCAGCAGGAGGCAGGCTGTTGGAGAGGTTGTGGCAGCAGGAGGCAGACTGTTGGAGAGGATGTGGCAGCAGGAAGCAGACTGTTGGAGAGGTTGTGGCAGCAGGAGGCAGACTGTTGGAGAGGATGTGGCAGCAGGAAGCAGACTGTTGGAGAGGATGTGGCAGCAGGAGACAGACTGTTGGAGAGGATGTGGCAGCAGGAGACAGACTGTTGGAGAGGATGTGGCAGCAGGATGCAGACTGTTGGAGAGGATGTGGCAGCAGGAGGCAGACTGTTGGAGAGGATGTGGCAGCAGGAGACAGACTGTTGGAGAGGATGTGGCAGCAGGAGGCAGACTGTTGGAGAGGATGTGGCAGCGGGAGGAAGACTGTTGAAGAGGATGTGGCAGCAGGAGACAGACTGTTGGAGAGGATGTGGCAGCAGGATGCAGACTGTTGGAGAGGATGTGGCAGCAGGAGGCAGACTGTTGGAGAGGATGTGGCAGCAGGAGACAGACTGTTGGAGAGGATGTGGCAGCAGGAGGCAGACTGTTGGAGAGGATGTGGCAGCGGGAGGAAGACTGTTGAAGAGGATGTGGCAGCAGGAGACAGACTGTTGGAGAGGATGTGGCAGCAGGAGACAGACTGTTGGAGAGGATGTGGCAGCAGGAGGCAGGCTGTTGGAGAGGTTGTGGCAGCAGGAGGCAGACTGTTGGAGAGGATGTGGCAGCAGGAAGCAGACTGTTGGAGAGGTTGTGGCAGCAGGAGGCAGACTGTTGGAGAGGATGTGGCAGCAGGAAGCAGACTGTTGGAGAGGATGTGGCAGCAGGAGGCAGACTGTTGGAGAGGATGTGGCAGCAGGAGGCAGACTGTTGGAGAGGATGTGGCAGCAGGATGCAGACTGTTGGAGAGGATGTGGCAGCAGGAGGCAGACTGTTGGAGAGGATGTGGCAGCAGGAGACAGACTGTTGGAGAGGATGTGGCAGCAGGAGGCAAACCACTATCATGTGTTTTGGGATTGTCCTGCTGTTCACAAGTTTTGGATTGAGATCAACAAAGCCTTACGGACAATTTATGACATCACCATCCCAATGGATTTCAGAACTATGTATTTGGGCCTCAGGACTCCTGTGACAGGTCGGACCAAGAGCAGTTCAGAAGCTCCTTATGAACAGAGACACAACAAGGCCAGTTACGTTGCCCGGATTGGCGTTACCGGGCAACGTCCTGCCTCCATCCTGGAGGTGGGTGCTTGACGGCGAGTCTGGTGACCGGGCCTTTCCCCACGGGGCCTGGCCGGGCACAACGAGTGACGTGGGGCCATCCTCCACTTCTCTGGTGTTGCCCACGGGGAGAGGTGGCGGGCTGGTGTGGGCTTGCTTATAGCCCCACAGCTTAGCTACCACGTGTAGGAGTTCACCTCAGTGAACGAGACGGTCACCTTCGGGTTTGGGACAGGTCTCTCACTGTTGTTTCGGCCTACGGGCCAAACAGCAGTGCAGAGTACCCGGCCTTTTTGGAGTCCTTAGGAGGGGTACTGGACAGTATTCAACTCACACCTCCGAGAGAGCTTCTCCCAGATCCCGGGGGAGGCTGGGGACATTGAGTCCAAGTGGACCATGTTCTCGACCTCCATTGTCAATGCGGCTGCTCAAACCTGTCGTGACGGCAACCGGAAGTAAGGGATGTCGTCAGGCTGAAGAAGGAGGTATATCAGGCCTCTTTGGCTGGTAGGACTCCTGAGGTCGTTGACAGTTATCGGCGGGCCAGGCGGGCCGCAGCTTGTGCTGTCGCAGAGGCAAAAACCCAGGGCTGGGAGGAGTTTGGGGAGGGCGCGGAGGAGGACTATCAGTCGGCCCGAAAGAAATTCTGGCAAACCGTCCGGCGCCTCAGGAAGGGAAAGCAGTGCTTCACCAACACCGTTTACGGTGCGAGTGGACACCTGCTGACCTCAACTGGGGATGTCGCCGGACGATGGAAGGAATACTTTGAGGACCTCCTTAATCCCACTGTCACGTCTTCCGAAGAGGAAGCAGAGACTGAGGACTCAGGGGCTGGCTCGTCCATCCCCCAAGCTGAAGTCACTGAGGTTGTTCGCAAAGTCCTCAGTGGCTCCGGGGGTGGATGAGATCCACCCTGAGTACCTAAAGTCTCTGGATGTTGTAGGACTGTCTTGGCTGACACGTCTCTGCAACATCGGAGCTGGAGCAGGGCCCACATGAGCCTGGCCCAGTGAAGAGGAGCTGGAGCAGGGCCCACATGAGCCTGGCCCAGTGAAGAGGAGCCGGAGCAGGGCCCACATGAGCCTGGCCCAGTGAAGAGGAGCCGGAGCAGGGCCCACATGAGCCTGGCCCAGTGAAGAGGAGCTGGAGCAGGGCCCACATGAGCCTGGCCCAGTGAAGAGGAGCCGGAGCAGGGCCCACATGAGCCTGGCCCAGTGAAGAGGAGCCGGAGCAGGGCCCACATGAGCCTGGCCCAGTGAAGAGGAGCCGGAGCAGGGCCCACATGAGCCTGGCCCAGTGAAGAGGAGCTGGGGCAGGGCCCACATGAGCCTGGCCCAGTGAAGAGGAGCTGGAGCAGGGCCCACATGAGCCTGGCCCAGTGAAGAGGAGCTGGAGCAGGGCCCACATGAGCCTGGCCCAGTGAAGAGGAGCTGGAGCAGGGCCCACATGAGCCTGGCCCAGTGAAGAGGAGCTGGAGCAGGAATGTGTGGTGTTGCAGTGCATCTCAGTCAGGCTCATCCTCTTCCTGCTGCCACTCGGGGCCATGCCCACCTGGCCCACCCCAGAACTGCCACAAGTGACACCTCTGGCCAAGGCAGAAGTCCCAAACATGTCAGGCTGAAGAATATCGCTTTTTGCATTAAGAACAGATGTTGAAACCACCGATGCATTATTGTGAAGGCCATCAGCTTGTCTCCATGGGGATGTTACTGCAGTTCCACAGTATGACTTTAAACATATCTTGCATGCATTGTCTTGGTTTTTGAGTTTCCATAGCTTCAGCCAGGAGTGGAGCTGTAGTGCCACCTTCAGGTCACAGCCTGTACTTCTTTTGCAGTTTCCAGACTACATACATGACTTTTTGAGTAATATTATATAAGTGTCAGTGTTGGCCCAGATTTCCTGGTTTATGATTAGGGTTGGACTTGATTGGTCATGTTCACACATAAATCATGAGCAATCCGTAAATGTACTTAAAGTGATGATATTTTTAGCACAGTTAACATATTGAAGCGTCTGCTAAAAAAAAAAAAAAGGTTTGTCCTTTTTAGGTTTACAATTTCACGATACATTTACGTAATTCCTATGTGCGTGGGTTAATCTGCTTCTCTATGATTGACCAATGACAGATTTATTTTTGAACTTTCTGCTGCTAATAAACTATTTTGTTAAGATGTGCGAGGCAAATGCTGTTGTGATTTTGTCACAAAAATATTGAACAGAAATTTGATTGTTAATCGTGACATCGCACAAGGAAATCCCATGACTGTAACCTAGCAACGTATAGTCCAAAATAATTGTTGGACCAAATATAATAAGAACATTCTTTTGTTAAATTATTGTTTAAAGGATCAGAACAATGTGTTTGCATGGGCCCGCTTGAGAGAGTCTCCTTGAGTGATGTCATCGATGTGCTGCATTGTTGGTGTAAAACTATAATTTATTTTCAAAACAGGTATTATCCCAACAAATAAAGTCATAGCAGTGTAGATGAGTTGCCCTCGCCCTGTGTAACTGCTCAGGCGGTCAGTTATCAAAGGTATCTGACAGGAGGGACACTGGACTGCACTTTGTCCAGTCAGGACGCCCACAGGTCAGAGCGCCCTGCCCCAGCACACATTCTGGGTCAGCGGGCTGCACCTCTCCATGGTCAGAAGTGTTTTCACATCTCTACAAAGTCTATTTTTCACTGGGAATTCAATATGGTTCGTTTTGAAGTGTGCATGACAAGCAGGCTCATGTCCACAGGTTTATTTCAGGTGCAAGGAGTATAAAACATGACACGCATCAGGTACAAAAGGTGAAAGAGCCACATCTAAAGCTCCTGTTCTGGAATAACATCTGTATTTGTGTCTCTCTTGTGGAGGGCAAGGGGCGAATGCTTTGCTTCTTTGAATACACAATCTAATTCTGCCAGAACTCTTATAATTATACTGTGATATGTACAAAACTGTTGATGTGATTGATGTATAAGTTACTGGCTCGTCACTAGAACTGTCATTGTGGCCACGCCTCCTCAACTCTATCTTTATATTGCTCTAAAATCGCAAAATCCTGACGCATCAGAATCAGTGACGCTCTAAACTTAAGCGTCCTCAGCTCATTCGTAACGTCTTTAACGTTCTGTCAGTGACATTCACCACAACGTTTTTATTGTATTTAAAAGTATTTATTCATTTTGGCTCAACTCTGTAAAAAACCCATAAAGATTGAAGTTACGCTAACTGTGAGCTAACCGTGAGTTAACCGTGAGTTAACCGTGAGCTAACCGTGAGCCAACTGTGAGCTAACCGTGAGCTAACCGTGAGTTAACCGTGAGCTAACCGTGAGCCAACTGTGAGCTAACCGTGAGCTAACCGTGAGCCAACTGTGAGCTAACCGTGAGTTAACCGTGAGTTAACCGTGAGTTAACCGTGAGCTAACCGTGAGCCAACTGTGAGCTAACCGTGAGCTAACCGTGAGCCAACTGTGAGCTAACCGTGAGCTAACCGTGAGCTAACTGTGAGCTAGGCCAGGTGTCTATTCATCTTGATCCCAGTGGTAGTTTTTCCTTATGTAATGAAGAGATAAACCAGGACAAAGACTAGCGTAGAACCCCCTTGTGATAGTACAGACTGTGAACACCGAGGTGCTGGGACATACACAGTATGTATCTGCAGCTGCCCCCACCCCCCCTAAAATAATAACCCTAACAGAGGCAAAGGTCAAAGTTCATCGTGTCGTTTCGTCAGATCTTCTCCATAGTTGGTTGCCTGGCTGCCCACAAACATGTTCCAGTTGGCCAAGATCTCCTTCTTTGTGATCTTCTCATCCTAAAAAGAGACAGAGGGGTTAAAGGGCGGGGCAGAGGGGTTAAGGGGCAGGACAGAGGGGTTAAAGGGCAGGACAGAGGGGTTAAAGGGCGGGGCAGAGGGGTTAGGGGCGGGGCAGAGGGGTTATGGGTGGGGCAGAGGGGTTAAAGGGCGGGGCAGAGGGGTTAAGGGGCGGGGGCAGAGGGGTTAAGGGGCAGGACAGAGGGGTTAAAGGGAGAGACAGAGGGGTTAAAGGGCGGGGCAGAGGGGTTAAAGGGAGAGACAGAGGGGTTAAAGGGCGGGGCAGAGGGGTTAAAGGGCGGGGCAGAGGGGTTAAAGGGAGAGACAGAGGGGTTAAAGGGCGGGGCAGAGGGGTTAAAGGGAGAGACAGAGGGGTTAAAAGGGACAAAGAGATTAAAGGGATGACGTGAGGTAATGAGAGGGAGAGGCAGTTAAGGGAGCTGACCTTGTCGGTGTCGGTCTCGTGGATCAGGTGCTTGGCCTCGTTCTCGGCGTGGTCCACCTCTCCAGGTAACACCCACTGGGCCACCTCGTCTGCGTCCAGGAAGCCGTCCTGCACACACACACGCCTGAAGTGACCCCTCTGACAGAAGGCTAATGCGAAATGCTAATGCTACAGTTAAAGGGGCCGTTTCTGCCACTTACGGTTTTGAAATGTGAAAAACAGTTCATTTGAAGCTCTTCGCAGCTCCACTAACACGTCACTTTGTTCACTCACCTAATGCTTTCCAGCTTCCTAAATATTCACCATGATTATAACCATTTATATAGTCCTAAGTTTATAACCATTTTTGACAAGAGCCCAGAGCCAGTTAGGCCTTCCAGGTAAAGCTAACAAATATTAGCATTGCTTTAGAGATAGGTACAGAGAGCGCGCTGTGGTCTCATTTTCACCCAAATGGAGGTTTTTACAATAAATCTGGTTCATGAACTAGTTCTGTTTTTCATGTTTCAAACAGTAAAAATCAGATAGAGCCGTTTCCTCACACTATAAGTGGATCACAACATTGATTTGACTGCATTGGTAATGTGCATGTGCACGTCCTACTCGTCCTCCTCGTCCTCCGCGTGTAAGCTAGTGAGGCGTCCTTTACCTTGTTGACGTCCCTGAATTCACTGAAGTGTTTGCGCTCGGTCTGGACCCAGTCGGGCTCGTTGTCCCCGTCCTCCTCAGAGTACATGTCACCTGCAGGGGGCGCACACACACACACACACACACACACACACACACAGTGAGACACAGTGAGACACAGTGAGACACAGTGAGACACAGTGAGACACAGTCTTCTGCTCCAGCACTCACCGATGTACTCCTGGATGTCCACCTTTCCGTCGCCGTTCTTGTCTATGTCCTCCACTGTTTCCTTAAAGCACATAGTGGATAGTCTGTCAGCCAATCATAGCCATAGTCTGACAGCCAATCACAGCTGCTTTTCAACCAATCACTTCTGGATAGGGCTGCACCTATCGATTATTTTAGTAATCAAGCATTCGATTCTTTTCTTCGAATAATCGTTTATTTTTTTTGTACATTTGTAAACTATTTAAAAACATATTACATTTTTTAAAATAAATAATTATAGTGCATAGTAATAAACAAATAACGAGATTCTGCTTAAAAAAATACATTTTATTCTTAATTTCACATAAGTTTGTCCCCAAAACAGTAACATTTCACTTCAGTCCAAATTGCTCTGTTTGTACATAAAGAATATATATAAAGGACTAATTCACTTGTCACCAGACTGTACAGTACACTAACCCTACAGTACAGACTGTACAGTACACTAACCCTACAGTACAGACTGTACAGTACACTAACCCTACAGTACAGACTGTACAGTACACTAACCCTACAGTACAGACTGTACAGTACACTAACCCTACAGTACAGACTGTACAGTATACTAACCCTACAGTACAGACTGTACAGTACACTAACCCTACAGTACAGACTGTACAGTACACTAACCCTACAGTACAGACTGTACAGTATACTAACCCTACAGTACAGACTGTACAGTACACTAACCCTACAGTACAGACTGTTACAGTATACTAACCCTACAGTACAGACTGTACAGTATACTAACCCTACAGTACAGACTGTACAGTACACTAACCCTACAGTACAGACTGTTACAGTATACTAACCCTACAGTACAGACTGTACAGTACACTAACCCTACAGTACAGACTGTACAGTATACTAACCCTACAGTACAGACTGTACAGTATACTAACCCTACAGTACAGACTGTTACAGTATACTAACCCTACAGTACAGACTGTACAGTACACTAACCCTACAGTACAGACTGTACAGTACACTAACCCTACAGTACAGACTGTACAGTATACTAACCCTACAGTACAGACTGTACAGTATACTAACCCTACAGTACAGACTGTACAGTACACTAACCCTACAGTACAGACTGTACAGTACACTAACCCTACAGTACAGACTGTTACAGTATACTAACCCTACAGTACAGACTGTACAGTACACTAACCCTACAGTACAGACTGTACAGTATACTAACCCTACAGTACAGACTGTACAGTATACTAACCCTACAGTACAGACTGTTACAGTATACTAACCCTACAGTACAGACTGTACAGTACACTAACCCTACAGTACAGACTGTACAGTACACTAACCCTACAGTACAGACTGTACAGTACACTAACCCTACAGTACAGACTGTACAGTATACTAACCCTACAGTACAGACTGTACAGTACACTAACCCTACAGTACAGACTGTACAGTACACTAACCCTACAGTACAGACTGTACAGTATACTAACCCTACAGTACAGACTGTACAGTATACTAACCCTACAGTACAGACTGTTACAGTATACTAACCCTACAGTACAGACTGTACAGTATACTAACCCTACAGTACAGACTGTTACAGTATACTAACCCTACAGTACAGACTGTACAGTACACTAACTCTACAGTACAGACTGTACAGTATACTAACCCTACAGTACAGACTGTACAGTATACTAACCCTACAGTACAGACTGTACAGTATACTAACCCTACAGTACAGACTGTACAGTACACTAACCCTACAGTACAGACTGTACAGTATACTAACCCTACAGTACAGACTGTTACAGTATACTAACCCTACAGTACAGACTGTACAGTATACTAACCCTACAGTACAGACTGTACAGTACACTAACCCTACAGTACAGACTGTACAGTACACTAACCCTACAGTACAGACTGTACAGTATACTAACCCTACAGTACAGACTGTACAGTACACTAACCCTACAGTACAGACTGTACAGTACACTAACCCTACAGTACAGACTGTACAGTATACTAACCCTACAGTACAGACTGTACAGTACACTAACCCTACAGTACAGACTGTACAGTATACTAACCCTACAGTACAGACTGTACAGTACACTAACCCTACAGTACAGACTGTACAGTACACTAACCCTACAGTACAGACTGTACAGTATACTAACCCTACAGTACAGACTGTACAGTACACTAACCCTACAGTACAGACTGTACAGTATACTAACCCTACAGTACAGACTGTACAGTATACTAACCCTACAGTACAGACTGTACAGTATACTAACCCTACAGTACAGACTGTACAGTATACTAACCCTACAGTACAGACTGTACAGTATACTAACCCTACAGTACAGACTGTACAGTACACTAACCCTACAGTACAGACTGTACAGTATACTAACCCTACAGTACAGACTGTACAGTACACTAACCCTACAGTACAGACTGTTACAGTTACAGTAGCCTTAACATAAGACTCTGGATTGTAAAACTTCACGTTGAGTGAGACCAGTGATGCTGGTGTTTTGAGCGTCGTCCCGTCATGACACGCCCCCTCGCGCGCCGTCCGCGTGGACCTCATTTCCACGTGGAATTTACATACGGGAAGTTTAATCCAAGCTTAAAGTGAACGGCTCACGGTGCTAATGCTGCTGAACGTCTGCAGAGTGACAGCTCCGTGCTCTTTCACACTGAACTCCTGAGTTTAAAACACGCTGCTGAGCTTTAGCTGCTGCAGGTCCACAACAAGCTCTGTGTGAAACAAAGCGCCACAGATTCACCTGTATTTAATTAAACATGTAAATTAAAGAAATCATCAAGGCAATAGAATAATAATCTAAGATTTTTTGTAATCAAATTACTCAATTTACTCGAGTAATGGTTGCAGCCCTACTTCTGAAGGGCCAGGACTCCCCTGAAAACAGATTCTGAATCTCAGTGGGACTTTCCTGGTTAAATAAAGGTCGATAATCCAGCCCGTGCATGTGCTGGTTCCTGTGCCATCTGTACCTGCACCACCACGCCCTTCATGTAGTCGTACTCCTCCGGGTGCAAGAAGGCGGTGAATTCCTCTCTTGTGGCGATGCCATCGTGGTCCCGGTCCGCCACCTTGAAGCGGCGCTCGTCTCGGGACAGCATGGTCCTGTACGTGCTTTTGTCCTCCACGTCATCAAACTCTTCTCCTGTAGAAGAACACACCGCGTGAACAAACTCAACTGTAAAAAATTTAATAAAAGAGAATGTTTTTTTCATAATCAACAAATGGTTTACAGGTCACAGAAAATGTCTGTTGTCCTCATTTCAGCCTTTTCCTGAAACCGACCAACCTTATTATTCCTAAAGGGCCAAACAAATATCAGGTGTCAAGTCTTGTCTTGTTTGATGCACGATAAAACCTGGAATATATTTTCCAAATAATTGATTTACACAAATGTGTATTTTAAAACCGGTCACAATTGTGAATAGACACTCTTACTCAGCTCTTCAGATCTTCACCACCATTGAATATTATTATTATTATTATTATTATTATTATTATTATTATTATTATTATTATTATTATTATTATTATTATTATTATTATTATTATTATTATTATTATTATTATTATTATTATTATTATTATTATTATTATTATATTATTCAGCTCTAGAATATGAAAGGCGGTATGGAAGATTTTTCGGCGATTTGAGAACGCAGGCGGAAGTGCTCATGCCACTCCCCCGTGCTCATGCCACTCCCCCGTGCACATGCCACTCCCCCGTGCTCATGCCACTCCCCCGTGCTCATGCCACTCCCCCGTGCTCATGCCACTCCCCCGTGCTCATGCCACTCTCCCGTGCACATGCCACTCCCCCGTGCTCATGCCACTCCCCCATGCACATGCCACTCCCCCGTGCACATGCCACTCCCCCGTGCTCATGCCACTCCCCCGTGCTCATGCCACTCCCCCGTGCTCATGCCACTCCCCCGTGCTCATGCCACTCCCCCGTGCTCATGCCACTCCCCCGTGCTCATGCCACTCCCCCATGCGGACTGATACAACACACACGTGTGTTTGTTTATTAGCGCAACGGAGCGCATCACATCGTTCGTCTCCCGTAGATTTCTGTCCATTTCTGAGTCAGCTCGAACCGTCTTTCTCCGTCTTCATTTTGCCCCGTACACTGAGGGAACTATATTATGATAGATCCATGCGCTTAGGCACGCGGAAACGTGGGGACGAGCGATAGGTGCGTTTTATGATTGACACGTGGCAGGACAAATGATTTATCCACGCCACGAGGAAATATGATAAAAAAAATTCCTGAAAAAAATCGTCCATACCACCTTGAAGTAAAGTTTGTACTCTTTAAAGCCAAAATAAAACATCTCCATCTGTTTTTTTCTTTCAGAGTCCAGATGATACAACTGAATCTTTTTCCTCAATGGAACACTCCTGACGAATGAGGCGTTACAACGATCTATACCTATAACGATGCACCTATAGCTTTTTGCTGGTGTGGTCCTGGTTTGCACCTTAATCAGGCAGAACTTGCAGGGAGCGTTCTTGATAACCTGTTTATATAAATGTACAGTCACGTTCCATATAGGAAGTAAACCTGGCCACAAACTGGCTCCTTCAGGGCTGGTTTCCATTCACTTTCTATTGAAACATCTCTCTCTTTCTCTGCTGTTGGAGGCTCGTCTTTCTGACCTTAACATTTTTGAAAAGCTCTACACGATCAGGGGATTTATTTCACTATTGTCTTTGTAAATCAAGTTATGAACAATAACAGCTGACCAATCGGGAGCCTTCTTTCCCACAGGTCCAGCTCACATTAGCAACAGGTTTGATTGTTCTCTTACCCAGGTAGAACCCATAGGTGGCGCTCTTGTTCTCTTACCCAGGTAGAACCCATAGGTGGCATTCTTGTACTCCTCCCAGGCGATCTTTCCGTCCTGGTTCTTGTCGTAGTCGCTCCAGTGCTTGTCCACGTTCTCCTGGATGTAGCTCCTCTGGCGGTACTTGATCCACTGATGCAACTCGCCTTGGTCGATGAAACCATCTTTGTTTGTGTCGATGCGCTCCACAATCTTCCTGTCAGCATAAAATAAATTCAGAAATAAAGAAATATGAATGACATTAAAACCTTTGATAGGTTTGGCATTCGACATTTTAGAGCAGATTAAACCCTGTCACTTCTAACACCAATCCTCAGAAAGAACTGGACATTTGACCTCATTAACCCCCGCTGTATTTTTCAATCTCCCACATTTGGCACATCGATGAGTAAATGTATTTAGTCACAGAGTTTATGTACTAAAGTAGACGACCAACATGGAGAATAAAGACTGATGTTAAACACAAATAAATCATGTCGTTAGTCTCTTCAAATTCACAGAAATGTATCACCATGGTGACCACAACCTGAACTCACACACTCCACGCTGGTGGCTCCATCTCTCATGTTGTTCAGTTCTCTGTGTTCTGCATCTTCCTGAGCAGCACCTCAGCTTCTCCTGGTCTTCTGAGGAGCACCTCTGCTTCTCCTGGTCTTCTGAGGAGCACCTCAGCTTCTCCTGGTCTTCTGAGGAGCACCTCTGCTTCTCCTGGTCTTCTGAGGAGCACCTCTGGTTCTCCTGGTGTTCTGAGGAGCACCTCAGCTTCTCCTGGTCTTCTGAGGAGCACCTCTGCTTCTCCCGGTGTCCTGAGGAGCACCTCTGCTTCTCCTGGTGTTCTGAGGAGCACCTCTGCTTCTCCCGGTGTTCTGAGGAGCACCTCTGCTTTTCCTGGTCTTCTGAGGAGCACCTCTGCTTCTCCTGGTGTTCTGAGGAGCACCTCAGCTTCTCCTGGTCTTCTGAGGAGCACCTCTGCTTCTCCTGGTGTACTGAGGAGCACCTCTGCTTCTCCTGGTGTTCTGAGGAGCACCTCTGCTTCTCCTGGTCTTCTGAGGAGCACCTCTGCTTCTCCTGGTCTTCTGAGGAGCACCTCTGCTTCTCCTGGTGTTCTGAGGAGCACCTCTGCTTCTCCTGGTGTTCTGAGGAGCACCTCTGCTTCTCCTGGTGTTCTGAGGAGCACCTCTGCTTCTCCCGGTGTCCTGAGGAGCACCTCTGCTTCTCCTGGTGTTCTGAGGAGCACCTCAGCTTCTCCTGGTGTTCTGAGGAGCACCTTTGCTTCTCCCGGTGTCCTGAGGAGCACCTCTGCTTCTCCTGGTGTTCTGAGGAGCACCTCTGCTTCTCCTGGTGTTCTGAGGAGCACCTGGTGTTCTGAGGAGCACCTCTGCTTCTCCTGGTGTTCTGAGGAGCACCTCTGCTTCTCCCGGTGTTCTGAGGAGCACCTCAGCTTCTCCTGGTCTTCTGAGGAGCACCTCTGCTTCTCCCGGTGTTCTGAGGAGCACCTCAGCTTTTCCTGGTCTTCTGAGGAGCACCTCAGCTTTTCCTGGTCTTCTGAGGAGCACCTCTGCTTCTCCTGGTGTACTGAGGAGCACCTCTGCTTCTCCTGGTCTTCTGAGGAGCACCTCTGGTTCTCCTGGTGTTCTGAGGAGCACCTCAGCTTCTCCTGGTCTTCTGAGGAGCACCTCTGCTTCTCCTGGTGTTCTGAGGAGCACCTCTGCTTCTCCTGGTGTACTGAGGAGCACCTCTGCTTCTCCTGGTGTTCTGAGGAGCACCTCTGCTTCTCCTGGTCTTCTGAGGAGCACCTCTGCTGTTTTTTTACCTTCTAAAGTCACAGAAGAGTCACAGGGAGAGAGAACCCATGTCTCAGTTTTCTCCTCCTGAGCTCGTCACAGATGTGGTGGAACTTTGTCATTGCTGACACACCTTGTATGGAATATCTGGAGCAAAGAAGACGCGCTTGCCTTTGTACTAGAGGTCTCCTTTAACCCTGGAGGTCTCCTTTAACCCTAGAGGTCTCCTTTAACCCTTGCAGCCTTCATGACATGTTCCTACACACGATTGTTAAGAAACCTCATAATCAGGCCAGGTTTATCAGCTGCTAGTCCTGGTTGCCATGGCGATGTGCTCTTTCAATTGTGATGAGGGGGACTTCAACTCCTGAGCCATCAAGAAGGTCAGATATTATCTTCTCCAAAAAGCTTTCTGTATCCTATCCTTCTTCTCCTACGCCCACATGCCTCAGGTTAGGACGACATGATTTAGACTCCAAATCCAGGAGCTTATTTTTCAGTCATTCCCTGCGTGCTAGTGCACACCTGCAGGCTCGTTCCCAGGATATCAGCACGTTCTCCTGGCTGCACAAGTTCCTTCAGTGTATCTCCACACTTTGGACTGCGAAGTACAAAAATGGGAGGGACGAGGGACGACAGGGAAAGACTGTGTTCGAGCTCAGAAGAGACAGAAATCTGCAGAGACAAGAGATGCGATGCGATCCGGTCACGCTAATAAACTAACACATGTGTAGCAGCGGGCTGTTGCATGCTCATGCGCGAGGTTTGATGGCAGGCGGCCTCTTGGAAAGAACAGGAGGTGGGGGTGAGTTTCAACACATTTTTAAACTACTAACTACTACTAACAGTCGCTAATCTTTAAAACTGTTTGCCAGTGAAATGGGAGGTTCAGAGCAAAAGAGACAAAGCAGTATAATTTGGTTAATCCTGCGTCATCCTGGCTCCTCTGAATGTGGCCGAGCTCCTCACCCTATCTCTAAGAGAGCACCCAGCCACCCTGCGGAGGAAACTCATTTCGACCAATTGTATCCGCGATCTTGTCCTTTCGGTCATTACCCAAAGCTCATGACCATAGGTGAGGTCAGAACGTAGATTGACGGATAAATCAAGAGCTTTGCCTTTCGACTCAGCTTCTTCTTCACCACAACAGTCCAATTGACAGGCGGATCGATGCAGCGGCTGCATCACTGCAGTCGCTGCACCGATCCGACTGTCCATCTCACGCTCCATCCTTCCCTCACTCGTGAACAAGACCCCGAGATACTTGAACTCCTCCACTTGAGGCAAGGACTCCCCACCCACCTGGAGAGGGCAAGGACCACCCCCACATGAAGAGGTCAAGCCACATTTTTCCGGTCGAGAACCACAACCTCGGATTTGGAGCTGATTCTCATCCCAGCTGCTTCACACTCGGCTCAAACCGTCCCAGTGCATGTTGCAGGTCCGGGTTTGATGGAGCCATCAGGACAACATTGTCTGCAAACAGCAGAGATGAGATCCTGTGGTCCCCAAACCGGACACCCTCCGACCCCTGACCACACCCTCCGACCCCTGACCACACCCTCCGACCCCTGACCACACCCTCCGACCCCTGACACGCCTAGAAATTCTGTCCATAAAAACTATGAACAGAACCAGTGACCATCATGCACTGGGAACAGGTCTGACTTACTGCCGGCAATGAAAATGGCTCCTGCTCCGGTCATACAGGGACCGGATAGCCCTGAGCAAAGGGCCCCGGACCCAATATTCCCAGAGCACCTCCCAAAGGACACCCAAGGGACACGGTCAAAAGCCTTCTCAAGATCAACAATGGACTGTTTGGGCAAACTCCCATGAACCCTCGAGCACCCGATGGAGGGTATAGAGCTGGTCCAGTGTTCCACGACCGGGATGAAAACCACTCTGCTCCTCCTGAATCCGAGGTTCGACTATCGGTCGGATTCTCCTCTCCAGTACCTTGGAATAGACCTTACCCGGGAGGCTGAGGAGTGTGATCCCGCTGTAGTTGGAACACACCCTCCGGTCCCCCTTCTTGAACAGAGGGACCACCACCCCGGTCTGCCAGTCCAGAGGCACGGTCCCCGACCACCACGCCATGTTCTAGAGACGTGTCAGCCAAGACAGTCCTACAACATCCAGAGACTTGAGGTACTCAGGGTGGATCTCATCCACCCCCGGAGCCACTGAGGACTTTGCGAACAACCTCAGTGACTTCAGCTTGGGTGATGGATGAGCCAGCCTCCGAGTCCCCGGTCTCTACTTCCTCTTCGGAAGACGTGACAGTGGGATTAAGGAGATCCTCAAAGTATTCCTTCCACCGTCCGACGACATCCCCAGTCGAGGTAATTAAGTGTCCACCCGCATCGTAAACGGTGTTGGTGAGGCACTGCTTCCCCCTCCTTAGGCGCTGGACGGTTTGCCAGAATTTCTTTGGGGCCGACTGATAGTCCCCCTCCATGGCCTCCCCGAACTCCTCCCAGGCCCGGGTTTTTGCCTCTGCAACAGAACAAGCTGCGGCCCGCCTGGCCCGCCGATAACTGTCAACGACCTCAAGAGTCCTACCAGCCAAAGAGGCCTGATATACCTCCTTCTTCAGCCTGACGACATCCCTTACTTCCGGTGTCCACCACCGGGTTCGGGGGTTGGCGCCGCGACAGGCACCGGAGACCTTGCGACCACAGCTCCGAGCAGCCGCATCGACAATGGAGGTGGAGCACATGGTCACTCAATGTCCCCAGCCTCCCCCGGGATCTGGGAGAAGCTCTTCCAGAGGTGTGAGTTGAAGTTAACAAAATAAATACATAATCTAATGCACTTTGGAGAAACTAATAATAATCCAACACCGGAATTGATATATCGCCCTTACTTTCGAGGTGTCTCTAGTTGTCAGATACATTGATTCAGACCAGGACCACGGTGCTGTGTGTGGAACTCACGCAAGGCGCTCTTTGCTCTCCTCGGGGGTGAGCTGATCGAAGGTCTTAGCGTCCTCTTTGCCCAGGAATGCCTCGTGGTCGTACTGGAAGCCATGCGTGTCATCGTGGATGTGGTCACTGAGCTGAGGCTGGTGGTGGACTCGCTTCTCCTGAGCTGGCACCGCGACAGACACAGCTGTGAGCGCACACACCAGAACCAGGAACCTCAGCATGCCCTGCATCTTCAGCTGTGGACCAGGCGTAGGAGAAGGTTTTCAAGCAGATGAATAACCAGTGAAAATGTGTGCACCATTTTCACCGAGATCAACCTCCGCGGGTGGTCCACTTTCAAGCTCGGGTCCTCTACCAGAGGCCCCTGGGAGCTTGAGGCTTCTTCAGTATCTTTGCTGTTCCTGCACTTTTCTGGACTGAGATGTCTGATGTTTTTCCTGGATCTGCTCAAGTCATTCCTCCAGTTTGGGGGCCACTGCCCCAAGTGCTCCGGTCACTACAGCACCACCGATACCTTCACGCTCCAGACCTTCTCCAGCTCCTCTCTGAGGCCCTGGGATTTCTCTAGTTTCTTATTCCAGGTGTGTGTGTGTGTGTGTGTACACACATCACTTGGGGCAGTGACCCCCAAACTGGAGGAATGGCTTGAGCAGATCCAGGATAAGCATCGGAACTCTCGCTCCAGAAAAGTTGAGATACTGCACAAAACCCTCAAGGACGAGAGAGCGAGAGCGAGAGCGAGAGAGAGAGAGAATCATAATATAGTTCCCTCAGTGTACGGGACAAAATGAAGACGGAGAAAGACAGTTCGAGCTGACGCAGAAGAAGACGGAGAAATGTGATCCGTCGCGCTAATAAACAAACGCACGTGTGTGTTGTATCAGTCCACACGGGGGAGTGGCATGAGCACGGGGGAGTGGCATGAGCACGGGGGAGTGGCATGAGCACGGGGGAGTGGCATGAGCACGGGGGAGTGGCATGAGCACGGGGGAGTGGCATGTGCACGGGGGAGTGGCATGAGCACGGGGGAGTGGCATGTGCACGGGGGAGTGGCATGTGCACGGGGGAGTGGCATGAGCACGGGGGAGTGGCATGAGCACGGGGGAGTGGCATGAGCACGGGGGAGTGGCATGAGCACGGGGGAGTGGCATGAGCACGGGGGAGTGGCATGTGCACGGGGGAGTGGCATGAGCACGGGGGAGTGGCATGTGCACGGGGGAGTGGCATGTGCACGGGGGAGTGGCATGAGCACGGGGGAGTGGCATGAGCACGGGGGAGTGGCATGAGCACGGGGGAGTGGCATGAGCACGGGGGAGTGGCATGAGCACGGGGGAGTGGCATGTGCACGGGGGAGTGGCATGTGCACGGGGAGTGGCATGAGCACGGGGGAGTGGCATGAGCACGGGGGAGTGGCATGAGCACGGGGGAGTGGCATGTGCACGGGGGAGTGGCATGAGCACGGGGGAGTGGCATGTGCACGGGGAGTGGCATGAGCACGGGGGAGTGGCATGAGCACGGGGGAGTGGCATGAGCACGGGGGAGTGGCATGTGCACGGGGGAGTGGCATGAGCACGGGGGAGTGGCATGTGCACGGGGGAGTGGCATGAGCACGGGGGAGTGGCATGAGCACGGGGGAGTGGCATGAGCACGGGGGAGTGGCATGAGCACGGGGGAGTGGCATGTGCACGGGGGAGTGGCATGAGCACGAGTTCTCAAATCGCTGAAAAATCTTCCATTGCGCCTTTAAGAATAAAGGCTAAAGAATAAAGTCTTTAAAGAATAAAGTCTAAGAATAAAGTCTAAAGAATAAAGTCTTTAAAGAATAAAGTCTAAGAATAAAGTCTAAAGAATAAAGTCTTTAAAGAATAAAGTCTTTAAAGAATAAAGTTGAAGAGAATGCAGTGTCGGGGCAATCGCGATCACAACACGGTCGCTCAGGTGGTGAGAGCCATCATCGCCGCTAGCTAGGCTTTAATTTAGTTTGGGTTTAAACCTGGCTGGCTTAGTCCTAATTTAGACCTGATTTAGTCTCAGTTTAGTCCAAGTTTAGAATTGATTGGTCATAATATTTAGTCTAAGGCTGCTGACAAAATAAAATAAATAATTCATATTTCCCTTTTATTGGTGATGTGCAGGTTATTTAGGGAGAATCTGACCTGGAAGAGTTGAAAACACCTGCTGAATAGAGCAGTGTTTCCCAATCAGGGGTACAGGGATGTGCCCTTATTTGGAATGGGTTCAGATGAAATGAAGGTGAAATTTAATAATACCCAAATAAATTGGTTTAACTTGTACTTTATTTTTTCTTAATTTGACATCAATATAATTAAAACAAGAAAAGTGTAAACTGTAACCATTTACAATATGTCACTGTGTAAAATGTCAAGCAAGTGAGTCAGGGGCCAGGGGCCCTCAATGTGAGACGAGCTGTGCTGGACCAACCAGGCAATAACGCTCAGTCCAATATTGTATCATTCTATCAACTACATTACCCTCTTAAGGTCACTTAAGGTCACTTTACCCTCTTAAGGTCACTTTACCCTCTTTAGGTCACTTAAAGGCGGTATGGACGATTTTTCGGCGATTTGAGAACGCAGGCGGAAGTGCTCATGCCACTCCCCCGTGCACATGCCACTCCCCCGTGCTCATGCCACTCCCCCGCGCTCATGCCACTCCCCCGCGCTCATGCCACTCCCCCGCGCTCATGCCACTCCCCCGCGCTCATGCCACTCCCCCGCGCTCATGCCACTCCCCCGTGCACATGCCACTCCCCCGTGATCATGCCACTCCCCCGTGCTCATGCCACTCCCCCGTGCTCATGCCACTCCCCCGTGCTCATGCCACTCCCCCGTGCACATGCCACTCCCCCGTGCTCATGCCACTCCCCCGTGCACATGCCACTCCCCCGTGCACATGCCACTCCCCCGTGCTCATGCCACTCCCCCGTGTGGACTGATGAGGAATAAAGTCTGGTGGTAATGCAACACTCGGATGCCAACCGCCATAAAACAACAACAACAACAACAACAACACACACGTGCGTTTGTTCACATCGCATCTCTCGTCTCCCGTAGATTTCTGTCCACTTCTGAGTCAGCTCGAACTGTCTTTCTCCGTCTTCATTTTGCCCCGTACACTGAGGGAACTATATTATGATAGATCCATGCGCTTAGGCACGCGGAAACGTGGGGACGAGCCTGACGCGGCTGCAGGTGAGCGGTAGGTGCGTTTTATGATTGACACGTGGCAGGACAAATGATTTATCCACGCCACGAGGAAATATGATAAAAAATTTGCTGAAAAAAAATCATCCATACCACCTTTAAGGTCACTTTACCCTCTTTAGGTCACTTTACCCTCTAATGGCTCATGTGGGGCAGAGTTGACTCAATAGTTCTTTGATACGTCGTCAATTGAAACTATCTTTGTTTTTACTTTAAGACTTTTTGAACCAAACAAAGGTTCAAATTTCCGACTTCCTATAATTGATCTGTTCTTTTCTTCTGTATCTTCCTGCGTTGCAACAATGAAATTTCCCCATGTGGGACAATAAAGGATTATCTTATCTTATCTTAAATAAGGTGTCAGAATGTGTCTTTATAGAGAATATTACAAATTGTATTATTGAGGAAAATCTGAAAATGTTTATTTGTAAAGGTCCTTTTTAGGTGTTTAGAGCGTTTGCTCACAATGAGTCTATTAGTTGGTGTAGCAGTTCAGGAGGATCAACGTGCACGTACTACTACTACTACTACTACTACTACTACTACTACTACTACTACTACTACTACTACTACTACTACTACTATTATTACTATTACTACTGTTTTTCAGACTTCCTATAAGTGATCTGTTCTTCTGGATCTACCTCTGTATCTACCTGCGTTGCACCAATGAAATTTCCCCATGTGGGACAATAAAGGAATATCTTATCTTATCTTACTACTACTACTATTACTATTACTATTACTACTACTACTACTACTACTATTACTATTACTATTACTACTACTACTACTACTACTACTACTATTACTATTACTATTACTACTACTACTACTACTACTATTACTATTACTATTACTACTACTACTACTACTACTACTACTATTACTACTACCTGGTTTGATGCCAATACAACGGTCTCCTTGTACACAAAGGGAAGTCACATTACTAGAAACACAATTAGACCATGAAATGAAGTTTGTCCCGTAAAGTGTCCCAGCTGAATCCTGATCACATCTTAAGTTGTCCTCTCTGTGGACACTCCCGTTGACAAACCGGACAGAAGTGGGAGACATACGCATCTGTGAGACGCACTGAGGGGAATAAACGTGTAACATTCAAATAAATCAACTTACTGTAGTGGGTTTGATCCCTCACGACTCCGAGCGGGGACAAACTGCGGGACAAACTGCGGGACAAACTGCGGGACAAACTGCGGGACAAACTGCGGGACAAACTGCGGGACGCGCTGCACACTGGCTCCGCGTCCTCCGCTGATTTAAATATTAGAGGAAAGGGAGGCGGGACTACGTGTCAGCAACCAATCAGCGATAGCCAAAAGAAGCCTTCCAGCACCTTCTGGCCAATAAGAGCGATGTAATGCAAGCAAGGGAACTTCCCATTGGCTGTGGAGCGCCACGTTGTCACGCACGGCCGTGAGTAAGATCTGTCCAGCAGAGGTCGCTCTTTCCCCCTCACACGCCCTCACGCCGCCTCAAGCGGCTTCCACACCGCCGCGGCCGAAGCGTCCAGTTTACATTCATGTAAACGCGCGTCGAGCGCGTAGTGCGTTATCCGCGGCGCGATTTCTTTGTTTTTGCGGCGCGATTGAGCCGGCCGAAGCGACGAAAGCGGCTTACGCGACGCGTTCAGATATGTTGAGGTCTCTGTAGCTGAAGCGTAGCAGCCGCCGCAGCAGCCAATCAGAGCTGACGCTCCAGTGACTTACGTACGTACGTATTGCCCCTCGCATTTCCGGTATTCCCCGTGGAATTCCCCAAGAAGCGCCACTTTTTCCTTCTTCGTCAACAATGGCAGACGAACGATTGATTGTGGCTGTTTGTGGGAGAAAGGAGCTGTACGATGTGTTCACGGCTCTGCAGTATCTGGTGTACCCAGGCACGTCGCCGCCGAGCCCGGCGCCTCCGTGTGAGGGTTTTAAAAACCAAATACGTGAAAACAACGCTCTCGATATCCACCATTATACACAATGAAAGGCCACACCGACAACACCTCTAATGCGCATGTGCGCAGAGAGCTCGAGCGCGCCGTACGTGCGCCTGTGTACAGTGGCCGGGGCGTCGAGAGCGCGCGTCCACTGCGTAAACCTTTCAAATGTACATGCGCTCAAATTCTGCGTCGGGCGCGTTTAGGCGTCTGCGGTCTGTACGTACCGTCACACGCGCTCACGCCGCCTCACACGCCCTCACACGCGCTCACATGCCCTCACACGCCCTCACACGCACTCATGCCGCCTCACACGCCCTCACACGCGCTCACATGCCCTCACACGCCCTCACACGCGCTAACACGCGCTCACACGCCCTCACACGCCCTCACACGCGCTCACACGCGCTCACACGCCCTCACACGCGCTCACACGCCCTCACACGCGCTCACACGCCCTCACACGCGCTCAAACGCCCTCACACGCCCTCACACGCGCTCAAACGCCCTCACACGCGCTCACGCCGCCTCACACGCCCTCACACGCGCTCACATGCCCTCACACGCCCTCACACGCACTCATGCCGCCTCACACGCCCTCACACGCGCTCACATGCCCTCACACGCCCTCACACGCGCTAACACGCGCTCACACGCCCTCACACGCCCTCACACGCGCTCACACGCGCTCACACGCCCTCACACGCGCTCACACGCCCTCACACGCGCTCACACGCCCTCACACGCGCTCAAACGCCCTCACACGCCCTCACACGCGCTCAAACGCCCTCACACGCGCTCAAACGCCCTCACACGCGCTCACACGCGCTCATGCCGCCTCACACGCCCTCACACGCCCTCACACGCGCTCAAACGCCCTCACACGCGCTCACACGCGCTCATGCCGCCTCACACGCCCTCACACGCCCTCACACGCGCTCATGCCGCCTCACACGCCCTCACACGCCCTCACACGCCCTCGCACGCGCTCAAACGCCCTCACACGCCCTCACACGCCCTCAAACGCCCTCACACGCCCTCACACGCGCTCAAACGCCCTCACACGCGCTCATGCCGCCTCACACGCCCTCACACGCCCTCACACGCACTCATGCCGCCTCACACGCCCTCACACGCGCTCACACGCCCTCACACGCCCTCACACGCGCTAACACGCGCTCACACGCCCTCACACGCCCTCACACGCGCTCACACGCGCTCACACGCCCTCACACGCGCTCACACGCCCTCACACGCGCTCACACGCCCTCACACGCGCTCAAACGCCCTCACACGCCCTCACACGCGCTCAAACGCCCTCACACGCGCTCACACGCGCTCACACGCGCTCACACGCGCTCATGCCGCCTCACACGCCCTCACACGCCCTCACACGCCCTCACACGCGCTCAAACGCCCTCACACGCGCTCACACGCGCTCATGCCGCCTCACACGCCCTCACACGCCCTCACACGCCCTCACACGCCCTCAAACGCCCTCACACGCCCTCACACGCGCTCAAACGCCCTCACACGCGCTCACGCCGCACAGGCAGGCGTGGCGTCACCTGCAGGCCGTAGTTTCTATTTCTCTGATTAGATGTAATTAAAAGTTTTTAAGTCTTTGCCTTTATTTTGGAACAAAATAGCTATTTTATACCATTTCTATCAAATCCCATCACACACAGCAGGGTTACCTCCCACGAGTCCGAAGGTTTTAAAGGTTCGCTAGTCTGAAGGTTCACTGGTCTGAGGGTTCACTGGTCTGAAGGTTCACTAGTCTGAAGGTTCACTGGTCTGAGGGTTCACTGGTCTGAAGGTTCACTAGTCTGAAGGTTCACTGGTCTGAAGGTTCACTGGTCTGAAGGTTCACTGGTCTGAGGGTTCACTGGTCTGAAGGTTCACTGGTCTGAAGGTTCACTGGTCTGAAGGTTCACTGGTCTGAGGGTTCACTGGTCTGAAGGTTCACTGGTCTGAGGGTTCACTAGTCTGAAGGTTCACTGGTCTGAAGGTTCACTAGTCTGAAGGTTCACTGGTCTGAGGGTTCACTGGTCTGAAGGTTCACTAGTCTGAAGGTTCACTGGTCTGAAGGTTCACTGGTCTGAGGGTTCACTGGTCTGAGGGTTCACTGGTCTGAAGGTTCACTGGTCTGAAGGTTCACTGGTCTGAGGGTTCACTGGTCTGAGGGTTCACTGGTCTGAAGGTTCACTAGTCTGAAGGTTCACTGGTCTGAAGGTTCCTCATAGGCTAAAGTGAAGGTGCATAGACGGCATGGGGATGTAGTCAGTCTGTGAAATGTGCACGAAGCAGAAGACACGCACTGGAGCTCGTCACGTTTAATGTACCAGCTGCTACAGGAGGCACATGTGGTACTGTGTATGTGAAAATAACAAGGGAACATCTGAATCCTCCACTTTATACCATCATTTGATCAAAGTATAGAAATGATATATGTATATATAGAAACGCGTGATCCGATCACCGTAGGATTGTAGTCAAAAAGGAAATTCAGCTGGCCAAGACGGGAGTGTCTACAGAGCCGCGGTGCGCGGCCCAAACTGCTGCTATTTCAGTTAATTCATTCATTAATAATAGGATAAGGAGCTCAGGCTATGCACAGAAACAAGTCTGTTCTGGAAAATACGTGAGTTTAATCATAAAAAGTGCATCAACACTAGAAAAGTCCAAAAGGCAGTGTGTGGGGCAAAGGGAGGCGAGGAGAGCCCGCTGCACGAGACACAGCTTCGGACTCGTGAACCTTAAAATTTCTGAATTTTCGGACCAGTGAACCTTCGGACTCGTGGGCAGCCACCCACAGCAGAGGGTCTGAATACTAATGACCATGTGATTTTAAGTCTTTCTCTTTTAATACATTTGCAAAAAAGTCTAAATTTTCAGCTATATATACATTTTTTAAACATATTTATTTTTTAAAGATAAACATAAACCATAGGCACAATCAAATCCAAAATAAAGAGTCTGAATGTAATGTTTTCCATTTGTCCACTGACGATGTTACATCGTCAGTCCAGCCCTTCACTGCTGAGAGTTGTGTCAGCCAAAAGTACATTCCAAAAGTATCCGTTTATTGTGTCCATGGCAGGAGTTTTGAAGCCAAGGTACATAGTTCTAAACATAAGTGGGATAGCAACATTAAAAACTGTTTGTTTGGGGGGAATGGTTTTCCCTCCACTCCTGATCCTTTTTTGGCAAGAGCTCTTTTTCCCCCTGCAGTTTATCGCTTTTATTATGAATGTTCATGACTTTTTGTGGGCTCTAACAAGAGAAGATCAGGAAAAATCATTTCAATATTATAAGTGAAATGGTATCTGAAAAAGTGAAAATAGCATCCTTTAGTATGAATGCATACTGAGCCCCTGAGCGGTCAAGGATATTAACAAAGATGAGAAAAGAAAATAATAGATATTGTGTTCCCACAAGAGGCCCATCTAAATGATTTGGAACATCAAAAACACCACAAAGATAAAGATGGCAGTTTACTTGATAAATGTATATGCTCCACCAGGAAGTGACCTCACCTTTTATATTGAAGTTGTAGATCTGATGCAAACCACTCTGAGGAAACCCTCGTCACCTAGTACTTACACATTCAGCTGACAGAGTCTCAAGCTCACAAAGTACTGGCAAATCTATAAACAATACATTTGGCAAAATAATACATAGTATAGTATAGGGCTGATCGATATCCGGATAGAAATAAATCCCAACGTAACAAAAGTAAGAAACAAAAGCAAGAAAAACTAAACAATCTACAGAACAAATTGTAACCTTTGGACGCTAAACATGCAGAACATGGGAACTGTCAAATGCTGCAGGAAATTATAGAGAAAAGAGGCGAGATTAATGACGTAGCTTGAAATAATTGAAATATTTACAACAAATGCTTTTTACAAAACAAAGATACTATGAAAAGGCCAAAGCGGCCAAAGCGCGCGCCCCCATGGTACAACGAAGAACTGCGTTCACGTAAACAAAGAGTTAGAAAGTTAGAGGGATTATTTCGTCGCTCTCACACCGAAGAATCCCTAAAAGCAGGAAAAGTTGCCTGCTGTCCTATAAGCAGGCTCTGCGTAAGGCCCAAACCAGATATTATTCAAATCTAATAGAAGTCAACAAAAGTAACACTAAATTCCTTTTCAGCACTGTAGCTAGGCTAACAAACTGTCACAGCAGTAGAGCCCTCAATCCCAGCTACACTTAGCTCTGATGATTTCCTCCTATTTTTTAACAATAAAATAAAAACAATCAGAGATAAATTAGATGAAATTACCCCCCCTATTAGCCCTGAACTAGCCCAAGCTGTAAATCTAACGTCCCTTATAAATCCACCTTTAAACTTAGAAAGGTTCACAGCTGTTGATCAAGCAGAGATAACTTCAGCCATTATGTCCTCTAAAAGCTCAACTTGTGTCCTAGACCCCATTCCAAGCAGACTCCTCAAAGACATTCTCCCCCTAATTATAGACCATATTCTTACTATAATAAATACTTCACTTGAAAGTGGCTATGTTCCACATCCTTCAAACATGCAGTCATTAAACCTCTTCTGAAAAAGCCTAATCTAGATCCCGACCTATTGGTAAACTACAGACCTATTTCAAATCTTCCCTTCATCTCTAAAATCCTTGAAAAAGTTGTAGTAAAACAGCTTTGTCGCCACCTGCAGGACAATAACTTATTTGAAGTTTTCCAGTCAGGGTTCAGAGCCCACCACAGCAGTGTTCAGAGCCCACCACAGCAGGGTTCAGAGCCCACCACAGCAGGGTTCAGAGCCCACCACAGCAGGGTTCAGAGCCCACCACAGCAGGGTTCAGAGCCCACCACAGCAGGGTTCAGAGCCCACCACAGCAGGGTTCAGAGCCCACCACAGCAGGGTTCAGAGTCCACCACAGCAGGGTTCAGAGCCCACCACAGCAGGGTTCAGAGCCCACCACAGCAGGGTTCAGAGCCCACCTGCA
This sequence comes from Eucyclogobius newberryi, assembly GCF_026437365.1. Lineage (NCBI taxonomy): Eukaryota > Metazoa > Chordata > Actinopteri > Gobiiformes > Gobiidae > Eucyclogobius > Eucyclogobius newberryi. The sequence continues at coordinate 3,339,953 of NW_027315757.1, forward strand.
CTAGTTAAAGTCACAAATGATTTGTTATTAGCCGCTGACGATGGACTGGTCTCAATCCTGGTTCTGTTGGACCTCAGCGCAGCGTTTGACCATCGACCACAACATTCTACTGCAGAGGTTAGAATGTGATGTAGGTGTTGGAGGAACAGCCCTCAGAGGCCCCGCCCTCAGCTGCTTTAAATCCTATTTATCTGATAGGTACCAATTTGTTCATGTAAACCAGAGCTCCTCACCATGCTCTAAAGTAATTTACGGTGTGCCACAGGGTTCGGTACTCGGTCCAATTCTGTTTACTCTTTATATGCTGCCATTAGCCAACATGATCAGGTCACATGGCATTAACTTCCACTGCTATGCAGACGACACTCAGCTGTATTTATCAATGAAACCTGATCAGAGCGATCAAGTACAGACTTAGTGCTTGTGTGAAGGAGATAAAAACCTGGATGACACTAAACTACCTGCTTCTTAACCCTGAAAAAACCGAGGTCATTGTGCTTGGCCCTAAGCATCTACGAGACGCTCTATCTGAGCAGATAGTCACACTGGACAATGTCAGTGTAGCCTCCAGTTCTACTGTAAGAAACCTTGGAGTCTTATTTGACCAGGAGCTCTCATTTAAAGCTCATATAAATCAAGCTTGTAAAACAGCCTATTTCCATTTGCGCAACAAGAGCCAAAATCAGAAGAATCCTGCCTAAAAGTGATGCTGAAAAACTTATCCATGCATTTGTAACGACTAGATTAGACTACTGTAACTCCCTGCTTGCAGCGTGTCCTAAAAGCTCCATAAAAAGCTTTCAACTGGTTCAAAATGCAGCAGCAAGATTACTAACAGGAACAAAAAGAAGAGAGCACATTACGCCAGTGCTGAAGTCTCTTCACTGGCTCCCCGTCGAGTCTAGAATCAAATTCAAAATACTCCTCCTGATTTACAAAGCCATAAATGACATGGCCCCATCCTACCTCAAAGATGCTATAGAACCATATCATCCAAACAGAGCTCTTCGCTCTCAGAATGCCGGCCTTCTGGTGGTGCCAAGAGTCTCTAAAAGCACAGTAGGAGGTAGAGCGTTTAGCTACCAAGCTCCTGTGTTATGGAATCAGCTCCTGTCTATGTTAAATATGCTGACACAGTCTCTTCATTTAAGTCCAGGCTTAAAACGTTCCTATTTTGAAATCGCTTATGGTCAGGCCAGTTAGGAACAGAAACATAAACCCACAGCTTCAGCTACGCTGCCCTAGGAGTAACTATGCTGGGGGAAGTATGACAGCTTGAGCACTATCCTCTTCTTCTGACTACTTATTTATCAAACAATATTTAATATTTAATTCCACTTGCAAACTGTTCACCGCCTTCTTTTTCTTTGTCTCACTCCTGAGGACCTGTGGACCCAGATGCCCCTCCCCTGGTGAAGTGGTCCCTGCCCTGTGTGGACGGTCCCTCATCTGCCTGAGGAGTGGGTCCAGCTCCAGTCTCCCTCGCGTCCGTCTGTGAGAGTCAGGTCTCTCCTTCACTCTGGAACTCCTCCAGGTTTCTACTTTTCCCAAGGAGGTTTTTTGTAGTTTTTCCTGGCCGAGAAGGAGGGTCTAAGGACAGAGGACTCTGGGACATCGTCCCTCGCCACCACAGACATTGTTGATTCATTTCTCACTGTGGCCCTCGGGAGCAGCTGTTGTTGTGAATTTGGGCCTTACAAAAATAAATTGATTTTATTTTATTTGATGAAAGTGGATGAAAATTCTCTAAATTGCTAACTTGGAAGTTTAGAAAACAAAAGGCAGAGAGAAGACACTATAGACCAGTGTCATTCTAACAAGATCCTACTGCAAAAACTCTTTACTAAAATACCACAAAACAATGAAGAAGAAATACAATATTTTCTAGATACTCTTAATTTACCCATCATGAGCATAAAAAATTAGGTGCTAAAATAACTGACTCTGGAATTCAAAGCACAATTAAAAGACTAAAAAGACAACACATCTCCAGGAGTGACGGGTTCACCTCAGAGTGGAATAAAGCTCTAAAAAACACACTCTCGCTCTCCTGCTTTGTCAAATTCTAACTTTGCCATTCAAAAATCACGGGTCCCCCCGAGTTGGAAGGAACCATCAATCCTGGAACCTAAAGAGGGGAAGGATCGACTCGACTGTGCCTCATATACAGACCAATCTCAATTCTGAATGTGGACTATCGTATTTATACCTCAATTATGTAAAAAAAAAGATGGAACAAATACTCCACAACGACAAATACACAATAATGTACGGCAATCTTTACACATAATTAACCATGTACAAAAACAACAAAACAAGCCTGTAATAATGAGTTTAGACGCTCGAAAAGCTTGAGATTCTGTTAGATGGCATTACTCATTTAAAGTGTCATGCAAATGTCAAATAGATGATTTAATAATTAAAAACAATGGGGCTCTTTGGGATAGTCCAACATCAAGAGTAAAAATTTATTGCAATTTGATCCTCTTACTTTGGAAAGAAGGGTGAGGCAGGGAGGTGCCTGGTCCCCTCTCCTGTTTGCTTTGTATACAGAACAATTATATTGTATAGGAACCAATATATTAGACAATCAGAAAGAATTTATGGTGTTACAATGCCCGGAATGGAACATAAAATTGCATTGACGCATTTCCATAATGATATTGGCCCAATGTCTGGATACAAACTGAATGTACAAAAAACTGAAATTCTAGCCTACTGGCAGCCCCATTTCACCTACCCATTCAAATGGCAAACAGAATCCCTCAAATATTTAGGTCTGGTTCTCCATAAAGACCTTGAAAAATTTAACCATGGTCCATATTTTAGTCCAAACCAAAGGATTGAATCTATCAAAATGAAAGTCTTGCCTAGATTTCTCTATCTATTCCAGATTCTGCCAATTTCCATCCCCAATCGGCTGTTTGATGAATGGAATAAAGCAACGAAGAATGGGAAGATATATTGTATGTACATCACAATGAGGACCACAAAGTCTCCTGTTTGGAGGGAATCTGTCGGAAGAACCAGGAAGTACCATCACATTAGTCCTGACCAGAACCAGGAAGTACCATCACATTAGTCCTGACTAGAACCAGGAAGTACCATCACATTAGTCCTGACTAGAACCAGGAAGTACCATCACATTAGTCCTGACTAGAACCAGGAAGTACCATCACATTAGTCCTGACTAGAACCAGGAAGTACCATCACATGAGTCCTGACTAGAACCAGGAAGTACCATCACATTAGTCCTGACAAGAACCAGGAAGTACCATCACATGAGTCCTGACTAGAACCAGGAAGTACCATCACATTAGTCCTGACTAGAACCAGGAAGTACCATCACATTAGTCCTGACGAGAACCAGGAAGTACCATCACATTAGTCCTGACTAGAACCAGGACGTACCATCACATTAGTCCTGACTAGAACCAGGAAGTACCATCACATTAGTCCTGACTAGAACCAGGAAGTACCATCACATTAGTCCTGACTAGAACCAGGACGTACCATCACATTAGTCCTGACTAGAACCAGGAAGTACCATCAATTAGTCCTGACTAGAACCAGGAAGTACCATCACATTAGTCCTGACTAGAACCAGGAAGTACCATCAATTAGTCCTGACTAGAACCAGGAAGTACCATCACATTAGTCCTGACTAGAACCAGGAAGTACCATCACATCAGTCCTGGCTAGAACCAGGAAGTACCATCACATTTGTCCTGACTAGAACCAGGAAGTACCATCACATTAGTCCTGACAAGAACCAGGAAGTACCATCACATTAGTCCTGACAAGAACCAGGAAGTACCATCACATCAGTCCTGGCTAGAACCAGGAAGTACCATCACATTAGTCCTGACGAGAACCAGGAAGTACCATCACATTAGTCCTGTTCTCAGGTCTCTGCACTGCCCCCTGTGGCTCAGAGAAGAGACTTTAAAGCAGCTCTGCTTGTGTACAAGTCTCTCCATGGCCTAGCACCAAAGTACATCTCAGACATGTTAGTGCCATATGAACCATCTCGGACTCTGAGGACCTCAGGGGCCGGCCTCCTGCTGGTGCCAGAGTCAGGACTAAACATGGACCGGCCTCCTGCTGGTGCCAGAGTCAGGACTAAACATGGACCGGCCTCCTGCTGGTGCCAGAGTCAGGACTAAACATGGACCGGCCTCCTGCTGGTGCCAGAGTCAGGACTAAACATGGACCGGCCTCCTGCTGGTGCCAGAGTCAGGACTAAACATGGACCGGCCTCCTACTGGTGCCAGTCAGGACTAAACATGGACCGGCCTCCTGCTGGTGCCAGAGTCAGGACTAAACATGGACCGGCCTCCTGCTGGTGCCAGAGTCAGGACTAAACATGGAGCGGCCTCCTGCTGGTGCCAGAGTCAGGACTAAACATGGACCGGCCTCCTGCTGGTGCCAGAGTCAGGACTAAACATGGAGCGGCCTCCTGCTGGTGCCAGAGTCAGGACTAAACATGGACCGGCCTCCTGCTGGTGCCAGAGTCAGGACTTAACATGGACCGGCCTCCTGCTGGTGCCAGAGTCAGGACTAAACATGGACCGGCCTCCTGCTGGTGCCAAGGTCAGGACTAAACATGGATCGGCCTCCTGCTGGTGCCAGAGTCAGGACTAAACATGGACCGGCCTCCTGCTGGTGCCAGAGTCAGGACTAAACATGGAGCGGCCTCCTGCTGGTGCCAGAGTCAGGACTAAACATGGAGCGGCCTCCTGCTGGTGCCAGAGTCAGGACTAAACATGGTCCGGCCTCCTGCTGGTGCCAGAGTCAGGACTAAACATGGACCGGCCTCCTGCTGGTGCCAGAGTCAGGACTAAACATGGTCCGGCCTCCTGCTGGTGCCAGAGTCAGGACTAAACATGGTCCGGCCTCCTGCTGGTGCCAGAGTCAGGACTAAACATGGTCCGGCCTCCTGCTGGTGCCAGAGTCAGGACTAAACATGGACCGGCCTCCTGCTGGTGCCAGAGTCAGGACTAAACATGGTCCGGCCTCCTGCTGGTGCCAGAGTCAGGACTAAACATGGTCCGGCCTCCTGCTGGTGCCAGAGTCAGGACTAAACATGGACCGGCCTCCTGCTGGTGCCAGAGTCAGGACTAAACATGGTCCGGCCTCCTGCTGGTGCCCAGAGTCAGTTCCTGTTCTTGTTGTGTATACCCTCGTGCAAAGCAAATTAACTTGCTTGAATACAATTTTGAGGCAGAAAAATATATATTTTCCATTCTTTTTAATAGAAAAGTAAACTAGACTTCTGATTATGGCGGCGCTTTGAGCTGAGCATCATTGGACCCTTCGAATCCCAAAGAAAAAGAGCAAAGGATGCGTAAACAAGGAAGTCTGGCTGGGCGTGGTTCTCCTCTCTCTCTCTCTCTCTCTCTCTCTCTATTTTTTTCTTTTTTTTCCCTTAGAGTAAAGTGTAAAACATACATTGAAGACATACAATTAAAGTGGGTGGCAATTAGCAGACCTTTTCAGTTGGCTGCCAACCGCCATTAAAAGTAACAAAACAACAACTACGAGACCAAAACAAGCGAAGCTGACGGCCCACGATATTCTGGAATAGAGGGCATGTGGGTTAGAAAAATGTGTATACTGTCGTGCCCTAGGGTTCATTTCCCTCCATATGTCAATCAATCCAATATTCTTCAATAATACACGTAACTTCTTATTTCTTGTTCCTCCAGAGCCTCTTGACGTCGACACGTCTAATGTAGCTGAATGTGAAGATTCCAATCTTCTCCACAGATCAGGGTTCCCTCAGAGTGGTTCACAATCAGGTCCATGACATCAGCAGAGAAGGTGATATCGCCCCCTGGTGGAGCACACACATTTAAAAGAGTGAAAACCTTTCCATTAATATTGCCCTTAACCAGTACATGTCTGCCCTCTTTATCCTTAAAACTCAAAAACTCAAAAACTGTTTGGTTTGAAATCAAAATTGCAACTCTCCTTCTACTCTTCCCTTTGTATGATGAACAATAGGATTTTTTTATTACATTAGTTTTTGATGTTAAGATAAGATATTCCTTTATTGTCCCACATGGGGAAATTTCATTGGTGCAACGCAGGTAGATACAGAGGTAGATACAGAAGAAAAGAACAGATCACTTATAGGAAGTCTGAAAAACACTTTCAGTATAAGATCTCTTATAAACAAAAACTCCCATAGACAAATAAATAAATAAATACATTTATATCATTGCATGTGATCACGACAGTAATTGCACATGAATATGTGTCACGACAGCACATAGATTGCACATGAATTTCATAGTAATTGCACATGAATTGCACAGTAATTGCACATATGACAGAATTGCACATGGTTTGGTCAGTATTGTGAGTGTTCAGGACTAACAGTTTTTGTTATAAAGTCTGACAGCAGCAGAAGGAAAGACCTAAGAAACCTTTCCTTCACACAGCGAGGGTGGATCAGTCTCTCACTGAAGCTGCTCTCCAGAGCGGAGAGAGTGTCCTGCAGGGGGTGACACTCATGGTCCAGCATAGATGTGAATCTAGCCAGGACCCTTCTGTCCCCCACCTCCTGCACCGAGTCCAGAGCGCAGCCCAGGACGGAGCTGGACTTCTTGATGACTTTGTCCAGTCTCTTCCTCTCCCTCTCTGTGATGCTGCTGCTCCAGCAGGCCACACCGTACAGGAGCTGATGCCACCACAGAGTCATAGAAGGTCTTCAGGAGTGGCCCTGTCACTCCAAAAGACCTGAGTCTCCTCATTCAAATGTGTCTCTTGTAAATATACAATGTCTATTCTTTCTTTTTTCATTTTTGTTAACATGTTTGTTTGTTTGATTGGGTTCAGTGCCAATCACATTGAAGAATGCGACTTGTAACACTTCTGGTGCCATTGGGTGGATTTTATTGGTCTTTATTTTATGTTTTTAATCTCTCTTGTCAAAAACAACAAATGTACACAAGGTTTATGGCCTTTGTCAATGAACAGAAGTCACAAACATTCGGTGCAACACACACACACACACACAAGTGGGCGAGTTGGGTTAAGTGTCTTGCCCAAGGACACAACGGCAGTATTCACATGAGGCAGCTGCGATCACACCGCCAACCTGCGGGCCAGTCTGACCGCTCTGACCGAGCGGGGAGTCAAACCGCCAACCTTTGGATCAGAAGACGAGCACTCTGAGCTGCTGCCGCCCAGAAGGGTCAGCAGTGATCAGACCTGCTCGTCCCAGAGTCCTGCAGACGTCCAGGTCCTGCAGAGATGGAAGTCTGCAGCCAAACACCTTCTCAGCAGAGGGCGCTGTAGTCTCTGTTTGTCCCTGGCTGTGGCTCCAGCGTACCACACGGTGATGGAGGAGGTGATGAAGGAGGTGATGGATGAGGTGATGGAGGAGGTGATGGAGGAGGTGAGGATGGACTCAATGATGGCCGTGCAGAACTGCACCATCATCAGCTTGTCTTTCTTCAGCTGCCACAGGAAGTACATCCTCTGCTGGGCCTTCCTGATGAGGGAGCTGATGGTGGGCTCCCACTTGAAGTCGTGGGTGATGGTGGTGCTGAGGAAGCAGAGGGTGAGACGAGGAAAGACCACCGTGTGAGACCAGGAAAGACCACCGTGTGAGACCAGGAAAGACCACCGTGTGAGACCAGGAAAGACCACTGTGTGAGACCAGGAAAGACCACCGTGTGAGACCAGGAAAGACCACCGTGTGAGACCAGGAAAGACCACCGTGTGAGACCAGGAAAGACCACCGTGTGAGACCAGGAAAGACCACTGTGTGAGACCAGGAAAGACCACCGTGTGAGACCAGGAAAGACCACTGTGTGAGACCAGGAAAGACCACCGTGTGAGACCAGGAAAGACCACTGTGTGAGACGAAAAAAGAGACATTCAGAACATGTGCTGAAAAAGAAAGTTTATCTAACGTAGGACAGACAACAACAGCACATGATCGTTCAAACCATGAATTCATTGTGGTTGTAGCAGTGGCTCAGGTTTTATTCATCTCTAAAGCTAAAGCAGAGAAACTACAGGACAAACAGTGTCTGCTAAAGGTAAGACTTTTACTTTATACAAAAATTAAACTAAATCATTTCAGAAGGAGCATTGCAAAAAGCACAAATGGTCAAATCATTTATCAGTCAAAAAGTAAGAGACTGTTATGTAATAGCCTCACATTGGTCTGGCTAGCTCAGTCGGTAGAGCAAGAGATTCTAGACGACAGAGTCGTGAATTCGAGCCCCATCGGGAGCAACGGTTTTTCATGTTGGTCTTGTCACTGTTTGTTTTAAATCAGAACACCAAGATCTACCATTTCTTGAAAAAGTAAATGTAACTATAAGCTACCACCTCTGCTGTTCTGTTCAACGTTTTTGGAGGGAGGAGCTCTCTCAGAAGGTAAAAGAAAAGGCCATGGTCTGTCTTTGCCTTTGGAGAGTTACTGTCTGTAACTGCACTAAAACCACAACCTATTGGCTCGAATGAACCCTCTCCCTTTCTTTTTGGGCTAAGCTCCGGATGTTTAGAATGTCTGGCTCCGCCTCTGGTGTCGGCCGCAAACTTGATCAGTTTTACGGAGTCATGGCTGGAGGTGCAGCAGTTTGTGTACAGGGAGAAGAGCAGGGGAGAAAGTACACAGCCCTGTGGAACTCCTGTGCTGATAGTCCCAGTGTCTGAGACATTCTTCCCCAGCTGCAAGCACTGAGTCCGATCCATCAGGAAGTCAGTGCTGCAGGTGGAGTCAGTGCTCCTCCCGCAGGTGGAGTCTTTGCTCCCCCTGCAGGTGGAGTTGGCGCTCCCCCCGCAGGTGGAGTCAGTGCTCCCCATGCAGGTGGAGTCAGTGCTCCTCCCGCAGGTGGAGTCTTTGCTCCCCCTGCAGGTGGAGTCGGCGCTCCCCCCGCAGGTGGAGTCGGCGCTCCCCCCGCAGGTGGAGTCAGTGCTCCCCCCGCAGGTGGAGTCGGCGCTCCCCCCGCAGGTGGAGTCGGGTACATTGAGCTGGGAGAGCTTGTCCTGGAGCAGAGCAGGAGGATGGTGTTGATGCAGAGCTGAAGTCCACAAACAGGATCCTGACATAGGTTCCCGGGGAGTCCATGTGCTGCAGGTGAAGTGGAGTCCACAGACCTTGAGGTGGGGCAAATGACTACAGGCGTCAGCGCCACAGGTCTGTAGTCATTAAGTCCAGTGATCCGGGGCTTCTTGGGGACAGGGACGATGATGGACGATTTGAAGCTGGGACATGGCATGACTCCAGGGAGGTGTTAAAAATGTCAGTGAAGACAGGGGCCAGCTCGCCTGCACAGTGTCTTAAGGTGGCCGGAATTACATCGTCTGGCCCAGCAGCTTTTCGGAGGTTGGACTTCCGAAATTGTCAGTTTACATCCTGTTCCTGAACTGAAGGAGAAGGGAGATGCCCAGTCTTAATGAAGGCCCTCCAAAAAAACTCCCCAGGACACTAATCCTTGGAAAGAACTGGACATATAACCTCCCTGGCTGACCACAGATGTATTTGGTCACAGAGTTTATGTACTAAAGCAGACGACCAACATGAAGCATAAAGTCTGATGTTAAAGTGGGGTGTGCGAGTTCGACCACAACCTGAACTCACATACTGGTTGAAGCTTTGGCGTTGAATACTAACCTTGTGTGGATCATCTGAAGCAAAGCTTGCCTTTGTACTGGAGGTCTCTTTTTGCAGCCTTCAAGACACGTTCCTTCACACGATTGTCAAGAACCCTCATTATCAGACCTCGTGATTTATCAGCTGCTGGTCTTGTTGCCCGGGCGATGAGCTCTTTCGATTGTGATGGGAGGGACTTCACATCAAGGAGCTCAGGAATAATCTTCTCCAAAAAACCTTCTCTATCCTTTCCTTCTTCTTCCTCTGAGACTCCCAAAAGTCGAAAGTTAGAACAGAATGATCTGGAATCTGGCTTATTCTTTTTTTTACAATTTAAAAAACAGTAGGCCATATATTTCTTTATTAAGTTTTATTTGTTTATGATAACATGTATTATTATTTTGTATTATTTATTCATTTTTAAAACATGTATTATTTAGAAATTACATTTTTACTAATATATTCATTTTTTATATATTTTATATACAATGTGATCCATTGTTTTATATATATATATTTTCAATCGTATTTTGTCCATCACAATTGTGATGGAATTTGATTTTGTTTATGGTATTGTTGTTTTTATTAATAAAATTTAAATTTTTATTATTGCCATAATTATTTATAATAGTGTATTTATATATTGCTTCCCTTTTACTTATTTCATAGCAGATGTTGCATTCTAAACAGAAGATGTTCAAACATGAACAATGTTCATTTTGTTCCAACCGTTTTAGAATTTCTATGTCTTTTTTTGAATCACTTTCTGTTTCAACCATAAACGCTTCCAAAGTTAAATATTTACTAATATATTTTCTAAGGGAGTGTCTGCAGAGCCGCGGCCGAAACGGCCATGTTGTTTTTGTGCCGGCCGCGCACCGCGGCTCCTGAAACTGCGCCGCTATTTGACCGCGTTTTAGCGCCGTTTTAGACCGCGCCGGGTTAAGGTTAAGGTTAAGGTTAAGTTTAAGGTTAGGGTTAGGGTTAGGGTTAGGGTTGGGGTTGGGGTTGGGGTTAGGGTTAAGATTAAGGTTAAGATTAGGGTTAAGGTTCAGGTTAAGGTTAAGGTTAGGGTTAGGGTTAGGGTTGGGGTTGGGGTTGGGGTTAGGGTTAAGATTAAGGTTAAGATTAGGGTTAAGGGTCAGGGTCAGGGTTAAGGTTAAGGTTAGGGTTAGGGTTAGGGTTAGGGTTAGGGTTAGGGTCAGGGTCAGGGTTAAGGTTAGGGTTAGGGTTAAGGTTAAGGTTAGGGTTAGCCATGAGGCTATAACGGGCTGTAAGGGAAATGCCGTGGTCCCTGAAACTGCGCGGCCATTTGACCGCGGCGCGGCTCTCCAGCCAGGGCCATTTTTAAAACCCATTGATATTAAAGGAAAATCTAGTTATAGCCGCCTATATAAACTGTTTACCCAATGAGATGATTAAATTATCCAAGTCTTTACCATTTTTAAACTCTCCCAACAGAAAACATGCAAAATCTAAATTAAGAACCAAACCAATCTCAAAACACATTTTCTCAACTTGCAACCAAAATAAAGCCACAATATAGAACAAATAAAGAACTGTATATATAAATAATTGTTAGTATCCGCTCTGCAGGGACTCCATTTCCCATGTGCCCCTTGTGTTTGTCATGTGCTCCCATGTTTGTACCGACCAACCTAAGTTTGTGCTTACTGTTTACTGTTTACTGTCCAGGAGCTTTTGTGTTTTTTCAGTTTTGGCTTTGCCTTTGGATTTTTGAACATTTTTGTAATAAATTCTAATTTGCCTTTATTTGGACTGCTTTTGGGGTTTTTCACAACACAAATGTAGTGGAGTCTATTTCCAAACGACAAAAACAGCGTCATCGGCCTCTGACATATTCCATCATTTTAACATTTTTCGTGTAGGAAGGAAATTATATATAATTTTGATTTGATCTTTATTGATTCATATGTTAAGTAAAAGTGCTATATATTTGTTTTAATTTCTTTTAACCATTTTGATGATTTATTTGATGCTTTACAAACGAGAAGTTTATTTGTCTCATAATTAATGATGTGCTTCCATTTTCCTCCCAGCGCCGTGATTATTTGATGATATGAATAACATGAACAAACATCACCACACAGACTTTTAAAGTCATTATGGTCCAGAACCTTTTCATTCTCTTTTATTAGATCGTTTGCAAAAATAATACTTTTTTCAAGCATTTTTTTTCCAAAGTCATTCCTTCTATTACAATATTGGAATTCAACCAAATAATCTGCAGAATTTTTTCTCTCTTTTCTGGTTCATGAAAGTGGAAGCACCGCCGTGAAGCACCGCCGTGAAGCACCGCCGTGAAGCACCGCCGTGAAGCATCGCCGTGAAGCATCGCCGTGAAGCACCGCCGTGAAGCACCGCCGTGAAGCACCGCCGTGAAGCACCGCCGTGAAGCATCGCCGTGAAGCATCGCCGTGAAGCATCGCCGTGAAGCACCGCCGTGAAGCACCGCCGTGAAGCATCGCCGTGAAGCACCGCCGTGAAGCATCGCCGTGAAGCACCGCCGTGAAGCACCGCCGTGAAGCACCCGTGAAGCACCGCCGTGAAGCATCGCCGTGAAGCACCGCCGTGAAGCACCCTTGAAGCACCGCCGAGTGAAGCACCGCCGTGAAGCACCGCCGTGAAGCACCGCCGTGAAGCACCGCCGTGTGAAGCACCGCCGTGAAGCACCGCCGTGAAGCACCGCCGTGAAGCATCGCCGTGAAGCATCGCCGTGAAGCATCGCCGTGAAGCATCGCCGTGAAGTATCGCCGTGAAGCATCGCCGTGAAGCATCGCCGTGAAGCACCGCCGTGAAGCACCCGTGAAGCACCGCCGTGAAGCACCCTTGAAGCACCGCCGTGAAGCACCGCCGTGAAGCACCACCGTGTGAAGCACCGCCGTGAAGCACCGCCGTGAAGCACCGCCGTGTGAAGCACCGCCGTGAAGCATCGCCGTGAAGCACCGCCGTGAAGCACCGCCGTGAAGCATCGCCGTGAAGCATCGCCGTGAAGCACCGCCGTGAAGCACCCGTGAAGCACCGCCGTGAAGCACCCTTGAAGCACCGCCGTGAAGCACCGCCGTGAAGCACCGCCGTGAAGCACCGCCGAGTGAAGCACCGCCGTGAAGCACCGCCGTGAAGCACCGCCGTGAAGCACCGCCGTGAAGCACCGCCGTGTGAAGCACCGCCGTGAAGCACCGCCGTGAAGCACCGCCGTGAAGCATCGCCGTGAAGCATCGCCGTGAAGCATCGCCGTGAAGCATCGCCGTGAAGTATCGCCGTGAAGCATCGCCGTGAAGCATCGCCGTGAAGCATCGCCGTGAAGCACCGCCGTGAAGCACCCGTGAAGCACCGCCGTGAAGCACCCTTGAAGCACCGCCGTGAAGCACCGCCGTGAAGCACCACCGTGTGAAGCACCGCCGTGAAGCACCGCCGTGAAGCACCGCCGTGTGAAGCACCGCCGTGAAGCACCGCCGTGAAGCACCGCCGTGAAGCACCGCCGTGAAGCACCGCCGTGTGAAGCACCGCCGTGAAGCACCGCCGTGAAGCACCGCCGTGAAGCACCGCCGTGAAGCACCGCCGTGTGAAGCACCGCCGTGAAGCACCGCCGTGAAACACCGCCGTGTGAAGCACCCGTGAAGCACCGCCGTGAAGCACCGCCCTGTGAAGCACCGCCGTGAAGCACCGCCGTCAAGCACCGCCGTGAAGCACCACCGTGTGAAGCACCGCCGTGAAGCACCCGTGAAGCACGGCCGTGAAACACCGCCGTGTGAAGCACCGCCGTGAAGCACCGCCATCAAGCACCGCCGTGAAGCACCACCGTGTGAAACACCGCCGTGTGAAGCACCCGTGAAGCACCGCCGTGAAGCACCGCCCTGTGAAGCACCGCCGTGAAGCACCGCCATCAAGCACCGCCGTGAAGCACCACCGTGTGAAGCACCGCCGTGAAGCACCGCCGTCAAGCACCGCCGTGAAGCACCGCCGTCAAGCACCGCCGTGAAGCACCACCGCCGTGAAGCACCCGTGAAGCACCGCCGTGAAACACCGCCGTGTGAAGCACCGCCGTGAAGCACCCGTGAAGCACGGCCGTGAAACACCACCGTGTGAAGCACCGCCGTGAAGCACCGCCATCAAGCACCGCCGTGAAGCACCACCGTGTGAAACACCGCCGTGTGAAGCACCCGTGAAGCACCGCCGTGAAGCACCGCCCTGTGAAGCACCGCCGTGAAGCACCGCCGTCAAGCACCGCCGTGAAGCACCACCGTGTGAAGCACCGCCGTCAAGCACCGCCGTGAAGCACCACCGTGTGAAGCACCGCCGTGAAGCACCGCCGTGAAGCACCGCCGTCAAGCACCGCCGTGAAGCACCACCGTGTGAAGCACCGCCGTGAAGCACCGCCGTGAAGCACCGCCGTGAAGCACCATCGTGAAGCACCACCCACCATGAAGCACCACCATGAAGCACCACCATGAATGCATTGCCTCTTTTACAAAACTGGAGGCATTTCTCATTGTCCACTTATGTAAGATGGGAGGGCATCAGTTGTAGGAATGGATGTAGTTTTTTTTTACTCAGAATGTGAATGTGTTAGCATGTATTAGCCTTAAGAATAAATGATTTAAAGACAAACATAAAGCAGTTTAAAGCCTCCATCATTGTACAAAACCCCTCTTTTGATCTTTTCTGGTTTGCCATCCCAAATAAAATCAAAGATCTTCTGTTCAAAGGTTTTAAAGACATTTTGTGATGGAGAGGGTAGTGACATAAACTGAGTAATATTTCCATTGCAATAATAAGTCTGGTGGCAATGGGCTTGTTTTAGGCCTCTTAATAGAGGAACTGACTCTGGAATGTGTCCATTGTTGATGATTCGACAGTTTGTTCTATTATTAAGTGTTTCAACTTTATCAAGGAATCACCAATATTAAAAAACAAAAGACTTTTATTAAATAAAATCCAAACTTATCTTATCAAATGCCTTTTCTAGGTCTGCAACAAAAATAAGTCCCTTTTTATTCTCTACGTTGTAATTCTCAATTCTTGACTGGTCCTGACTGGTCCTGACTGGTTCTGACTGGTCCTGACTGGTTCTGACTGGTCCTGACTGGTCCTGACTGGTTCTGACTGGTCCTGACTGGTTCTGACTGGTCCTGACTGGTCCTGACTGGTTCTGACTGGTCCTGACTGGTTCTGACTGGTCCTGACTGGTCCTGACTGGTCCTGACTGGTTCTGACTGGTCCTGACTGGTCCTGACTGGTCCTGACTGGTCCTGACTGGTTCTGACTGGTCCTGACTGGTCCTGACTGGTCCTGACTGGTTCTGACTGGTCCTGACTGGTCCTGACTGGTCCTGACTGGTCCTGACTGGTTCTGACTGGTCCTGACTGGTCCTGACTGGTCCTGACTGGTTCTGACTGGTCCTGACTGGTCCTGACTGGTCCTGACTGGTTCTGACTGGTCCTGACTGGTCCTGACTGGTCCTGACTGGTCCTGACTGGTTCTGACTGGTCCTGACTGGTCCTGACTGGTTCTGACTGGTTCTGACTGGTTCTGACTGGTCCTGACTGGTCCTGACTGGTCCTGACTGGTTCTGACTGGTCCTGACTGGTTCTGACTGGTTCTGACTGGTTCTGACTGGTCCTGACTGGTCCTGACTGGTTCTGACTGGTTCTGACTGGTCCTGACTGGTTCTGACTGGTTCTGACTGGTTCTGACTGGTCCTGACTGGTTCTGACTGGTCCTGACTGGTTCTGACTGGTTCTGACTGGTTCTGACTGGTCCTGACTGGTTCTGACTGGTCCTGACTGGTTCTGACTGGTCCTGACTGGTTCTGACTGGTTCTGACTGGTTCTGACTGGTCCTGACTGGTTCTGACTGGTCCTGACTGGTCCTGACTGGTTCTGACTGGTCCTGATGAATGAGCTTTGGCAGAACCAACTTAAGTCTTACAGCTGAACATTTAGCCAGTATCTTTGCATCGTCGTGTTATAGGTCTCCAATTATTTAAATATACCGGATATTTAAACTGACCATTAGAATCTTGTTTTAGTAACAAATAAATTAGACCTTCTTTTTGAGTATCAGTCAAACAACTTGTTTCATAAGAATAGTTATAGCTCAAAAGTAATGGATTCTTTACTTCTTCAAAACATATTTGGTAGAACTCCATGGGAATCCCATCGATCCCGGGGTTTTCCCTTGTTGAAAAGACATGATATTTCTCCTCCTCACGTATGAGACCGTCACATTCATGTTTTTCTTTTTTTATGTCATTTTCCTTCATAATTTCCTGGGAAAAAAAAATATCCTCCGGAGGATTTACCTGACGTGAAAACATATTCTTAAAGTAATTTTAAATTTCTTTTAGTATTGCAGCCTGTGTGGACAATACAGTCCCATTTTTAAAAACTATCTTAGATACATTATTTTTAGAAAGGTTTTTTATTTGTAGACTCTCTTGGAGCATTTCACTCCCTTTTTCATCCATATTGCTTGCCTGACCCTCCAGCCCCGCCCACATTCTATTAGAATGTTCTGGAATCCCAGTCAAAGCCAATGAAGTCGTCGGTAATCCATTTACCTATCCAATCCCAGGCGGAGGTTTTACCGCGTCACACTGAGATACGGAAGTAGCTCTTCACCCCCGTTCCAAAATATTCATGATGGCGGACCCGGCTCGTGACCGAGTGTTTACTTCTGCTCTCGCTTCGGTTTGAACAATCAGGAAAGTCCGCTCTACTCGACGTGATGAATGCGTGTTAGAAGCGGTTATACGAAGGGCGTCATCGCAATTCAGGAGACATTTTCTGCATTTGGGACGGATAACGCGGAACACGCCTTGTTGAATATTGCCCTTTTATAGTCATAACTCTTCATTAGGCGCTTTTCTTCCAGATCAAACTCCTCCTATTTAACTGTTAGAACATCAAGTTGCTCATCAGTTGAATCTACATTTTCATCAATTGCTTGTTCCAAATCTTCAATCTCTTTCTTTAATTTAGATTCTTTGGCTTTCAGTTGTTCCTTTCCATGAAGAGTGTGCGATGGCATTTCCTCTAAAAGTACATTTGAAGCTTCCCAGACGATGAGGCTTTGCAGATCCTTCATTGTGTTTAAAAAAATCACAAATAAAGAATTTTGTTTTTTCTATAAATTCCTCATCCTGTCGTAGCATTTGATTAAATGTCCAATACCCAGGACCACGTGTGTTTTCTTTAATTGTACATTTGAGCCCGACAATCGATATCGCTGATACTTTGTTTATTAAGGAGAATGATATCAAAACAATCTATACGACTCGCATGTATATCTTGTTAATTTAGGGTACTTCAATCTCCAGATGCATCCATAACATCATTGATCTTTTGCAAAGATTTAGGATGATAATTTATCAAACTATCTCCTTTTCCAACCTCCAGCAATAATAATCTCCCCTTGTTGTTCTTGCAGTTTTATCCATATCTCATCAAAGGAGGCTTCATCTACATTTGACCCATATAAAGTCAGACACGCCCTTTGAGTCTGAATCATTACATTGAGCATGAGCCATCGCAAGTTTTTTTTTCCAGTGAATACAGTTTAAAAAATAAAATGATTCTTTATCAATATCATTACACCTTTTGAATTCCTTTGGCCATGTGAAAAGAAAATTGGGCCATCCCACTTTTTTTTTTCCATTTTTCTTCATCTGGATTTGTTGAGTGGGTTTCTTGAAGAAAGAAAATGTCTTGTGATTTGTCCTTCAGCCACTTAAATATGAGATTCCTTTTCCTGTCGTCTGCAAGGCCATTGCAGTTGTAACTAATTATCCCGACTTCATTGTCATTTGGCTCATTAACCATTAGGCCTGAAATTGTCCGTTACACATTTTATTAATACTTTCAATACTGTCAATTTCAAAATCATAAACTTTTCCATAACTGAATGTTGTTTCACAATAGTACGACACATAAAAATGACATGACATGACTTACAAACACACGACACAGACCACACACATGTACCCCCAAGGTAAAGTGGCAAAGCATATGAGAGGCTCCAGTCGTCAAGTCCAGGTCCCGTCGTTACCATGGCGATGTCGCGATGACATAGTCATTGTGTGACATTGTTATGGCTCGTCACACGTCTTTATTATTGTTCATTGTGCCTTTACAGCTCTCCGGTCATAAAGTTTATCTACTACTAGGCGGACTTTTTGCCCTTTTTCCTTAAAGGAGTTCATGATCTTATTCTTTATATGATTGTTCTGACTCCAGCGTCGTCACCCTGACCGCGCCTCCATCTCCACCCTTACTCACTGCAGATTGTATTATCTGAAACATGCTGCTTGACTTCATCCATGTGTGCTCCGGTTACACCTCCTACCTTCAGCTCAGGTCTAAAAGAATCCACATTGCGCCAAATTTTGCATCTCATTTTGGACATTTTGAGCAATAACAGATTATTTATATTCTCTCCCACTTCCGATGCAGAAAAGTCGGGAGAATCTTTATCTGGGCTGGCGGGACCCCGTTTCTCTGGTGGGGAGGGACTGCGGTTTTCCACCTGAGGTTTGCTAGCCATTTTAGCCATGTTAGCCTTGTTAGCTTGCAATGCAGGCTGTTTTCGAATGGGGCCATGGACTTTGTTTTGGTCTCAGAATTGTGTCTTCCTTGTTTAGGCCTCCACTTTTTTTCTTCGGGTCAAACTATTGCAGTAGCGGTGAGCTCAAAGCGCCACCATAACCCTGAAGTACCTGGGGATTGCTTTTAATATGTAACTTATAAAGCACTTTGTGTTTCACTCTTTGTATGAAAAGTGCTTCATAAAGTTTTGATAATAATTTATTGTATTATTAAGTGTGTGAGTGTTTTTTGGGATTTGCTACAAAGGCGCATCACACCACAGGACTGAAAAGAGGTATCACACCTTCAAATGCCATGTTCTTCAATGTTCTTCAATGTTCCGCAGATTGAACACCTCAAAAAAAAAAAAACTCATACATACACAAGTGGGTCTTTATACAAAATTATTAATTTAATGAGGATTTAAGAACACTGAAGCATAGGTACAAACTGTGCAACTGATATGTCATCTCATAATGGTAAAGATGGAGAACATGCAGGCTTCTAAAACATTGTCATGGATACTTCACATTTGTTGGCTACATGTTGAGCACAGACATGGGCAGCAGTGGTACACGAGAGAACGATATGATCTATGAGCCGCAGAGCAGCGAGCTGTCGCCACACGCCGTACACGCCCAGGAAGGTGTGCTCCGGCTGGGCGGGGCTTGTGATCCTCGCCTCCAGATGTCAGATGGAGGCCAGGGCAGAGATTTAGCAAGATATCTCCAAATATAATGAAAAGTCCACAAACTTAATCTTGTGGCTTAATGTTAGAAGACAAATATATTAAGCACAAATGTCTGCAATTTGACATGTATAATTCTTCGGTGCCCTCCATCTGGACTTTTAACTCTTCACACATGGAAACAGCATCTTTTACCACAACTTCGCTTTAGAATACATTAAACAGGACAAAACATCCTTCATAGACGTAAAGAAGTATGAGTAGGTGGCGCAGACATTCACCACGGTCTCCTAGCTTTACTTCATACAAAAATACCCAAATAATGCTCTATACATCTCCAACATAGGGCTACATCAGGTTAAGACTATTAATATCATGATTAATATCAAATATTTATTAGAACTGTACAGCTTCATTCATGCATGATGCAAAATGGCAGGATTACCAAAAACAAATATGGCACAAAAATGGCAAACTGAACTATTACATGAATCAATATCATTATTTTGAATGTGTATGATGATATTAGTATGGGATGTTGTGCCCCTTTGAACCCTTTGGACAGGATGCTAAGGATTAGGGACATCGTTTCAAATTTAAACCCTGATTTTTGTGCGTTTTTTTTATTCAAGGAAAAATAGAAATATATATTAGCAGCTCATCCCTCTTCAGACCAAAGGTGAATGTGGTAGTAAGGACAAAGTATGTAGTGTTTTAAGGGAATCTTGTATTTTCTTACCCGACCCGGACAGACAGCACTTTGTTCAATCGTAAACGTTTGCGCAAGATTCTGATTTAAAGCCACAGGTTGTTGTTGTTGTTGTTGTTTTATGGCGGTTGGCATCCGAGTGTTGCATTACCGCCAGACTTTATTCCTCAGACGTTTCGTAGTCCTCAGACTCTGTCGTAGTCCGTTGTGATTTCACTTGAGTAGATCCCTCAGCTTCCTGTCACGCCCCCACTGCCACTGCCACGCCTTCTTCTGCGTCGGATTATAAATCCTTTATAATCAGCTGTGAACCTGAAAGTGCACTGCTCTTCTAGGAACGTGTTAAGAAGCTTGTAGTTCTGTTTTTTAAATGAGTCTTTAAGTAGATTCGACTGGATTTCTTGATGGATGTAGTTTGACTGAATCATATGTTGCTTTTTATTTTAAGCTAAATGATCTTCCCACGTGGTAAGAAAGTTACACACCATTTACAACCCTTTTATTTTCAAGCCAAAGTATCTCAGAATTAGGCAGATGTGTCATGAAATTAGTTGTTTTTAGTCAAGTTATCAAATCTAACCTCGCCAAACTCAAATTTAGGTAATTTAACCCATTTCTTTTGCCGTGTATGGACTTCTCCAAACTTGTCTCCTCACAAAAAATCAACTGAGAGTCCATCTGGTGGGTGGACGTCCCAATGACAAACTATGGCTTTAAATGAATCGGTTTCCTCTATTGTCAAGCATAATTAAAGACCCTCAATCATGTATAGTTACGTTTTTTGCACTCGTTAAAGTGACTGTTCCCCATTTTATTCCAATCTGTGTCTTGCTCCAGCAGATGTGTTGTGAAAGCAGCTCTTGGGGTCAAAATGTAACTGCCGAGTTTACTGTAATTAAAAAGCATTTCATTCTCCGTGAACCAGAAAGTGCGCCGTTAGCATGCTAGCTTTACCTTGACAACAAAAATTCAGTTCCCTCGAAGGGTGAAAAAAAATCCACTCTGAAAGAAAAACTCATCGTGGGGAATATTTAAAATGCTGGGAATAGGACAGGAAAGCAAAGAACACCGTATGTGTTTAACTGTTTAACTGCTGTCATGATAAAGCTAACAGCTGGCAGCATGCTAACTGGGCCGCGGAGGATACCACATGGTTAGAAAACCAGTAGAGTAATTCATTGCCAATTTCTGAGGATACAAAACAAAAAGGTTGCCAACAGAGGGCGCAAAAACTGTGTGTGTGTGTGTGTGTGTGTGAGTGTGTGCGTATGTGTGCATGAGTGTGAGCGTGTGTGAGTGTGTGTGCGTGTGTGAGTGTGTGTGCGTGTGTGAGTGTGTGAGCGTGTGCGTGCGTGCATGTCTGTGCATGTGTGTGTGCATGAGTGTGTGTGTGTGTGTGTGTGTGCGTGAGTGTGAGCGTGTGTGTGTGTGCGTGTGTGAGCGTGTGCGTGCGTGCATGTCTGTGCATGTGTGTGTGTGCGTGTGTGTGTGCATGAATGTGTGTGTGTGCATGAGTGTGTGTGTGTGCGTGTGTGAGTGTGTGAGCGTGTGCGTGCGTGCATGTCTGTGCATGAGTGTGTGTGTGCGCGTGAGTGTGAGCGTGTGTGCGTGTGTGAGCGTGTGTGTGTGTGCGTGCATGTGTGCGCATGAGTGTGAGCGTGTGTGTGTGTGTGCGTGCATGTCTGTGTGTGTGCGTGTGTAGGTTCTTGTGCTGTAGACAGGTCTGAAGGCAGTCGGATCAGTTGGGTTCTTGGTTCTACTTGACCTGGGCCAGAACGTCGTTGAAGATGTTAAGGAACAGCGCCACATGGTACTCCTTAAAGATGAGGGCGGGGCGGAATCGAATGGAGCGCTCCCCGCATCCGCCCAGAAGGACTCCTGTAGACACAAATAAAAGCACTTCATCAGTGGCAAGGCAGATCTAATCCTCGACTAGACTGTAGAAACAGATCAGCTCAGTGAAGGTGCATGGATTTAAAAACATGGAGGAGCACTTGTAGATTAAACCCCCAATGAAATCATGAAGACGGCTGGACTACATCTGTCACATCAAACACATTTCCAGGTATGTTTTTGGGGAAACAGTAGAATATGGTTAAAAAGGTACATTTTACAGGTAGGTTATTATTATTCCTATTTATAGTACACCTGATCACTAATGACTAAAAGTAGCCCGGGAGTTGAAAGAAGAGGCAATAGGCTGGAGTTCTAGCGCAGAAGTTTATTTCCATCAGAACGGGACCATAAGCCCTAAGACATTCTGATGGTAGTAGCATTCCAGTCTAGTCCAATCCAGTCTTACCCTGGCTCTGCCAGATTGATAAATGTGTCAACACAATATTAATCTGGACAGGCTCTCTGCGAAAGCAGTTTGGAAAATGCGTAACGTCATGATGAATATTTGAATCTGAAGTAGAAAAGTGAGGAAAGCAGCAGGACCTGATGGCATCAGCCCCAGGCTCCTTAAGTCCTGTGCAGATGAACGGTGTGGAGTTATGGAGCATGTCTTCAACATGAGCCTGAAGCTGAGGGTGGTACCACAGGTCTGGAAGACCTCCTGTCTGGTACCTGTGCCTAAGACACCGCGCCCCAAAGACCTCAACAGCTTCAGGCCAGTGGCTCTCACGTCCCACCTGATGAAGACACTGGAGCGGCTAGTCCTGGACCACCTCCGCTCCACCGTGAGCTCAGCCATGGACCCGCTGCAGTTTGCATATCGGTCTGGCATCGGAGTGGAGGACGCCGTCATCTCCCTGCTGCACCGCTCTCTCTCTCACCTGGAAAAGCCTGGCAGCTCTGTGGGGATTCTGAACTCAATGAGTTCTAATTTTGAGTGAAGACTCCGTGAAAAAAAGATTGAAAGACGGCTCAAAAATCAAATAACATGGGGCCAATGGGAGCCTGACGCCAAAGAAAGTGGCAGTAAAAATATGATTCTCACTCCAAAAAATAGTTCATGTGAGGTAAAGTAAAAAATGATATTATGACGCCGCCCTAAGTCATACAGCAAGTCTGCCATATTGGATCAAACACGGCGATGACTAAAGTGCACCTCGTCGTACATTTGGCATTCTCCTACAGTTTTCATTGAAAACACTTCAAATTTTGCCAGAAGACACAAAACCCATGAGCAATTAAATGCTATCAATTTGAAGCCTTCGGATATGACCAGAGTGAATTTTAAACAAAATCGCAATTTTTGGAAAAGTTTAAAAAACAAAATCTACCTTTCTTAAAAAAATGTTTTTGTTGAAAATATCACTTGAGCGTTTGTGAAAATGTCCAAGCTGAACGCAACGATATGCAAATGTGGTGGCTAGCTAATAAAATGGTAACGTATTTCAATTAAATGTATTTTTGTAACGCCCAAAAAACAGCAGTTGCCTCGGAGCGCGACGCGTAAAAGACTGACAATACAGGTTAATTTGTGACCGAGCGACAAAATCACGAGACTCTAGCTCGTGTACCACGGCAATTTTGACCCCCTGAATGTTAACTCCATCTCAAACCGTGTGGTCATGAAAATGTTGAATGTAGTAGTATAAAGTCGGTACTGTTTGTGGGGGAGGAGTGATGTTGGCGGGGGGATTAGAGGTGTGCTCTTGGCGGTGGCTCGTACCCTGCGGTGGCAAGGAGGGCTTTAAATATCCTTAGAATCACATGAACTTAAATTGGATGTTGTGTCCAGATAGTTACATTTTTCTATTACTTGAGTTTAGAAAACCTTATTGATGTCGATGTAAGATCTGGCAGAATGTAAGATCTGGCAGTGTTTGACTGGCACATGGGACAAAAGCCATTTGCCCCAAAATATTTGGGACCATAATATTGTTGCGGGCCAGATCAAATTTCCATAAGGCCAACTTTAGAGTAGAATAGGGCGTGGTGCCCGGAGGTCGAGTGCTTAAGGCAGCAACGTGCAGCTGACTGCAGTGTCCCTTCTCTTTCATCCCCATTTCACTTCTCAGCTGTCCAAGACAACAGGGCTGCTATAGGCACACAGAGGGGGGTACACAGAGTAGAGTACGCAGAGGGGGTACACAGAGTAGAGTACGCAGAGGGGGTAGACAGAGTAGAGTACGCAGAGGGGGTACACAGAGTAGAGTACGCAGAGGGGGTACACAGAGGAGAGTACACAGAGGGGGTGCACAGAGTAGAGTACGCAGAGGGGGTACACAGAGGAGAGTACACAGAGGGGGTGCACAGAGTAGAGTACGCAGAGGGGGTAGACAGAGGAGAGTACACAGAGGGGGTGCACAGAGTAGAGTACGCAGAGGGGGTACACAGAGTAGAGTACGCAGAGGGGGTACACAGAGGAGAGTACACAGAGGGGGTGCACAGAGTAGAGTACGCAGAGGGGGTACACAGAGGAGAGTACACAGAGGGGGTACACAGAGGGGGGCACACAGATGAATACACAGAGGGGAGTACACAGAGGGGAGTACACAGAGGGGGTACACAGAGGGGGGTACACAGAGGAGAGTACACAGAGGAGAGTACACAGAGGAGAGTACACTGAGGAGAGTACACAGAGGAGAGTACACTGAGGAGAGTACACTGAGGAGAGTACACTGAGGAGAGTACACAGAGGAGAGTACACAGAGGAGAGTACACTGAGGAGAGTACACAGAGGAGAGTACACTGAGGAGAGTACACAGAGGAGAGTACACTGAGGAGAGTACCTTTGTCACGGGCCTTGAGCAGGATCTTGCTCCTGGTGGGGTCATCGCAGATGTCCACAGCACAGAAAGTACCCTGTCCTCGGGCCCGACTCAGCAGACCCGGGTACTGCTCCTGGAGACACGCATTACATTGTTGGCGTGAGATTTCGGCCCAAGCCCAGTCAGGTCTACACAGATGCGGTCAGCACCGTCTGTGGCTCTGGTCAAGTTCATTTGTAGAGCACCATTTGTTCACAAGGCAATTCAAAGTGCTTCACACATTAAAATGACAATCCCAACAGGAAAATTAAGTTGAATAGCCCCAATTTATATGATCAGGCTTTGGGTTCAGTTCATGTTTTTGGGATCAACACTTTTGTTTTTAATTTGGTCTTTTTTCCGTTTCATGTTTTTGTAGTTTTTGTAGTTCTTGTATTTATGTGTTGTTCTATTTCATCCCTACTGAGGCGGTGCATAAAGCACTGGATGATCATACTTGCACATACAGAGGTCGAGAATTAATAACAAAAAAGTCACCTTTGACCCCCGATGGCTCACGTGAGTCTATATAGTCACGTGACACCGGGAGCTCAGTCCCTTTTCACCTTCTCACATGCAGATTGTATATGTGGTTGTTTTCCGCTAATATATTGCGGTCTCCACAAATTTGGGTTCGATTTGCCGCTTGTAGCCTGTTAGCAGGCTTTTAGATAGGATTTGAAAACACCTCATCCAAATAATTTTGTCCGACTAGGCTCGGCAGCCAATCAGAGCCAAGCACACAAATTTCGTCGACAAATCAGCGCGCAGCATGCAAATTTTCACTTGTAAACAATAAACTGTAATGGCGGACTATTGTCAAATGCTTCCCTGCTCGATTTAATGATAATATTCCCTTTTTTCCTAAGAATTATTAATAAAATGGCCGTCCACATTTTAAAATACCCCGTTCAAAATACGGGAAAACGGATCTTTATCTACAAGCCTGCCTGTTCGCCCTGTGACTGTTGTACAATCGGAGCAGCGAGTTCGCTCTTCCTCCTGGGGCTGCACAAACGTGTCGGACCTGTTGCAATGAGGAGGTATATTTACGTTGTTTTCTAAGACTGGTAAGTACCCCTTTAATGCATTTCGCCGTAGCCGTGAATTTGAAACCGTACAATTGTACTCAGTTTTGCGTTTATCCGTGCTGCATTTGTTTTGGTTTACGGATACAGCCACGTGGCTTTATGTTCTGCTAACTATAGCCGTGTTCGGGTCATTAGTTCAGAACTGCTTTGTTTTCAGCCGGTTACACACCATCGGTGGAGTTTTTGGCTCGACCTGGTTGTTACTTGTAGCTGGTTTCATGTTTATATTGGGTCATTTGTGGCGTTCACTGCTCGACCTGACCCTGCTGCGCCCCTCTTACTGGGCTACAGGTTTTGTGTTATACAGTCCCTAGTGGCGTTCCGCTCGACCCAACTCCATTGGGCTCCTGTCATGTCATGCTGGAGTCCCTGTGTTGCCTGGCGCCGCTGCAGCCTGACGATGGGCATGATCTCTGTCCTTCTTGTCTTGGAGTGGATCATCTTCAGGAAGCACTCTCCGATGATGCTTGCTCCAACTGTTCAATTATGCCCCAATCTGTGTGTGTGGCGCGCTTGGCTGCTTTCGAAGACGTTTCAGACTGGTTGTTTGTGGCGCCTCAGAGTCAATTACTGGCTGGACAGACTGGCGGCTGTCCACGGCAACCCAAGGCGGCCCCCCATTTAAGAAAAAGAAGGGCCACGGGAAATTAGTGGTGCAAGTGAGCACGCTGACATCTGAACTGGCCCAAATGCGGGCAGTTCTCCAGACTCTCCAGACTGATGCCAGTCGGGTGGTGACACACCCTCAGCATATGATGACGTCATATCTGTGGCTGCTTCAGACACGCAGTTCCAGCTGGAGTCTGACCTTCTGAGCTCCGGAGTTTCGGAATCTGGCTCAATGGGGCCTCTTCCGGCTGTCAGGCCGACAGTGATGACACTGTCACAGCGGCTTTACGGACCGCACTTTCTCGCTTGAAGCAGGATGTTCCACGGGATGAGGCGGCACCCTCTTGCACCTTCTTTCGGCGCCAGGCTGCAGCATCCCACTTTGCAGTTCCTCCCTCGGAGGAGTACATTAAGGAACTGTATGCCTGTTGGACAGACTCAAAGACATTTTCAAGGCCTACTTCGGATGGCAGGGTCTTGGCACTGATGCAGGATCCACAGAAGCTTGGCCTGGGACATATGTACGTCCAGAGGAGACTTTACGAATGAATGCCCGGTGTCGACCACCAAAGTGCCGTGTTACAGACGACCTTCTTTGTAAGGCATATGACATGGGAACTTGTATGGGTCGCATTGGGAATTCCTTGCCTCATTTGATGCTAGGCCTGTCGGTTTCCCTTGAGACAGTTCCGGTGAACCAACCAACACATGTGCTGGTTGACCCCTCCTTGCAGGCTTTTGCCCTCATGTCAAGGGAACTAGGGCGTCTGCTCTCAACATTAGTGCAAGCTCGCCGCCAAGTGAGGATGGCACAGTCTCCACTCTCTGAGGCCAGTAGGAAGACCTTGAGGCGTGTTCCAGTTCTTCCTGGAGAACCATTTGGCCCGGCCGCCCTGGAGGCTCTAGAGTGCCTCGAGGGGCCACCAAATGAGGTTACGAGGCCGGCGGTAGGACATTTTCCCCCTGGACAGCTTGAGTACTGGATGGCTCAATCTCCAGATATGTGGGTGGTGGCCACACTGTCGGGAGGGCATCATCTGCAGTTCCGCCGCCGGCCTCCTGTTCCTGGTCGGATCCGAATGACTGTTATTCAGGACCTGGCCAAGGCAAAGGCGCTCTCTCAGGAGATTCGCACCTTGCTGGACAAGGGGGCGATAGTTCCCGTGGACCCCCTGCTGGACCCAGGGGGCTTTTATTCCCGATATTTTTTGGTACCCAAGAAGACGGGCGATTTATGCCCGGTTTTGGACCTCAGGAGTCTAAATATGTTCTTTGTTTTTAAAAAGGTGCTCCCCTTCAAGATGTTGGCTGTCAGACAAGTGCTCCAGGCGATCTCCCCAGGCGACTGGTTCACAACACTAGACCTGAAGGATGCATATTTTCATGTCCCACCACATTGCAAGTTTCTCCACTTTGCTTTCCGGGGAGAACACTTCCATTTCAGAGTCCTGCCATTCGGGCTATCTCTGTCCCCTCAAGTGTTTACAAGGTGCGTCGCTGGAGCCTTGTCCCCCTTGCAGGCCCAGGGGTTGCGGATTCTGCCCTATCTGGACGACGGGCTCATTTGTGCTCCCAGCCACGAGCAGGCGCTTCAAGATACAGAGACTGTGGGTATGGCCACTGCAGGGCCCGGCCTGACCATCTCGAGGAACGCCGGGGAAATTGGGAATGTGATAAGCAATGCTCGTGCTCAGTCTACCCGTCTTCTGTATTCCTGCAAGTGGAAAGGCCAGGTTCTGTCCAAACAGCGTCTCACGCACTGGATTGTCGGTGTAATCACGGAAGCCTATGCTCAACAGGGGCGACCGCTGCCTTCCGGGGTGAGGTGCCATTCCACAAGGGGGCTCTCCACTTCGTGGGCTGCTATGAATGGGGTGTCTCTGGACGTGACCTTTGCACAATTTTACTTTTTACTACATTTTTTGTTGTTAATTCTCGACCTGTGTATGCGCAAGGATGATCATTCAGTGCTTTTTGCACCGCCTCGGGATTCATAGAACCGTAGTTACAGTCGTAACTTTCGTTTCATAGCATTAATAAATTAATAAGAGTAAAACCAATACCATCAATCCAATGCATCGGGAAATATTAATGGCCTATTGAAAAAAGCAGAAAAAGCAGCGTGTGCACTGTAAAAACAGAGCGTGCGGCGTAAAAGCAGAAAGAGTACCTGGAGCGCATAGAGCCCCTGCAGCAGAGCCTTCCCAGAGCGCCTCACTTCCTCCAGGAGGTTCTCCCTGCGGATTACGTTCAGAACCTCGATCAGGAACAGGTTCTTAGACGGGTCGCCCATCCATGTGTTGAAGATCCGGTAACCCTGGGAACAAAGCATGTGTCTGTTTAAACTTTACACTCTTTGTGAGGCATTGCAACAGTCAGGGCGATCAAGGCAAGCAGTCATTGTTCAACATGACGGTGTGTCACGATTTAAATTGGTCTAATACACCAGTGCTGGTGGAACATGTATCTGGCATAAGTAGTCAAATGAGGTATAATGAAATATATAATATAAAATATGTTTTTTTCACATTACTTTGGCAGAGCTCATTAGTTCTGCAGCTTTGAGCAGGTGTAGTATATTTGACTCAGGCTGCTGTCCGTGGCGCAGGAGCGTGGCCTCACCTTGTCGGCCTGGAGCTCGTCCTTGTGGTAGTAGCCTCCTGTCAGCAGCTTCTTGCTGAAGGACACAATGTCGGCGGGATCATCCAGACCCCAGTGTTCATGAGCCCAAAACTTTCCCGTGCTGCCTCCTCCAGTCTGGACCTCATCCACATGGAACGCACAGCCATGCTACAGGCAACAGGCAGAGACAAGTCAGACCAGGAAACCTGGAGCCCTGGAGCCAGACAAATCCAAAACAGGTTTACTATAGGTCTGTAATATTAGTCATACTAATGCTTATGTAGTTACTATGTTAACTGAGGTTTGTGAGCAGGACCAAGCCTCCACCTCCATCTTTAAACCACACCGCTGTTACCCAGAAGCTTTCTTATACCAGCCTAATGCCTTGACTCTGTCCACTCAAAAGACAGAGAGAGACTGGCCACATGTCCGTTCGTTAACATCAAGTTTCTGATTGGCCTTCTCAGTCTTGAATTAGCAGTATCCTTTATTTCTTTTGCCCCTTTAGCTGTGCAGGCCATGCTAATTCCATACACATCTCTTCATCCCCGCTTCTCCCCTTTCTACCATCACCAGTCAAGATGGGCTCGGGTGCTCTGCTGCAATAAAACTTGACATGCCTACGTAGCTGTGTAGCATGTCCAATCCACGCTTGCCACGCTGCTCCAACTCATGCCACTTAAGCCATTTATTGCCATAACCATTTCCTCATCCACTTGTTTGGTTCACTGCGGATACTTATCGCAGATCGGCTCATATCAGCCCCATCTAATTATCTAATTATTGACTACTATCTCCCAATTCAATTCCCCGGAGTCGTCATCTCCATTCTGCTGGGATGTCCTCTCAGGTTACATCTCTCCTAAGCTCAACCAAACAATAATCTTTCCTCAGGGGTTTGGAATTCGCACCTACTTCAAGCTAATTCAACCCATCCATTCATCCCAGGTTATTGAACCTTATTCCTCACACTCACTCATATTTACACTACGGAGAAGCAACTGATCCTTGCAACAGTGTTCTTTCCTTTTATTTATTCCGCCTTGACTCCTTCCTCCTGTACCGCTTCTTCCACAAGTAAGACGGCATTCTATCCAGCTCTCGGTTGCTTGTGCCCTCAAACATAAGGTCTCCCTTAGGTTCTTCACCGATAAGATTAAGATGATCAAAGACCAAATACCACTTGTTTTGGGTGATAACCCTGTTTCTGTGGAGCATGTCTACAACAATTGGCCTTTTCAGCTCTGGTGACCACGATGAAAGCATTCTCTTGTACATCAGATGCCCTTCCCTGCAGGCTCTTCCTCAAAGTGTTTGATGTTATTGGCCCCTGGGGGACCAAAATGGTAAATCTCTCTCTTTCTACTGGTGTGTTTCCTGGTCCATTTAAACATGCCATAGTTGAGCCTTTACTGAAAAAAACAAACTTGGACCTGACAGACCCCAAAAGTTTCAGACCTATTTCAAAGCTCCCGTTCATGTCCAAGATCCTAGAGAAGGTGGGCTCTGAACAACTGTCAGACTTCCTAAAACAGTCTAACATTCACAACTCTTTTCAATCTGGTTTCCACAAACATCATTCTACGGAAACCGCATTGCTCAAAGTGTCCAGTGACATTATAATGTCTGCTGATTCTGGAAAATGCACGGTTTTAGTTCTGTTGGATCTGTCTGCACGGTTGACCTTTGACACCGTCGACCATCATATCCTGTTGAACAGACTGAGGGACCTGATTGGACTATCGGGGTCAGTTCTTCATTGGTTTTCCTCATATTTATCCGGTCGGAGCTTTAGTGTTGCTGCAAACCAAATAATGTCTGATTCAGCTGATCTGTTGTGTGGAGTTCCTCAGGGCTCCGTCTTGGGTCCCGTCCTATTTCTGCTTCATATAATTCCCCTGGGAATGATCATTAAAGAGTTTAGTGATGTGTCCTATCACCTGTTCGCTGACGATATTCAGCTCTATTGCTCTTTTAAACCTTCTGAGATCCAGAAGCTGAAATCCTTGGTCAGTTGTTTAGTGCAAATTAAACAATGGCTGAGTCAAAACTCGTTGCAGCTAAATGCTGACAAAACAGAAACTCTGATTATTGCCCCTGATGATGCCATTCCAGGGATAAACCAGTACTTGGGTGTTTTAGGCCAGACTGTAAAACCAAGTCTTAGAAACTTGGGTGTTGTCTTTGACAAAGACATGTCTTTAGAGCACCACTCCAGCTGTTGACGAGGAACTGTTTCTTTCAGTTGAGGAAAATCTCTAAGCTCAGGAAAATGGTGTCTCAAAATGACCAGGAAGTTATAATTCATGCATTTGTGTCTTCACGTTTGGACTATTGTATCAGTTTGTTTTCCTGTCTTAACAAGAAGGAACTCTCTCGTCTGCAGCTGGTCCAGAACTCTGCAGCGAGGATCTTAACTCGCACAAACAGAAGGGCCCACATTTCACCCATTCTTAAAGCCCTTCACTGGAGCCGGTCTCCTACCGGATACAGTTTAAAATTCTTGTTTTAACTTTTAGAGCTTTAAATGGTCAGGTCCCATCGTACATCAGCGATCTGATAAAACCATACACTCCCTCTCGCTCACTAAGGTCCTTGGACCAGAAACTGTTGGTTCCTCGCACTCGTTTTGGGACCAGAGGAGACAGATCCTTCCAGGCTGTTGCCCCCAGACTCTGGAACGATCTTCCGTTCTCCCTACGGTCACTGGACTCAGTTACTGCTTTTAAGGGTCAGCTTAAAACCTTTTTATTTAGTCAAGCCTTTTAAATGCACTTGTTTTACGGACTGATTTTACTGTATATTGTTGTATATGTATTGTTCACTGTAAGTTTTTTGTGTTTTTATTGTTTTACTCTGTGTTTTGTGAAGCACTTTGTGACATCTGTCTGTGAAAGGTGCTATATAAATAAAATTTACTTACTTACTTACTTACTAGAGTCTTCTACTGTCTACTAGTCTTCTACTGTCCACTAGAGTCTTCTACTGTCCACTAGAGTCTTCTACTGTCCACTAGAGTCTTCTACTGTCCACTAGAGTCTTCTACTGTCCACTAGAGTCTTCTACTGTCCACTAGTCTTCTACTGTCCACTAGAGTCTTCTACTGTCCACTAGAGTCTTCTACTGTCCACAAGAGTCTTCTACTGTCCACAAGAGTCTTCTACAGTCCACTAGAGTCTTCTACTGTCCACATGAGTCTTCTACTGTCTACTGTCCACTAGTCTTCTACTGTCCACAAGAGTCTTCTACTGTCCACAAGAGTCTTCTACTGTCCACAAGAGTCTTCTACAGTCCACTAGAGTCTTCTACTGTCCACTAGAGTCTTCTACTGTCCACATGAGTCTTCTACTGTCCACTAGAGTCTTCTACTGTCCACTAGTCTTCTACTGTCCACAAGAGTCTTCTACTGTCCACTAGAGTCTTCTACTGTCCACTAGAGTCTTCTACTGTCCACTAGAGTCTTCTACTGTCCACTAGTCTTCTACTGTCCACAAGAGTCTTCTACAGTCCACTAGAGTCTTCTACTGTCCACTAGTCTTCTACTGTCCACTAGTCTTCTACTGTCCACTAGTCTTCTACTGTCCACTAGAGTCTTCTACTGTCCACTAGAGTCTTCTACTGTACACTAGTCTTCTACTGTCCACTAGAGTCTTCTACTGTCCAAAAGTTTCAGACCCATATCAAAGCTCCCGTTCATGTCCAAGATCCTAGAGAAGGTGGGCTCTGAACAACTGTCAGACTTCCTAAAACAGTCTAACATTCACGACTCTTTTCAATCTGGTTTCCACAAACATCATTCTACGGAAACCGCATTGCTCAAAGTGTCCAGTGACATTATAATGTCTGCTGATTCTGGAAAATGCACGGTTTTAGTTCTGTTGGATCCGTCTGTAACCTTTGACACTGTCGACAATAGTATACTGTTGAACAGATTTGGGTCCTGACCCATTGTGGTATATAATCCCCTTGGAAAAGATCATTAGAGTTCAGTGATGTCTCCTAATGCTGACAATATTCAGCTATATTGCTCTTTTAAGCCTTTTGAGATTCAGAAGCTGAGTCAATCATAGAGAGTAAAAACTCTCTGCAGCTAAATGCAGACAAAACAGAAACACTGATTATTGCCCCTGATGATGGTAAACCAGTATTTGGATGATCTAGGCCAGACTGCTAAACCAAGTCTTAGAAACTTGGGTGTTCCTCTTTAACAGAGACATGTCTTTAGAGCACCACTCCAAGCAGTCGACTAAGAACTGTTTCTATCAGTTGAGGAAAATGGTATCTCAAAATGATTTGGAACTCATAATTCAAGCTTTTATCTCTTCACGCTTATAATAGTTGGTTTTCCTGTCTTAACAAGAAGGAGCTCTCTTGTCTACAACAGGTCCAAAACCCACACAAAGAGAAGGGCCCACATTTCACCCTCAAAGCCCTTCACTGGCTGCCGGGCTCCTACTGGATACAGTTTAAAATGTTAGTCCTGACTTTCAGAGCTTTGCATGGTCAGGTCCCTCTGTACATCAGTGATCTGATCACATCCTACACTCCCCCTCGCTCACTAAGGTCTTTGGATAAGAAACTGCTGGTGATTCCTCAAACTCGTTTTCGGACCAGAGGAGACCGATACTTCCAGGCTGTTGAGCCCGGATGTGCCCATACTCTGGTCACTGGACTCTGTTGTTACTTTCAAAGGTCAGCTTGAAACTTTTTTATTCAGTCAGGCCTTGGCCAGGGTCGTGGACACTGGAGCATCATCTCTGATTGGCTGCTGCCTCACGTCCAACGCAGAAAGTTGGACAAAGCTGAACATGTCGGCGTCGGACACTTTGGACGCTCTCGACCCTCGGACGCGCGTCCAAAGCGCAGAGAGCGCGGAAAACGCAGGAATTGCGCCGCAAAAATGCAGAAATTGCGCCTCGGAAAACGCAGAAGGCGTTTGACGCGCGTTTACATAGACTTTGAATGTAAACTGGACGCTTTGGACGCCGCGGTCTGTTACAACCCCTTAAGTATTGTTCACCAGGAGTGAAACTAAATGACGGTGTACCTTGCGTGCAATATTCCTGAGGTTCTTGAAGAAGTCTGGAGAGGCATGGTTGTCTCCTCCCTCTGCCTGGATGGGCTCCACCACGATCCCTGCCACGGGCATGCCCTTCTGCCGCCAGCGCACAATCAGGTCCTCCACCTGCAGCACAGCAAAAGTCTACTCACACAACGCTCACACATAGTGCCCTAAACCTGAACTTTGTCATTAAAGAATAATGCAAACTCATCACACTTGGATGTGGAAATGAGTTCTAACGGCAGCTGAGCTGGAGGGTTTGTTCATCTGTTACTGTGGCAACAGGACACGCCAGTTGTTACTGCAGCTTCCAATTATATCAGAAAAATATCCTTGCCCATTTCTACATAAAATGAGGTTGTACAGACCGAATCCTCATTTGTTCATTTTAGCCTTTATAGGGGCAATGGTTTCCAGAACATTGAAAACACTAGATATAACAACAGGGTTCAATAAATCATTTACTTTACAAGAAAACAGTGCACCTGTGCCATCATTTATGTTTCTCCTCCAAACAACTGCAGGACCAGCAGTATGGGAAAAACAGACATGTCAAAGACACAGAAATGATCAGAGAGAGCAGCATCGTCCACATTGACATTAGAAATATTTACCCCCTTTGTAATTATGAGATCTAGAGTGTGTCCTTTGCTGTGGGTGGGGCCTCTCACATGCTGAGTAAGACTGAAGGTTTCAAGGACAGCATCAAGCTCTTTAGCGTTTCTGTCATAAACATTATCAACATGAACATTGAAATCACCTGTAATGACCAAACCATCAAAGTCAGTGCATACGACTGAAACATCTCAGTAAAATCAAAATCAATAAAACGTTGGCAGTGCTGGAGAGGCTTGTATAAAACAATAGAGAGAATGGATGGAGACCGTTTTAGCTCCATTCTAAAAGGATATTGTAAAAAACGATATATGTTTTTAG
The DNA here is from genome assembly GCF_026437365.1 of Eucyclogobius newberryi. NCBI lineage: Eukaryota > Metazoa > Chordata > Actinopteri > Gobiiformes > Gobiidae > Eucyclogobius > Eucyclogobius newberryi. The sequence goes on from NW_027315757.1 coordinate 3,374,592, forward strand.
AAAAACAAGACATTTCGACTCTCATCCGAGAGTCATTCTTAATCTACAGCTCTGAGTAAGCCCTACCCACCGGGCTGAATCTCCTGATGGGTGTTTATAGTTTCACTTGAGACTACTCTTTGTATCCGTAGCGCCCTGTAATGGACTATCAACCTCCTATTGTAAACTGACTGTCACTTCCTCATCACCAGAGTACCTGATTAGCATGGCCAGGGCCTCTCCCGCCCCATGGCTTGAAAACACTATTGTATACAACTGGCAGGTTGGACCTTAAACCTCCATTTCTGTTTAAAGAGGGGTTCCCTTTTATAACAAAAATGGTCTTGTTGATTCCTCTTAAAACCATCTTTTCACTTGCTTAGAATCTTCACCTCACTGTCTTCAAAAGAGCGGTTTGTGTCTTTAAGAAGAAGATGCACAACACTCTGTGGTCCTGAACTAGAGTGTCTTCTGTGCTCTGTGCTATGTCCCGCTCTTGTAGTCACTCTATCGTGTATTCTATCCAATTAATAAACTCTTATTGCTCTGTTTTTGTGTCGGCATGTTGTCCTTAGGGTGAACTAGTTTTTGTCTTAAAGTGTTGCCTTGTTTTAAGGATACATACTCAAATGATGAAAACACCCCAAAAGATAACCTGTGGGTAACTATTTAATTTAAAAAAAACTGCAAAAAAACCCTCCACCTTTTTGTTTTCTTGTGTTTCAGATTCAAACTTAAAGTTGGGTGGAGTAGAGAAAAGAGCGAGACAGAGAGAGTACCTCCTCGAGGCAGCGGGCCTCTTCTGCCGCATTCTCCCTGGTGAACTCATCCAGAGGATATTGCAGTTTGGGGAAGGGTGCTATGGGCCAGTCCAGAGACGGGATGTCCAGTTTGTGGATGGCTTTAGAGTGAGTGGTGGCCAGGCACGCTGCACACAACACACACCGTCACAAAGAAATGCAGCATCACAGACGCCAATGTCCTGCACTGTTCTGTTACACATTTGATCTGCTGACCTAGAATTTCAATTAAAAATGTACTTTCCTGAAAAATGAAACTGGGGTTAGGGTTCAAATTATAGTCTGTGAAACTATGCGTTAATCATGTAAGAGTTAGTCAGCAGTCTAGATTTCTGCCAATAGTATCTGCAAAGCTCTGGTTGGTCACCACTTTTCAGCCCCTTTTGTCATTCCTGAGGCTCAGGTCTCGGCACTGGCTTCAGGCTCAGAGAAGAGACTTTAAAGCAGCTCTGCTTGCCTACAAGTTTCTCCATGGCCAAGCACCAAAGCACATCTCAGACATGTTAGGGCAGGGGTATCAAAAATGCGGCCCCAGATTTTTTAATCAGGCCCACCGAACAGTTCTAATTTATATTTATTCATTTCCGATGCTTTTATCGCTAGAACTAAAAGTCCCACAGTCCTTTGCAGAATCTGCCTGTCCCCCGCACTGCTCAGCGCTGTTGGAGCAAGTGCAGAGTGCTGAAAAGTGTCAATGTGCACTAAACTAGACTTGTAGAGTATATGTCTGAGCAGGGAAAGAGATGTGTGGTTTTGGGAAACATGGGGAAGAAATAAAGGAGACGGTTTGTGGACGTTAGAGCTGAGCTAAAAGCGCCGCTAATGTGGAGCTAACAACAAGAAAACAAACTTCTGTGATGATGCTCTGTGAGGAAAAACTTCCAAACCAGTGTAAAACCTGGACAAATCAGGATCCACAGGTGAAAACACACGTCAGAGTGTAATAAAGTCTGAACATGACTCACTAATGTGTGTAAAACACTGACAATCCTAGTTCTGACTTTTAGAGCTTTGCATGGTCAGGTCCCTTTGTACATCAGCGATCTGATGACACCGTACACTCGCCCTCGCTCACTGAGGTCTTTGGATCAGGACCTCAGAGCGTACACTCGCCCTCGCTCACTGAGGTCTTTGGATCAGGACCTCAGAGCGTACACTCGCCCTCGCTCACTGAGGTCTTTGGATCAGGACCTCAGAGCGTACACTCGCCCTCGCTCACTGAGGTCTTTGGATCAGGACCTCAGAGCGTACACTCGCCCTCGCTCACTGAGGTCTTTGGATCAGGACCTCAGAGCGTACACTCGCCCTCGCTCACTGAGGTCTTTGGATCAGGACCTCAGAGCGTACACTCGCCCTCGCTCACTGAGGTCTTTGGATCAGGACCTCAGAGCGTACACTCCCCCTCGCTCACTGAGGTCTTTGGATCAGGACCTCAGAGCGTACACTCGCCCTCGCTCACTGAGGTCTTTGGATCAGGACCTCAGAGCGTACACTCGCCCTAGCTCACTGAGGTCTTTGGATCAGGACCTCAGAGCGTAAACTCGCCCTAGCTCACTGAGGTCTTTGGATCAGGACCTCAGAGCGTACACTCGCCCTAGCTCACTGAGGTCTTTGGATCAGGACCTCAGAGCGTACACTCGCCCTCGCTCACTGAGGTCTTTGGATCAGGACCTCAGAGCGTACACTCGCCCTCGCTCACTGAGGTCTTTGGATCAGGACCTCAGAGCGTACACTCGCCCTCGCTCACTGAGGTCTTTGGATCAGGACCTCAGAGCGTACACTCGCCCTCGCTCACTGAGGTCTTTGGATCAGGACCTCAGAGCGTACACTCGCCCTCGCTCACTGAGGTCTTTGGATCAGGACCTCAGAGCGTACACTCGCCCTCGCTCACTGAGGTCTTTGGATCAGGACCTCAGAGCGTACACTCCCCCTCGCTCACTGAGGTCTTTGGATCAGGACCTCAGAGCGTACACTCGCCCTCGCTCACTGAGGTCTTTGGATCAGGACCTCAGAGCGTACACTCGCCCTCGCTCACTGAGGTCTTTGGATCAGGACCTCAGAGCGTACACTCGCCCTCGCTCACTGAGGTCTTTGGATCAGGACCTCAGAGCGTACACTCGCCCTAGCTCACTGAGGTCTTTGGATCAGGACCTCAGAGCGTACACTCCCTCTCGCTCACTGAGGTCTTTGGATTAGGACCTCAGAGCGTAAACTCGCCCTAGCTCACTGAGGTCTTTGGATCAGGACCTCAGAGCGTACACTCGCCCTCGCTCACTGAGGTCTTTGGATCAGGACCTCAGAGCGTAAACTCGCCCTAGCTCACTGAGGTCTTTGGATCAGGACCTCAGAGCGTACACTCGCCCTCGCTCACTGAGGTCTTTGGATCAGGACCTCAGAGCGTACACTCGCCCTCGCTCACTGAGGTCTTTGGATCAGGACCTCAGAGCGTACACTCGCCCTCGCTCACTGAGGTCTTTGGATCAGGACCTCAGAGCGTAAACTCGCCCTAGCTCACTGAGGTCTTTGGATCAGGACCTCAGAGCGTACACTCGCCCTCGCTCACTGAGGTCTTTGGATCAGGACCTCAGAGCGTACACTCGCCCTCGCTCACTGAGGTCTTTGGATCAGGACCTCAGAGCGTACACTCGCCCTCGCTCACTGAGGTCTTTGGATCAGGACCTCAGAGCGTACACTCGCCCTCGCTCACTGAGGTCTTTGGATCAGGACCTCAGAGCGTACACTCGCCCTCGCTCACTGAGGTCTTTGGATCAGGACCTCAGAGCGTACACTCGCCCTCGCTCACTGAGGTCTTTGGATCAGGACCTCAGAGCGTACACTCGCCCTCGCTCACTGAGGTCTTTGGATCAGGACCTCAGACCGTACACTCCCTCTCGCTCACTGAGGTCTTTGGATCAGGACCTCAGACCGTACACTCCCTCTCGCTCACTGAGGTCTTTGGATCAGGACCTCAGACCGTACACTCCCTCTCGCTCACTGAGGTCTTTGGATCAGGACCTCAGAGCGTACACTCGCCCTCGCTCACTGAGGTCTTTGGATCAGGACCTCAGAGCGTACACTCGCCCTCGCTCACTGAGGTCTTTGGATCAGGACCTCAGAGCGTACACTCGCCCTCGCTCACTGAGGTCTTTGGATCAGGACCTCAGAGCGTACACTCGCCCTCGCTCACTGAGGTCTTTGGATCAGGACCTCAGAGCGTACACTCCCCTCGCTCACTGAGGTCTTTGGATCAGGACCTCAGAGCGTACACTCGCCCTAGCTCACTGAGGTCTTTGGATCAGGACCTCAGAGCGTACACTCGCCCTCGCTCACTGAGGTCTTTGGATCAGGACCTCAGAGCGTACACTCGCCCTCGCTCACTGAGGTCTTTGGATCAGGACCTCAGAGCGTACACTCGCCCTCGCTCACTGAGGTCTTTGGATCAGGACCTCAGAGCGTACACTCGCCCTAGCTCACTGAGGTCTTTGGATCAGGACCTCAGAGCGTAAACTCGCCCTAGCTCACTGAGGTCTTTGGATCAGGACCTCAGAGCGTACACTCGCCCTCGCTCACTGAGGTCTTTGGATCAGGACCTCAGAGCGTACACTCGCCCTAGCTCACTGAGGTCTTTGGATCAGGACCTCAGAGCGTACACTCGCCCTAGCTCACTGAGGTCTTTGGATCAGGACCTCAGAGCGTACACTCGCCCTCGCTCACTGAGGTCTTTGGATCAGGACCTCAGAGCGTACACTCGCCCTCGCTCACTGAGGTCTTTGGATCAGGACCTCAGAGCGTACACTCGCCCTCGCTCACTGAGGTCTTTGGATCAGGACCTCAGAGCGTACACTCGCCCTCGCTCACTGAGGTCTTTGGATCAGGACCTCAGAGCGTACACTCGCCCTCGCTCACTGAGGTCTTTGGATCAGGACCTCAGAGCGTACACTCGCCCTCGCTCACTGAGGTCTTTGGATCAGGACCTCAGAGCGTACACTCGCCCTAGCTCACTGAGGTCTTTGGATCAGGACCTCAGAGCGTAAACTCGCCCTAGCTCACTGAGGTCTTTGGATCAGGACCTCAGAGCGTACACTCGCCCTCGCTCACTGAGGTCTTTGGATCAGGACCTCAGAGCGTACACTCGCCCTCGCTCACTGAGGTCTTTGGATCAGGACCTCAGAGCGTACACTCGCCCTCGCTCACTGAGGTCTTTGGATCAGGACCTCAGAGCGTACACTCGCCCTCGCTCACTGAGGTCTCCGCTCTCCCTGTGGTCACTGGACTCAGTTGTTGCTTTTAAAGCTTAAAACCTTTTTATTTAGTCAAGCCTTTTAATTACATTTTGCTTTAGGGACTGATTTGACTGTTTATTGTTGTATGTGTGTTGCTCACTGTAAGTTTTATCGTGTTTTTATTGTTTTATTCTGTGTTTTTATTGTCCGACCAACCAGACTATTACTAGGCTAAATAAAGCCATTTAGTTCTTATATTTTTAATAGTTTTTTTGTACGTTATGTTCGGCCCGTGACCCAGCCTGAGCATGGAATTTGGCCCATGGACCAAAATGAGTTAGGGCCATATGAAAAATCGGACTCTGAGGACCTCAGGCAATGGCCTCCTGCTGGTGCCAGAGTCAGGACTAAACATGGACCGGCCTCCTGCTGGTGCCAGAGTCAGGACTAAACATGGACCGGCCTCCTGCTGGTGCCAGAGTCAGGACTAAACATGGACCGGCCTCCTGCTGGTGCCAGAGTCAGGACTAAACATGGACCGGCCTCCTGCTGGTGCCAGAGTCAGGACTAAACATGGACCGGCCTCCTGCTGGTGCCAGAGTCAGGACTAAACATGGAGCGGCCTCCTGCTGGTGCCAGAGTCAGGACTAAACATGGACCGGCCTCCTGCTGGTGCCAGAGTCAGGAATAAACATGGACCGGCCTCCTGCTGGTGCCAGAGTCAGGACTAAACATGGAGCTGCCTCCTGCTGGTGCCAGAGTCAGGACTAAACATGGACCGGCCTCCTGCTGGTGCCAGAGTCAGGACTAAACATGGACCGGCCTCCTGCTGGTGCCAGAGTCAGGACTAAACATGGAGCGGCCTCCTGCTGGTGCCAGAGTCAGGACTAAACATGGACCGGCCTCCTGCTGGTGTCAGAGTCAGGACTAAACATGGACCGGCCTCCTGCTGGTGCCAGTCAGGACTAAACATGGACCGGCCTCCTGCTGGTGCCAGAGTCAGGACTAAACATGGACCGGCCTCCTGCTGGTGCCAGAGTCAGGACTAAACATGGACCGGCCTCCTGCTGGTGCCAGAGTCAGGACTAAACATGGTCCGGCCTCCTGCTGGTGCCAGAGTCAGGACTAAACATGGTCCGGCCTCCTGCTGGTGCCAGAGTCAGCACTAAACATGGACCGGCCTCCTGCTGGTGCCAGAGTCAGGACTAAACATGGAGCGGCCTCCTGCTGGTGCCAGAGTCAGGACTAAACATGGACCGGCCTCCTGCTGGTGCCAGAGTCAGGACTAAACATGGTCCGGCCTCCTGCTGGTGCCAGAGTCAGGACTAAATATGGACCGGCCTCCTGCTGGTGCCAGAGTCAGGACTAAACATGGACCTGCCTCCTGCTGGTGCCAGAATCAGGACTAAACATGGACCGGCCTCCTGCTGGTGCCAGAGTCAGGACTAAACATGGACCGGCCTCCTGCTGGTGCCAGTCAGGACTAAACATGGACCAGCCTCCTGCTGGTGCCAGAGTCAGGACTAAACATGGACCGGCCTCCTGCTGGTGCCAGAGTCAGGACCAAACATGGACCGGCCTCCTGCTGGTGCCAGTCAGGACTAAACATGGACCGGCCTCCTGCTGGTGCCAGAGTCAGGACTAAACATGGACCGGCCTCCTGCTGGTGCCAGAGTCAGGACTAAACATGGACCGGCCTCCTGCTGGTGCCAGAGTCAGGACTAAACATGGACCGGCCTCCTGCTGGTGCCATAGTCAGGACCAAACATGGACCGGCCTCCTGCTGGTGCCAGAGTCAGGACTAAACATGGACCGGCCTCCTGCTGGTGCCAGAGTCAGGACCAAACATGGACCGGCCTCCTGCTGGTGCCAGTCAGGACTAAACATGGACCGGCCTCCTGCTGGTGCCAGAGTCAGGACTAAACATGGACCGGCCTCCTGCTGGTGCCAGAGTCAGGACTAAACATGGACCGGCCTCCTGCTGGTGCCAGAGTCAGGACTAAACATGGACCGGCCTCCTGCTGGTGCCATAGTCAGGACTAAACATGGACCGGCCTCCTGCTGGTGCCAGAGTCAGGACCAAACATGGACCGGCCTCCTGCTGGTGCCAGAGTCAGGACTAAACATGGACCGGCCTCCTGCTGGTGCCAGAGTCAGGACTAAACATGGACCGGCCTCCTGCTGGTGCCAGAGTCAGGACTAAACATGGACCGGCCTCCTGCTGGTGCCAGAGTCAGGACTAAACATGGTCCGGCCTCCTGCTGGTGCCAGAGTCAGGACTAAATATGGACCGGCCTCCTGCTGGTGCCAGAGTCAGGACTAAACATGGACCTGCCTCCTGCTGGTGCCAGAGTCAGGACTAAACATGGACCGGCCTCCTGCTGGTGCCAGAGTCAGGACTAAACATGGACCGGCCTCCTGCTGGTGCCAGAGTCAGGACTAAACATGGACCGGCCTCCTGCTGGTGCCAGAGTCAGGACTAAACATGGACCGGCCTCCTGCTGGTGCCAGAGTCAGGACTAAACATAGACCGGCCTCCTGCTGGTGCCAGAGTCACGACTAAACATGGAGCGGCCACCTGCTGGTGCCAGAGTCAGGACTAAACATGGACCGGCCTCCTGCTGGTGCCAGAGTCAGGACTAAACATGGTCCGGCCTCCTGCCGGTGCCAGAGTCAGCAATAAACATGGACCGGCCTCCTGCTGGTGCCAGAGTCAGGACTAAACATGGACCGGCCTCCTGCTGGTGCCATAGTCAGGACTAAACATGGACCGGCCTCCTGCTGGTGCCATAGTCAGGACTAAACATGGACCGGCCTCCTGCTGGTGCCAGAGTCAGGACCAAACATGGACCGGCCTCCTGCTGGTGCCAGAGTCAGGACCAAACATGGACCGGCCTCGTGCTGGTGCCAGAGTCAGGACTAAACATGGACCGGCCTCCTGCTGGTGCCAGAGTCAGGACTAAACATGGACCGGCCTCCTGCTGGTGCCAGTCAGGACTAAACATGGACCGGCCTCCTGCTGGTGCCAGTCAGGACTAAACATGGACCGGCCTCCTGCTGGTGCCAGAGTCAGGACTAAACATGGACCGGCCTCCTGCTGGTGCCAGAGTCAGGACTAAACATGGTCCGGCCTCCTGCTGGTGCCAGAGTCAGCACTAAACATGGACCGGCCTCCTGCTGGTGCCAGAGTCAGCACTAAACATGGACCGGCCTCCTGCTGGTGCCAGAGTCAGCACTAAACATGGACCGGCCTCCTGCTGGTGCCAGAGTCAGGACTAAACATGGACCGGCCTCCTGCTGGTGCCAGAGTCAGGACTAAACATGGACCGGCCTCCTGCTGGTGCCAGAGTCAGCACTAAACATGGACCGGCCTCCTGCTGGTGCCAGAGTCAGGACTAAACATGGACCGGCCTCCTGCTGGTGCCATAGTCAGGACTAAACATGGACCGGCCTCCTGCTGGTGCCAGAGTCAGGACCAAACATGGACCGGCCTCCTGCTGGTGCCAGAGTCAGGACTAAACATGGACCGGCCTCCTGCTGGTGCCAGAGTCAGGACCAAACATGGACCGGCCTCCTGCTGGTGCCAGAGTCAGGACTAAACATGGACCGGCCTCCTGCTGGTGCCAGAGTCAGGACTAAACATGGACCGGCCTCCTGCTGGTGCCAGTCAGGACTAAACATGGACCGGCCTCCTGCTGGTGCCAGAGTCAGGACTAAACATAGACCGGCCTCCTGCTGGTGCCAGAGTCACGACTAAACATGGAGCGGCCACCTGCTGGTGCCAGAGTCAGGACTAAACATGGACCGGCCTCCTGCTGGTGCCAGAGTCAGGACTAAACATGGTCCGGCCTCCTGCTGGTGCCAGAGTCAGCAATAAACATGGACCGGCCTCCTGCTGGTGCCAGAGTCAGGACTAAACATGGACCGGCCTCCTGCTGGTGCCATAGTCAGGACTAAACATGGACCGGCCTCCTGCTGGTGCCATAGTCAGGACTAAACATGGACCGGCCTCCTGCTGGTGCCAGAGTCAGGACCAAACATGGACCGGCCTCCTGCTGGTGCCAGAGTCAGGACCAAACATGGACCGGCCTCGTGCTGGTGCCAGAGTCAGGACTAAACATGGACCGGCCTCCTGCTGGTGCCAGAGTCAGGACTAAACATGGACCGGCCTCCTGCTGGTGCCAGTCAGGACTAAACATGGACCGGCCTCCTGCTGGTGCCAGTCAGGACTAAACATGGACCGGCCTCCTGCTGGTGCCAGAGTCAGGACTAAACATGGACCGGCCTCCTGCTGGTGCCAGAGTCAGGACTAAACATGGTCCGGCCTCCTGCTGGTGCCAGAGTCAGCACTAAACATGGACCGGCCTCCTGCTGGTGCCAGAGTCAGCACTAAACATGGACCGGCCTCCTGCTGGTGCCAGAGTCAGCACTAAACATGGACCGGCCTCCTGCTGGTGCCAGAGTCAGCACTAAACATGGACCGGCCTCCTGCTGGTGCCAGAGTCAGGACTAAACATGGACCGGCCTCCTGCTGGTGCCAGAGTCAGCACTAAACATGGACCGGCCTCCTGCTGGTGCCAGAGTCAGCACTAAACATGGACCGGCCTCCTGCTGGTGCCAGCGTCAGCACTAAACATGGACCGGCCTCCTGCTGGTGCCAGCGTCAGCACTAAACATGGACCGGCCTCCTGCTGGTGCCAGAGTCAGCACTAAACATGGACCGGCCTCCTGCTGGTGCCAGAGTCAGCACTAAACATGGACCGGCCTCCTGCTGGTGCCAGAGTCAGCACTAAACATGGACCGGCCTCCTGCTGGTGCCAGAGTCAGCACTAAACATGGACCGGCCTCCTGCTGGTGCCAGAGTCAGGACTAAACATGGACCGGCCTCCTGCTGGTGCCAGAGTCAGGACTAAACATGGACCGGCCTCCTGCTGGTGCCAGAGTCAGCACTAAACATGGACCGGCCTCCTGCTGGTGCCAGAGTCAGCACTAAACATGGACCGGCCTCCTGCTGGTGCCAGCGTCAGCACTAAACATGGACCGGCCTCCTGCTGGTGCCAGCGTCAGCACTAAACATGGACCGGCCTCCTGCTGGTGCCAGAGTCAGCACTAAACATGGACCGGCCTCCTGCTGGTGCCAGAGTCAGCACTAAACATGGACCGGCCTCCTGCTGGTGCCAGAGTCAGCACTAAACATGGACCGGCCTCCTGCTGGTGCCAGAGTCAGGACTAAACATGGACCGGCCTCCTGCTGGTGCCAGAGTCAGGACTAAACATGGACCGGCCTCCTGCTGGTGCCAGAGTCAGGACTAAACATGGACCGGCCTCCTGCTGGTGCCAGAGTCAGGACTAAACATGGACCGGCCTCCTGCTGGTGCCAGAGTCAGGACTAAACATGGACCGGCCTCCTGCTGGTGCCAGAGTCAGGACTAAACATGGACCGGCCTCCTGCTGGTGCCAGAGTCAGGACTAAACATGGGCCGGCCTCCTGCTGGTGCCAGAGTCAGGACTAAACATGGACCGGCCTCCTGCTGGTGCCAGAGTCAGGACTAAACATGGACCGGCCTCCTGCTGGTGCCAGAGTCAGGACTAAACATGGGCCGGCCTCCTGCTGGTGCCAGAGTCAGGACTAAACATGGGCCGGCCTCCTGCTGGTGCCAGAGTCAGGACTAAACATGGACCGGCCTCCTGCTGGTGCCAGAGTCAGGACTAAACATGGGCCGGCCTCCTGCTGGTGCCAGAGTCAGGACTAAACATGGCCACTCCTCTGTCACTCCTCTGTTTAGAACGTGACAAATCAAAGTAGCTAAATGTAGGTATGTTTTGGAAATCTTTGTAAGCAACTCAAAATGGGGGGTGTGTCCTACCCTTACCCGTGCCCTGCCCTTACCCTACCCTTACCCGTGCCCTACCCTTGCCTGTGCCCTGCCCTACCCGTGCCCTACCCTTACCCGTGCCCTACCCTTGCCTGTGCCCTGCCCTACCCGTGCCCTGCCCTACCCGTGTCCTACCCATGCCATATCCGTGCCCATGATTATTCAGGTGGTGGAGTTGTAACAAAGATGAGGTACATACCCATGGTGCGTCCATGGAAGCCTCCCATGAAGGACAGAATGCTGAGGTCAGGGCAGCCTGGACTCTGCACAGCACAGAGGGACAGAATGAGATGGGAGGGGCTTCAGGGGGGCACAGTGAAGTGGGAGGGGCTTCAGGGGGACACAGTGAAGTGGGAGGGGCTTCAGGGGGACACAGTGAAGTGGGTGAGTGCACTACACAACCAAACCCTATTTGTCTTTGTCCCCAAACTTATCAGACTCTTGTTCCAATCTACAGAAGGTCAAAGAACTGATTGGGTGTGAGACTTTAAGCGTGTCAACTCATTTGGCATTAGCAACAAAACTTTCATAGACAAAACCACACTCCACACCACAAATGAACACATTGAAGCTGTGGAGGGAGCACACTTTGTCATCTCTGCTGAGCTTAAACTACTGAGTCCACGTCCAAACACTGGTCTTAATATTTGTCTGTTCCTGAAAACACAGACAAAGCACTGACCTGGTTTATCATGCAGGAGCTCAGGTCCTCCTCAGTGGGGCTGGGACTGGACCCTCCACGCTCCTTGTTCTGCACAAAACACAACAGGTCCACGTAAAAAACGATTATTCTTATTATTTATTTGACAGTATTATGGGACAAAAGGCGGTATCCCTCATGTAAATAAGCAATGCTCCAGATCATTTTTGAAATACCTTTGAAGGTCATGATATTGTCTTTTATACAGTTTCCTTCTAGGATTATGCCGTCTTTGTACTTTTAAAAATAGGCATTTGTTGTTCATTCTCTCCACTCCACATCTCCACATCTCATTTAGGCCCAATGTTTGGTTTAACTGAACATCTTTGGTTGGCAGAACTAACTGATGTTGATTCGAGGTTTTCCAAATACATTGTTATTATGTTATACTGTAATACGATCAGCTTTAGAAAAAACACATCATATAAGAGTACACAGCTATAGTGAAACGCTATAACCATCTTTATTGTATTTACCTTTCCCCACTGTGTTAAATTCATTTTCCAATTTATTTAGTAGTTAAAGTAGTTTAAATAGTTGGCTGGCTCGCGCGCATCATTTTGAACTCTTTTGGATGGGCCATGAACTTGTCATAAACCCAAAAAGTTGCTTTCCTGGCGGCGCTGACTCACCCTGTACCAGATGAACATGGCTTTGTAGGCGTTCTCGTTGGAGCAGGATCCACAGGCCATGGTCTGCACGCGGCTCAGGCCCCTAGGGGCCACCTGGGCACACAAATGTTACCTTAGATCATAAACTCAGAGGAGATACTGTATGATATGAGCCTTTTGACTGACCGACAGCAGGCTCTCTGTGACTTTGTCGGGGAAGTTTCCCGGAGGCAGGATCCCCAGAGCGGGACGGTTCACAAACGTGCTCTGCCAGGACAACAGGGTTAATCACAATGTCAGTGTAGCCTCCAGTTCTACTGTAAGAAACCTCAGAGTCTTATTTGACCAGGAGCTCTCATTTAAAGCTCATATAAATCAAGCTTGTAAAACAGCCTATTTCCATTTGCGCAACAAGAGCCAAAATCAGAAGAATCCTGCCTAAAAGTGATGCCGAAAAACTTATCCATGCATTTGTAACGACTAGATTAGACTACTGTAACTCCCTGCTTGCAGCGTGTCCTAAAAGCTCCATAAAAAGCTTTCAACTGGTTCAAAATGCAGCAGCAAGATTACTAACAGGAACAAAAAGAAGAGAGCACATTACGCCGGTGCTGGAGTCTCTTCACTGGCTCCCCGTCGAGTCTAGAATCAAATTCAAAATACTCCTCCTGATTTACAAAGCCATAAATGACATGGCCCCATCCTACCTCAAAGATGCTATAGAACCATATCATCCAAACAGAGCTCTTCGCTCTCAGAATGCTGGCCTTCTGGTGGTCCCAAGAGTCTCTAAAAGTACAGTAGGAGGTAGAGCGTTTAGCTACCAAGCTCCTGTGTTATGGAATCAGCTCCCGACCCATGTTAAATATGCTGACACAGTCTCTTCATTTAAGTCCAGGCTTAAAACGTTCCTCTTCGAAATCGCTTATGGTCAGAGTAGTTAGGAACAGAAACATAAACCCACAGCTTCAGCTACGCTGCCCTAGGAGTAACTATGCTGGGGGAAGTATGACAGCTTGAGCACTATCCTCTTCTTCTTCTGACTACTTATGCTATCAAACAATATTTATTTTTTGATTCCACTTGCAAACTGTTCACCGCCTTCTTTTCTTTTTCTCACTCCTGAGGACCTGTGGACCCAGATGCCCCTCCCCTGGTGAAGTGGTCCCTGCCCTGTGTGGACGGTCCCTCATCTGCCTGAAGAGTGGGTCCAGCTCCAGTCTCCCTCGTGTCCGTCTGTCCGTCTGTGAGAGTCGGATCTCTCCTTCACTGGAACTCCTCCAGGTTTCTACACTTTTTTCCCAAGAGGTTTTTTTTTGTAGTTTTTCCTGGCCGAGAAGGAGAGTCTAAGGACAGAGGACCCTGGGACATCGTCCCTCGCCACCACAGACATTGTCTGACTCCATCGCCACCACAGACATTGTCTGACTCCATCGCCACCACAGACATTGTTGATTCATTTCTCCCTGTGGCCCTCAGAGGCAACTGTTGTTGTGATTTTGGGCCTTACAAAAATAAATTGATGATTTGATTTGATTTGATTGAGTAATATCGTTTCAGTCCAAACCAGTATCAGGCCGTGATGTTACGCCTTGTACTGAAAGAGTTAACTCTGCCGTCCCTTTGTGCTGCTGTATTCTAACAGAACAGGCCGTCAACTTCAATCAAATCGGAGTCAAAAGAGCCAGAAATTACAAAGTGACAGACTTTTAAAAGATCTAGAACAGTTTTACACCAAACTTATCATTAAATATAAGTGTGACAAATTCACTTGTGACTCACGATAAAAGCATTCTTTAACTAGCTTTCCTCCTAAAAGATCAAGAAACGACATGTTTACTCCAAATAACTTGAAAAGGTGAAAGGTTTAAAGAAGGAGGAGAGACTGCGTGTGAGGAGGAGAGACCGAGTGTGAGGAGGAGAGACCGAGTGTGAGGAGGAGAGACCGAGTGTGAGGAGGAGAGACAGAGTGTGAGGAGGAGAGACCGAGTGTGAGGAGGAGAGACCGAGAGTGAGGAGGAGAGACCGAGTGTGAGGAGGAGAGACCGAGTGTGAGGAGGAGAGACTGAGTTTGAGGAGGAGAGACTGAGTTTGAGGAGGAGTGTGAGGAGGAGAGACTGAGTGTGAGGAGAAGAGGAACCGAGTGTGAGGAGGAGAGACTGAGTGTGAGGAGGAGTGTGAGGAGGAGAGACTGAGTGTGAGGAGAAGAGACCGAGTTTGAGGAGGAGAGACTGAGTTTGAGGAGGAGTGTGAGGAGGAGAGACTGAGTGTGAGGAGAAGAGGAACCGAGTGTGAGGAGGAGAGACCGAGTGTGAGGTGGAGAGACCGAGTGTGAGGAGGAGAGACCGAGTGTGAGGAGGAGAGACCGAGTGTGAGGAGGAGAGACCGAGTGTGAGGAGGAGAGGAACCGAGTGTGAGGAGAAGAGGAACCGAGTGTGAGGAGGAGAGACCGAGTGTGAGGAGGAGAGACCGAGTGTGAGGAGGAGAGACCGAGTGTGAGGAGGAGAGACCGAGTGTGAGGAGGAGAGACCGAGTGTGAGGAGGAGAGACCGAGTGTGAGGAGGAGAGACCGAGTGTGAGGAGGAGAGACCGAGTGTGAGGAGGAGAGACCGAGTGTGAGGAGAAGAGGAACCAAGTGTGAGGAGAAGAGGAACCAAGTGTGAGGAGGAGAGACCGAGTGTGAGGAGGAGAGACCGAGTGTGAGGAGGAGAGACCGAGAGTGAGGAGGAGAGACCGAATGTGAGGAGGAGAGACCAAGTGTAAGGAGGAGAGACCGAGTGTGAGGAGGAGAGACCGAGAGTGAGGAGGAGAGACTGAGTGTGAGGAGGAGTGTGAGGAGGAGAGACTGAGTGTGAGGAGGAGAGACCGAGAGTGAGGAGGAGAGACCGAGTGTGAGGAGGAGAGACCGAGTGTGAGGAGGAGAGACTGAGTGTGAGGAGGAGTGTGAGGAGGAGAGACTGAGTGTGAGGAGGAGAGGAACCGAGTGTGAGGAGGAGAGACCGAGTGTGAGGAGGAGAGGAACCGAGTGTGAGGAGGAGAGACCGAGTGTGAGGAGGAGAGACCGAGTGTGAGGAGGAGAGACCGAGTGTGAGGAGAAGAGGAACCGAGTGTGAGGAGAAGAGGAACCGAGTGTGAGGAGAAGAGGAACCGAGTGTGAGGAGGAGAGACCGAGTGTGAGGAGGAGAGACCGAGTGTGAGGAGGAGAGACCGAGTGTGAGGAGGAGAGACCGAGTGTGAGGAGGAGAGACCGAGTGTGAGGAGGAGAGACCGAGTGTGAGGAGGAGACCGAGTGTGAGGAGGAGAGACTAAGTGTGAGGAGGAGTGTGAGGAGGAGAGACTGAGTGTGAGGAGAAGAGGAACCGAGTGTGAGGAGGAGAGACCGAGTGTGAGGAGGAGAGACCGAGTGTGAGGAGGAGAGACCGAGTGTGAGGAGGAGAGACCGAGTGTGAGGAGGAGTGTGAGGAGGAGAGACTGAGTGTGAGGAGGAGAGACCGAGTGTGAGGAGGAGAGACCGAGTGTGAGGAGGAGAGACCGAGAGTGAGGAGGAGAGACCGAATGTGAGGAGGAGAGACCGAATGTGAGGAGGAGAGACCGAGTGTGAGGAGGAGAGACCGAGAGTGAGGAGGAGAGACTGAGTGTGAGGAGGAGTGTGAGGAGGAGAGACTGAGTGTGAGGAGGAGAGACCGAGAGTGAGGAGGAGAGACCTAGTGTGAGGAGGAGAGACCGAGAGTGAGGAGGAGAGACCGAGTGTGAGGAGGAGAGACTGAGTGTGAGGAGAAGAGGAACCGAGTGTGAGGAGGAGAGACCGAGTGTGAGGAGGAGAGACTGAGTGTGAGGAGGAGAGACTGAGTGTGAGGAGGAGAGGAAACGAGTGTGAGGAGGAGAGACCGAGTGTGAGGAGGAGAGACTGAGTGTGAGGAGGAGAGGAACCGAGTGTGAGGAGGAGAGACCGAGTGTGAGGAGGAGAGACCGAGTGTGAGGAGGAGAGACCGAGTGTGAGGAGGAGAGACCGAGTGTGAGGAGAAGAGGAACCTAGTGTCAGGAGGAGAGACCGAGTGTGAGGAGGAGAGACCGAGTGTGAGGAGGAGAGACCGAGTGTGAGGAGGAGAGACCGAATGTGAGGAGGAGAGACCGAGTGTGAGGAGGAGAGGAACCGAGTGTGAGGAGGAGAGACCGAGTGTGAGGAGGAGAGACCGAGTGTGAGGAGAAGAGGAACCGAGTGTGAGGAGAAGAGGAACCGAGTGTGAGGAGAAGAGGAACCGAGTGTGAGGAGGAGAGACCGAGTGTGAGGAGGAGAGACCGAGTGTGAGGAGGAGAGACCGAGTGTGAGGAGGAGAGACCGAGAGTGAGGAGGAGAGACCG
Source organism: Eucyclogobius newberryi (assembly GCF_026437365.1). Classification (NCBI taxonomy): domain Eukaryota; kingdom Metazoa; phylum Chordata; class Actinopteri; order Gobiiformes; family Gobiidae; genus Eucyclogobius; species Eucyclogobius newberryi. The sequence goes on from NW_027315757.1 coordinate 3,391,143, forward strand.
AGTGTGAGGAGGAGAGACCGAGTGTGAGGAGGAGAGACCGAGTGTGAGGAGGAGACCGAGTGTGAGGAGGAGAGACTAAGTGTGAGGAGGAGTGTGAGGAGGAGAGACTGAGTGTGAGGAGAAGAGGAACCGAGTGTGAGGAGGAGAGACCGAGTGTGAGGAGGAGAGACCGAGTGTGAGGAGGAGAGACCGAGTGTGAGGAGGAGAGACCGAGTGTGAGGAGGAGTGTGAGGAGGAGAGACTGAGTGTGAGGAGGAGAGGAACCGAGTGTGAGGAGGAGAGACAGAGTGTGAGGAGGAGAGACCGAGTGTGAGGAGGAGAGACCGAGTGTGAGGAGGAGAGACCGAGAGTGAGGAGGAGAGACCGAATGTGAGGAGGAGAGACCGAATGTGAGGAGGAGAGACCGAGTGTGAGGAGGAGAGACCGAGAGTGAGGAGGAGAGACTGAGTGTGAGGAGGAGTGTGAGGAGGAGAGACTGAGTGTGAGGAGGAGAGACCGAGAGTGAGGAGGAGAGACCTAGTGTGAGGAGGAGAGACCGAGAGTGAGGAGGAGAGACCGAGTGTGAGGAGGAGAGACCGAGTGTGAGGAGGAGAGACTGAGTGTGAGGAGAAGAGGAACCGAGTGTGAGGAGGAGAGACCGAGTGTGAGGAGGAGAGACTGAGTGTGAGGAGGAGAGACTGAGTGTGAGGAGGAGAGGAACCGAGTGTGAGGAGGAGAGACCGAGTGTGAGGAGGAGAGACTGAGTGTGAGGAGGAGAGGAACCGAGTGTGAGGAGGAGAGACCGAGTGTGAGGAGGAGAGACCGAGTGTGAGGAGGAGAGACCGAGTGTGAGGAGGAGAGACCGAGAGTGAGGAGGAGAGACCGAATGTGAGGAGGAGAGACCGAATGTGAGGAGGAGAGACCGAGTGTGAGGAGGAGAGACCGAGAGTGAGGAGGAGAGACTGAGTGTGAGGAGGAGTGTGAGGAGGAGAGACTGAGTGTGAGGAGGAGAGACCGAGTGTGAGGAGGAGAGACCGAGAGTGAGGAGGAGAGACCTAGTGTGAGGAGGAGAGACCGAGAGTGAGGAGGAGAGACCGAGTGTGAGGAGGAGAGACTGAGTGTGAGGAGAAGAGGAACCGAGTGTGAGGAGGAGAGACCGAGTGTGAGGAGGAGAGACTGAGTGTGAGGAGGAGAGACTGAGTGTGAGGAGGAGAGGAACCGAGTGTGAGGAGGAGAGACCGAGTGTGAGGAGGAGAGACTGAGTGTGAGGAGGAGAGGAACCGAGTGTGAGGAGGAGAGACCGAGTGTGAGGAGGAGAGACCGAGTGTGAGGAGGAGAGACCGAGTGTGAGGAGGAGAGACCGAGTGTGAGGAGAAGAGGAACCTAGTGTCAGGAGGAGAGACCGAGTGTGAGGAGGAGAGACCGAGTGTGAGGAGGAGAGACCGAGTGTGAGGAGGAGAGACCGAATGTGAGGAGGAGAGACCGAGTGTGAGGAGGAGAGACCGAGAGTGAGGAGGAGAGACTGAGTGTGAGGAGGAGTGTGAGGAGGAGAGACTGAGTGTGAGGAGGAGAGACCGAGTGTGAGGAGGAGAGACAGAGAGTGAGGAGGAGAGACCGAGAGTGAGGAGGAGAGACCGAGTGTGAGGAGGAGAGACCGAGTGTGAGGAGGAGAGACCGAGAGTGAGGAGGAGAGACCGAGTGTGAGGAGGAGAGACCGAGTGTGAGGAGGAGAGACCGAGTGTGAGGAGAAGAGGAACCAAGTGTGAGGAGAAGAGGAACCAAGTGTGAGGAGGAGAGACCGAGTGTGAGGAGGAGAGACCGAGTGTGAGGAGGAGAGACCGAGTGTGAGGAGGAGAGACCGAGAGTGAGGAGGAGAGACTGAGTGTGAGGAGGAGTGTGAGGAGGAGAGACTGAGTGTGAGGAGGAGAGACCGAGAGTGAGGAGGAGAGACCGAGTGTGAGGAGGAGAGACCGAGTGTGAGGAGGAGAGACTGAGTGTGAGGAGGAGTGTGAGGAGGAGAGACTGAGTGTGAGGAGAAGAGGAACCGAGTGTGAGGAGGAGAGACCGAGTGTGAGGAGGAGAGGAACCGAGTGTGAGGAGGAGAGACCGAGTGTGAGGAGGAGAGACCGAGTGTGAGGAGGAGAGACCGAGTGTGAGGAGGAGAGACCGAGTGTGAGGAGGAGAGACCGAGAGTGAGGAGGAGAGACCGAGTGTGAGGAGGAGAGACCGAGTGTGAGGAGGAGAGACCGAGTGTGAGGAGGAGACCGAGTGTGAGGAGGAGAGACTAAGTGTGAGGAGGAGTGTGAGGAGGAGAGACTGAGTGTGAGGAGAAGAGGAACCGAGTGTGAGGAGGAGAGACCGAGTGTGAGGAGGAGAGACCGAGTGTGAGGAGGAGAGACCGAGTGTGAGGAGGAGAGACTGAGTGTGAGGAGGAGTGTGAGGAGGAGAGACTGAGTGTGAGGAGGAGAGGAACCGAGTGTGAGGAGGAGAGGAACCGAGTGTGAGGAGGAGAGACAGAGTGTGAGGAGGAGAGACCGAGTGTGAGGAGGAGTGTGAGGAGGAGAGACTGAGTGTGAGGAGGAGAGACCGAGAGTGAGGAGGAGAGACCTAGTGTGAGGAGGAGAGACCGAATGTGAGGAGGAGAGACCGAGTGTGAGGAGGAGAGACCGAGAGTGAGGAGGAGAGACTGAGTGTGAGGAGGAGAGACCGAGTGTGAGGAGGAGAGACCGAGTGTGAGGAGGAGAGACCGAATGTGAGGAGGAGAGACCGAGTGTGAGGAGGAGAGACCGAGAGTGAGGAGGAGAGACTGAGTGTGAGGAGGAGTGTGAGGAGGAGAGACTGAGTGTGAGGAGGAGAGACCGAGAGTGAGGAGGAGAGACCTAGTGTGAGGAGGAGAGACTGAGTGTGAGGAGGAGTGTGAGGAGGAGAGACTGAGTGTGAGGAGAAGAGGAACCGAGTGTGAGGAGGAGAGACCGAGTGTGAGGAGGAGTGTGAGGAGGAGAGACTGAGTGTGAGGAGGAGAGACCGAGAGTGAGGAGGAGAGACCTAGTGTGAGGAGGAGAGACCGAATGTGAGGAGGAGAGACCGAGTGTGAGGAGGAGAGACCGAGAGTGAGGAGGAGAGACCGAGTGTGAGGAGGAGAGACCGAGTGTGAGGAGGAGAGACCGAGTGTGAGGAGGAGAGACCGAGTGTGAGGAGGAGAGACCGAGTGTGAGGAGGAGAGACCGAGAGTGAGGAGGAGAGACTGAGTGTGAGGAGGAGTGTGAGGAGGAGAGACTGAGTGTGAGGAGGAGAGACCGAGAGTGAGGAGGAGAGACCTAGTGTGAGGAGGAGAGACTGAGTGTGAGGAGGAGTGTGAGGAGGAGAGACTGAGTGTGAGGAGAAGAGGAACCGAGTGTGAGGAGGAGAGACCGAGTGTGAGGAGGAGAGACTGAGTGTGAGGAGGAGAGACTGAGTGTGAGGAGGAGAGGAACCGAGTGTGAGGAGGAGAGACCGAGTGTGAGGAGGAGAGACTGAGTGTGAGGAGGAGAGGAACCGAGTGTGAGGAGGAGAGACCGAGTGTGAGGAGGAGAGACCGAGTGTGAGGAGGAGAGACCGAGTGTGAGGAGGAGAGACCGAGTGTGAGGAGGAGAGACCGAGTGTGAGGAGGAGAGACCGAGTGTGAGGAGAAGAGGAACCGAGTGTCAGGAGGAGAGACCGAGTGTGAGGAGGAGAGACCGAGTGTGAGGAGGAGAGACCGAGTGTGAGGAGGAGAGACCGAATGTGAGGAGGAGAGACCGAGTGTGAGGAGGAGAGACCGAGAGTGAGGAGGAGAGACTGAGTGTGAGGAGGAGTGTGAGGAGGAGAGACCGAGTGTGAGGAGGAGAGACCGAGTGTGAGGAGGAGAGACAGAGAGTGAGGAGGAGAGACAGAGAGTGAGGAGGAGAGACCGAGTGTGAGGAGGAGAGACCGAGTGTGAGGAGGAGAGACCGAGAGTGAGGAGGAGAGACCGAGTGTGAGGAGGAGAGACCGAGTGTGAGGAGAAGAGGAACCAAGTGTGAGGAGAAGAGGAACCAAGTGTGAGGAGGAGAGACCGAGTGTGAGGAGGAGAGACCGAGTGTGAGGAGGAGAGACCGAGTGTGAGGAGGAGAGACCGAGTGTGAGGAGGAGAGACCGAGAGTGAGGAGGAGAGACCGAATGTGAGGAGGAGAGACCAAGTGTAAGGAGGAGAGACCGAGTGTGAGGAGGAGAGACCGAGAGTGAGGAGGAGAGACTGAGTGTGAGGAGGAGTGTGAGGAGGAGAGACTGAGTGTGAGGAGGAGAGACCGAGAGTGAGGAGGAGAGACCGAGTGTGAGGAGGAGAGACCGAGTGTGAGGAGGAGTGTGAGGAGGAGAGACTGAGTGTGAGGAGGAGAGGAACCGAGTGTGAGGAGGAGAGACCGAGTGTGAGGAGGAGAGGAACCGAGTGTGAGGAGGAGAGACCGAGTGTGAGGAGGAGAGACCGAGTGTGAGGAGGAGAGACCGAGTGTGAGGAGGAGAGACCGAGAGTGAGGAGGAGAGACCGAGTGTGAGGAGGAGAGACCGAGTGTGAGGAGGAGAGACCGAGTGTGAGGAGGAGACCGAGTGTGAGGAGGAGAGACTAAGTGTGAGGAGGAGTGTGAGGAGGAGAGACTGAGTGTGAGGAGAAGAGGAACCGAGTGTGAGGAGGAGAGACCGAGTGTGAGGAGGAGAGACCGAGTGTGAGGAGGAGAGACCGAGTGTGAGGAGGAGAGACCGAGTGTGAGGAGGAGAGACCGAGAGTGAGGAGGAGAGACCGAGTGTGAGGAGGAGAGACCGAGAGTGAGGAGGAGAGACCGAGTGTGAGGAGGAGAGGCCGAGTGTGAGGAGGAGAGGCCGAGAGTGAGGAGGAGAGACCGAGAGTGAGGAGGAGAGGCCGACTGTGAGGAGGAGACCGAGAGTGAGGAGGAGAGACCGAGTGTGAGGAGGAGAGACCGAGTGTGAGGAGGAGAGACCGAGTGTGAGGAGGAGAGACCGAGTGTGAGGAGGAGAGACCGAGAGTGAGGAGGAGAGACCGAGTGTGAGGAGGAGAGACCGAGTGTGAGGAGGAGAGACCGAGTGTGAGGAGGAGAGACCGAGTGTGAGGAGGAGAGACCGAGAGTGAGGAGGAGAGACCGAGTGTGAGGAGGAGAGACCGAGTGTGAGGAGGAGAGACTGAGTGTGAGGAGGAGAGACCGAGTGTGAGGAGGAGTGTGAGGAGGAGAGACTGAGTGTGAGGAGGAGAGGAACCGAGTGTGAGGAGGAGAGACAGAGTGTGAGGAGGAGAGACCGAGTGTGAGGAGGAGTGTGAGGAGGAGAGACTGAGTGTGAGGAGGAGAGACCGAGTGTGAGGAGGAGAGACCGAGTGTGAGGAGGAGAGACCGAGAGTGAGGAGGAGAGACCGAGAGTGAGGAGGAGAGACCGAATGTGAGGAGGAGAGACCGAATGTGAGGAGGAGAGACCGAGTGTGAGGAGGAGAGACCGAGAGTGAGGAGGAGAGACTGAGTGTGAGGAGGAGTGTGAGGAGGAGAGACTGAGTGTGAGGAGGAGAGACCGAGAGTGAGGAGGAGAGACCTAGTGTGAGGAGGAGAGACCGAGAGTGAGGAGGAGAGACCGAGTGTGAGGAGGAGAGACTGAGTGTGAGGAGGAGTGTGAGGAGGAGAGACTGAGTGTGAGGAGAAGAGGAACCGAGTGTGAGGAGGAGAGACCGAGTGTGAGGAGGAGAGACTGAGTGTGAGGAGGAGAGGAACCGAGTGTGAGGAGGAGAGGAACCGAGTGTGAGGAGGAGAGACCGAGTGTGAGGAGGAGAGACCGAGTGTGAGGAGGAGAGACCGAGTGTGAGGAGGAGAGACCGAGTGTGAGGAGGAGAGACCGAGTGTGAGGAGAAGAGGAACCGAGTGTCAGGAGGAGAGACCGAGTGTGAGGAGGAGAGACCGAGTGTGAGGAGGAGAGACCGAGTGTGAGGAGGAGAGACCGAATGTGAGGAGGAGAGACCGAGTGTGAGGAGGAGAGACCGAGAGTGAGGAGGAGAGACTGAGTGTGAGGAGGAGTGTGAGGAGGAGAGACCGAGTGTGAGGAGGATAGACCGAGTGTGAGGAGGAGAGACCGAGAGTGAGGAGGAGAGACCGAGTGTGAGGAGGAGAGACCGAGTGTGAGGAGGAGAGACCGAGTGTGAGGAGAAGAGGAACCAAGTGTGAGGAGAAGAGGAACCAAGTGTGAGGAGGAGAGACCGAGTGTGAGGAGGAGAGACCGAGTGTGAGGAGGAGAGACCGAGTGTGAGGAGGAGAGACCGAGTGTGAGGAGGAGAGACCGAGAGTGAGGAGGAGAGACCGAATGTGAGGAGGAGAGACCAAGTGTAAGGAGGAGAGACCGAGTGTGAGGAGGAGAGACCGAGAGTGAGGAGGAGAGACTGAGTGTGAGGAGGAGTGTGAGGAGGAGAGACTGAGTGTGAGGAGGAGAGACCGAGAGTGAGGAGGAGAGACCGAGTGTGAGGAGGAGAGACTGAGTGTGAGGAGGAGTGTGAGGAGGAGAGACTGAGTGTGAGGAGGAGAGGAACCGAGTGTGAGGAGGAGAGACCGAGTGTGAGGAGGAGAGGAACCGAGTGTGAGGAGGAGAGACCGAGTGTGAGGAGGAGAGACCGAGTGTGAGGAGGAGAGACCGAGTGTGAGGAGAAGAGGAACCGAGTGTGAGGAGAAGAGGAACCGAGTGTGAGGAGAAGAGGAACCGAGTGTGAGGAGGAGAGACCGAGTGTGAGGAGGAGAGACCGAGTGTGAGGAGGAGAGACCGAGTGTGAGGAGGAGAGACCGAGTGTGAGGAGGAGAGACCGAGAGTGAGGAGGAGAGACCGAGTGTGAGGAGGAGAGACCGAGTGTGAGGAGGAGAGACCGAGTGTGAGGAGGAGACCGAGTGTGAGGAGGAGAGACTAAGTGTGAGGAGGAGTGTGAGGAGGAGAGACTGAGTGTGAGGAGAAGAGGAACCGAGTGTGAGGAGGAGAGACCGAGTGTGAGGAGGAGAGACCGAGTGTGAGGAGGAGAGACCGAGTGTGAGGAGGAGAGACCGAGTGTGAGGAGGAGAGACTGAGTGTGAGGAGGAGTGTGAGGAGGAGAGACTGAGTGTGAGGAGGAGAGGAACCGAGTGTGAGGAGGAGAGACCGAGTGTGAGGAGGAGAGACCGAGTGTGAGGAGGAGAGACCGAGTGTGAGGAGGAGAGACCGAGTGTGAGGAGAAGAGGAACCGAGTGTCAGGAGGAGAGACCGAGTGTGAGGAGGAGAGACCGAGTGTGAGGAGGAGAGACCGAGTGTGAGGAGGAGAGACCGAGTGTGAGGAGGAGAGACCGAAAGTGAGGAGGAGAGACCGAGTGTGAGGAGGAAAGACCGAGTGTGAGGAGGAGAGACCGAGTGTGAGGAGGAGTGTGAGGAGGAGTGTGAGGAGGAGAGACTGAGTGTGAGGAGGAGAGACCGAGTGTGAGGAGGAGAGACCGAGTGTGAGGAGGAGAGACTGAGTGTGAGGAGAAGAGGAACCGAGTGTGAGGAGGAGAGACCGAGTGTGAGGAGGAGAGACAGAGAGTGAGGAGGAGAGACCGAGAGTGAGGAGGAGAGACCGAGTGTGAGGAGGAGAGACCGAGAGTGAGGAGGAGAGACCGAGTGTGAGGAGGAGAGACCGAGTGTGAGGAGGAGACCGAGTGTGAGGAGGAGAGACCGAGTGTGAGGAGGAGAGACCGAGTGTGAGGAGGAGAGACCGAGTGTGAGGAGGAGAGACCGAGAGTGAGGAGGAGAGACCGAGTGTGAGGAGGAGAGACCGAGTGTGAGGAGGAGAGACCGAGTGTGAGGAGGAGAGACCGAGTGTGAGGAGGAGAGACCGAGTGTGAGGAGGAGAGACCGAGTGTGAGGAGGAGAGACTAAGTGTGAGGAGGAGAGACCGAGTGTGAGGAGGAGAGACCGAGTGTGAGGAGGAGAGACAGAGTGTGAGGAGGAGTGTGAGGAGGAGAGACCGAGTGTGAGGAGGAGAGACTGAGTGTGAGGAGGAGAGACTGAGTGTGAGGAGGAGAGGAACCGAGTGTGAGGAGGAGAGACCAAGTGTGAGGAGGAGAGACCGAGTGTGAGGAGGAGAGACCGAGTGTGAGGAGGAGAGACAGAGTGTGAGGAGGAGAGACAGAGTGTGAGGAGGAGAGACAGAGTGTGAGGAGGAGAGACCGAGTGTGAGGAGGAGAGACAGAGAGTGAGGAGGAGAGACCGAGTGTGAGGAGGAGAGACAGAGTGTGAGGAGGAGAGACAGAGTGTGAGGAGGAGAGACAGAGTGTGAGGAGGAGAGACAGAGTGTGAGGAGGAGAGACAGAGTGTGAGGAGGAGAGACAGAGTGTGAGGAGGAGAGACCGAGTGTGAGGAGGAGAGACAGAGAGTGAGGAGGAGAGACCGAGTGTGAGGAGGAGAGACAGAGTGTGAGGAGGAGAGACAGAGTGTGAGGAGGAGAGACAGAGTGTGAGGAGGAGAGACCGAGTGTGAGGAGGAGAGACTGAGTGTGAGGAGGAGAGTGAGGAGGAGAGACCGAGAGTGAGGAGGAGAGACCGAGTGTGAGGAGGAGAGACCGAGTGTGAGGAGGAGAGACCGAGTGTGAGGAGGAGAGACCGAGAGTGAGGAGGAGAGACCGAATGTGAGGAGGAGAGACCAAGTGTAAGGAGGAGAGACCGAGTGTGAGGAGGAGAGACCGAGAGTGAGGAGGAGAGACTGAGTGTGAGGAGGAGTGTGAGGAGGAGAGACTGAGTGTGAGGAGGAGAGACCGAGAGTGAGGAGGAGAGACCGAGTGTGAGGAGGAGAGACTGAGTGTGAGGAGGAGTGTGAGGAGGAGAGACTGAGTGTGAGGAGGAGAGGAACCGAGTGTGAGGAGGAGAGACCGAGTGTGAGGAGGAGAGGAACCGAGTGTGAGGAGGAGAGACCGAGTGTGAGGAGGAGAGACCGAGTGTGAGGAGGAGAGACCGAGTGTGAGGAGAAGAGGAACCGAGTGTGAGGAGAAGAGGAACCGAGTGTGAGGAGAAGAGGAACCGAGTGTGAGGAGGAGAGACCGAGTGTGAGGAGGAGAGACCGAGTGTGAGGAGGAGAGACCGAGTGTGAGGAGGAGAGACCGAGTGTGAGGAGGAGAGACCGAGAGTGAGGAGGAGAGACCGAGTGTGAGGAGGAGAGACCGAGTGTGAGGAGGAGAGACCGAGTGTGAGGAGGAGACCGAGTGTGAGGAGGAGAGACTAAGTGTGAGGAGGAGTGTGAGGAGGAGAGACTGAGTGTGAGGAGAAGAGGAACCGAGTGTGAGGAGGAGAGACCGAGTGTGAGGAGGAGAGACCGAGTGTGAGGAGGAGAGACCGAGTGTGAGGAGGAGAGACCGAGTGTGAGGAGGAGAGACTGAGTGTGAGGAGGAGTGTGAGGAGGAGAGACTGAGTGTGAGGAGGAGAGGAACCGAGTGTGAGGAGGAGAGACCGAGTGTGAGGAGGAGAGACCGAGTGTGAGGAGGAGTGTGAGGAGGAGAGACTGAGTGTGAGGAGGAGAGACCGAGTGTGAGGAGGAGAGACCGAGTGTGAGGAGGAGAGACCGAGAGTGAGGAGGAGAGACCGAATGTGAGGAGGAGAGACCGAATGTGAGGAGGAGAGACCGAGTGTGAGGAGGAGAGACCGAGAGTGAGGAGGAGAGACTGAGTGTGAGGAGGAGTGTGAGGAGGAGAGACTGAGTGTGAGGAGGAGAGACCGAGAGTGAGGAGGAGAGACCTAGTGTGAGGAGGAGAGACCGAGAGTGAGGAGGAGAGACCGAGTGTGAGGAGGAGAGACTGAGTGTGAGGAGGAGTGTGAGGAGGAGAGACTGAGTGTGAGGAGAAGAGGAACCGAGTGTGAGGAGGAGAGACCGAGTGTGAGGAGGAGAGGAACCGAGTGTGAGGAGGAGAGACCGAGTGTGAGGAGGAGAGACTGAGTGTGAGGAGGAGAGGAACCGAGTGTGAGGAGGAGAGACCGAGTGTGAGGAGGAGAGACCGAGTGTGAGGAGGAGAGACCGAGTGTGAGGAGGAGAGACCGAGTGTGAGGAGAAGAGGAACCGAGTGTCAGGAGGAGAGACCGAGTGTGAGGAGGAGAGACCGAGTGTGAGGAGGAGAGACCGAGTGTGAGGAGGAGAGACCGAGTGTGAGGAGGAGAGACCGAAAGTGAGGAGGAGAGACCGAGTGTGAGGAGGAGAGACCGAGTGTGAGGAGGAGAGACCGAGTGTGAGGAGGAGTGTGAGGAGGAGAGACTGAGTGTGAGGAGGAGAGACCGAGTGTGAGGAGGAGAGACCGAGTGTGAGGAGGAGAGACTGAGTGTGAGGAGAAGAGGAACCGAGTGTGAGGAGGAGAGACCGAGTGTGAGGAGGAGAGACAGAGAGTGAGGAGGAGAGACCGAGAGTGAGGAGGAGAGACCGAGTGTGAGGAGGAGAGACCGAGTGTGAGGAGGAGACCGAGTGTGAGGAGGAGAGACCGAGTGTGAGGAGGAGAGACCGAGTGTGAGGAGGAGAGACCGAGTGTGAGGAGGAGAGACCGAGAGTGAGGAGGAGAGACCGAGTGTGAGGAGGAGAGACCGAGTGTGAGGAGGAGAGACCGAGTGTGAGGAGGAGAGACCGAGTGTGAGGAGGAGAGACCGAGTGTGAGGAGGAGAGACCGAGTGTGAGGAGGAGAGACTAAGTGTGAGGAGGGGAGACCGAGTGTGAGGAGGAGAGACCGAGTGTGAGGAGGAGAGACAGAGTGTGAGGAGGAGTGTGAGGAGGAGAGACCGAGTGTGAGGAGGAGAGACTGAGTGTGAGGAGGAGAGACTGAGTGTGAGGAGGAGAGGAACCGAGTGTGAGGAGGAGAGACCGAGTGTGAGGAGGAGAGACCGAGTGTGAGGAGGAGAGACCGAGTGTGAGGAGGAGAGACAGAGTGTGAGGAGGAGAGACAGAGTGTGAGGAGGAGAGACAGAGTGTGAGGAGGAGAGACCGAGTGTGAGGAGGAGAGACAGAGAGTGAGGAGGAGAGACCGAGTGTGAGGAGGAGAGACAGAGTGTGAGGAGGAGAGACAGAGTGTGAGGAGGAGAGACAGAGTGTGAGGAGGAGAGACCGAGTGTGAGGAGGAGAGACTGAGTGTGAGGAGGAGAGTGAGGAGGAGAGACCGAGAGTGAGGAGGAGAGACCGAGTGTGAGGAGGAGAGACTGAGTGTGAGGAGGAGAGACCGAGTGTGAGGAGGAGAGACAGAGTGTGAGGAGGAGAGACTGAGTGTGAGGAGGAGAGTGAGGAGGAGAGACCGAGTGTGATCTAAAATAGACTTTTGACCAAACATGAGGAAATATAGACTGAAGGATTCTACAGAGAATATTGATGAATAGTGTGGTTATTTGACATTTTGATTTAGTCATGTCTTTTCTATATAAATTATAGATAAATATATATAAAATATGAATTGATGATCATGTTATGATTGGATTTTTCATTACAGCAAAATGTTGTGAACTGCAGAAGATCAAACATGAACATTTCCCTCTGTTTGTGATGTTTGAGTGACAGAAGTACCATGTTACTGGGGTCGGACATCAGCTTGTTCAGAGCAGGATGATTGTAGCCTGAAACCAAACAGAACATGAGAGATCACACACGGATCACACACGGATCACACACGGATCACACACGGATCACACACGGATCACACACGGATCACACACGGATCACACACGGATCACACACACGGATCACACACACGGATCACACACACGAATCTCACACGGATCACACACGGATCACACACACGGATCACACACACGGATCACACACGGATCACACACACGGATCACACACACGAATCTCACACGGATCACACACGGATCACACACACGGATCACACACGGATCACACACACGGATCACACACACGAATCTCACACGGATCACACACGGATCACACACACGGATCACACACGGATCACACACGGATCACACACACGGATCACACACGGATCACACACGGATCACACACGGATCACACACACGGATCACACACGGATCACACACGGATCACACACGGATCACACACACGGATCACACACGGATCACACACGGATCACACACAGATCACACACACGGATCACACACGGATCACACACACGGATCACACACACGAATCACACACACGAATCACACACAAATCTCACACAAATCTCACACGGATCACACACGGATCACACACGGATCACACACGGATCTCACACGGATCACACACACGGATCACACACGGATCACACACGGATCACACACACGGATCACACACACGAATCTCACACGGATCACACACGGATCACACACGGATCACACACGGATCACACACACGGATCACACACGGATCACACACGGATCACACACACGGATCACACACACGAATCTCACACGGATCACACACGGATCACACACACGGATCACACACACGGATCACACACGGATCACACACACGGATCACACACACGAATCTCACACGGATCACACACGGATCACACACACGGATCACACACACGGATCACACACGGATCACACACACGGATCACACACGGATCACACACACGGATCACACACACGAATCTCACACGGATCACACACGGATCACACACGGATCACACACACGGATCACACACACGAATCTCACACGGATCACACACGGATCACACACGGATCACACACGGATCACACACGGATCACACACACGGATCACACACACGGATCACACACACGGATCACACACGGATCACACACGGATCACACACGGATCACACACGGATCACACACGGATCACACACGGATCACACACACGGATCACACATCTGGAGGTGTTAGAGGATGATCTGGAGGGTGTTGGAGGATGATCTGGAGGTGTTAGAGGATGATCTGGAGGATGTTAGATCTGGAGGATGTTAGAGGATGATCTGGAGGATGTTAGATCTGGAGGATGTTAGAGGATGATCTGGAGGGTGTTGGAGGATGATCTGGAAGGTGTTAGAGGCAGAGGTCCTGGACTCACCAATGGGGATGGAGGAGATCTGGGTGTACACGTCTAACATGCGGTTCCCGTCCACGTCCACCAGGTAGTTCCCTCGGCTCTCCTCGTAGTTACAGAAGAAGTTTATGGCTGCCACATTCTGTGGACACATGTCTGAGTGTGAGGAAGACCAGACAGCTCGTCTCCATGGAGATGTCAGTGCTTAGCCTGGGTCATTAGTCCACAGTAAGATTGGCTGATCAGTTCTTTATCCACGAGGGGGAGTTTGTAACGCTAAAAACACCGTCGACCAGAAAGACTTAAGTCTGGCACGATGACGTGTTTGTTTCCACAGACGTCACATTCATATTATGGATCTCCACATTACAAAGCTAAATATGGTTCTATGAGTCCTGGAGGCGCCTCCATCAGAGGCGGTTGATTTAAAATAGAATAGGTAAATTGTGAAAATAATTAGGCCTCTTAGAATACCCTTTACATATGTTCTAATAATATTTATTATAATATAAACGTGGCGTAAATGTTAGAGTTCTGGACCCCGGCTTGTGGAAATGTTCTTGAACTGGACCTGGGTGAAAGTTTATTATTAAGGCCGCAGTTATTTTATTACTTGGTTTATGGATTTTTAAATGAAATATATTGCACAGGCGGACGGAATATAAATATAATTTCAATTTCAAAAGATGTTTTTTTCCAGGTTTGCCCAAAACGCACCACGGGAGGAGGGGGGTAACAGTAGATTTAGGGTGTTTTAGACAGACAGACCTGATGCTTAAGTGTGCACCCTCCTCCACCCACCCAGTCACAGCAAAACGCGCTAAAGAAAATGTTGTAAACAGGTTTAAAATGTGTATTTCGATATAAAGACGCGCAGCAGCAGGGAAACGGGCGCACGCGCTCTCGCCAGGACCGCGCAGCTCGCAGTCAGACTTCCACAGGACTTTGGCGAGAAATGCTTCACGCGCTCTTGTCTTTTGACTTAGTACCGCTCTTTACATTTGATTTAATGCTATTTTGCTTTGTCGGTGGTACTTTATAAAAAAAATAAAAAAATAAAATATTTATATTGTATAAATCAATAATCTAAGTGCGGCGGATCCGTAAACCAAGTAATAAAATAACTAAGGCCTAAAGTGCATATGACGTCGTCATGTTTCTCTAATTATGACTTTGTGCTGAACTAGAACCTGTGGAAAATCTAGATCATAGTTTTACAATCAAGTGGCACTTTCTGAGGAAAAACTGATCATAATAGTTACAGAAAGTAGCTCTGATGTGCAGTTTGAAAAGGCTTACAAACCTGTCTTGACCGGAGGCTAAACTTAGGGCCAGATATAGAAGAGCTGGTCAGCTGCACGACATTGAATTGGCACATGCAAATCTGGCAAGTAAATCATGTAAATGAGTTTACAGCGTGAGTAGAGGATGTAAAAGGTGCGTGTGCCTCTACTGCAGCGCTCAATAATGCCCAGGAACGCTTTTTGGACAACAGCACTACAAAGAATAAAGTTTAGAACATAAAACACAGAACAGGCACAAAACAGGACTAGAGAGAGAAATAAAACTATGGGCATCAACCAACAAGGGAAACACAATCAGGACACAAGCATTCAAATCAAACGATTATTTTTCCTTTCATGTTGATCCGCAGCGTTGCAGGATAAAGCAGAGCGTATTCCACGTTCTTTTCTATCTGGTGAGATTTCACCGGATCAAAAATCATTTCCCACTTAAGCCGAGTAGTAGTTGAAGAAAGACTTGGGGCTTGGTTGATCAGGGTTGGCCCGCAGTGAGACCTTTGGATGCAGATGGTCGGCAGTAGCAGTGCTCGTCTTCTGATCCGAAGGTCAGCAGTTCGAATATCGTTCTCTCCTTGTAGAGTGGTCAGAGGTCAGATCTGGCTTGATGTAAAGAGCTTTGAGTGCCTGGAAGGTAGAAAAGCGCTGGATAAAATGTGGAAATCACCTTTCAGCCATGACACTCTGTTCATCACGGAAGATGTGGAACTTCAGTATAAAAGGTCTTGGACGCTGGTGTGGGAGCCAGGAAGCGATGTGCACAGTCAATCTTTATTTTCCCAGCTTTTGTTGGAGGTTTTATATAGTCAGGTCTCCATAAACTTGACCACATCTTTACCTTCAGTGTTCTCTGGAATGCCAACAACCCGGATATTACATCTGCGTCCTCGGTTCTCCAGGTTTGTCAGTTTGTCAGGTTTGTTTCTTTCAAATCAGAGATCTCACTCTCGGCTGCTGGGGCTCGGCTTTCAAGTTCGCCAGCCTTGGATTTCAAATTCTGCATTTCCACCAGGGCCGTGTATGTCTTTGCGTCTCCCGTAAAGCTGTCATAATCACCGGGTCTGCTTTAATGGAGCTGGGGCATGAAGGGGCCGGAGCAGGGGCCGAGCCTGAGCTGGATCCTGTGCCTGGGCTCGGCTGGTGCTGCTGCAGAGCTAGCTAGCTTGGATGTAGCATTGCCAGCCTGGTTTTTCTTGTCGTCATTTTAGCTCCTGAAAGTGCCCAGAGTCATTATGCCTGCTCCCCCGTAGAAACATGGGGTCTTCCCGGGTGAACTCGTGATAAATAAGAATAAAACCATTGGATTTGACCAAAGCCAGACAAACGCAACTCAGCTAGGCCATCATCCCGTTCAACATTCCATAGATACATACAATACAGTACTCTAGGTATGTTTTTAACAAAGCAACAAAAAGCTCAAAAAGTGTGACCGATCTAGCGAATAGCATTCAGTGGTCTGACATGTCCCTGTTCCTCAAGTTTGTGACTGACTTAAGGAATTGAACTTAACGATGGATAAAATAAAGTTCAGTCAGACAGAAATGGCCAGATATAAATGTTCTGTACATTTAGGTCTATTAATTGTCACGATTATTATCTTTTGGTTCTTACGTAATCGTATTGTGGCCTGAATAATCACTATTATGGATTAACCTCGACATCTTGACCTCCCGTCTCACCTGGATTTGTTCCAGTTGCTTGAGCAGCTCCTGCAGACAAAACACAGGGTTAAATTAGCCTGGATGCCCTGGAGGGGGGGGGGGGGGGGGGGGGGGGGGGAGTACCTGAGAACGGGGCCCTGGCACTTGGGTCTTCATGGAGGGCCCGTCATAGTCCCAGTCCATCTGAGCCTTAGGGGCCACCTTACTCACATGTCTGCAGCCTGAGGAGCACACACACACAAAGACAGACAGAGACACAGACAGAGACATTAAGAAATGGACAGTGTGGATTTGAAACGCATTATACATGACCTCCGTGTGTATGACCTCCGTGTGAATGACCTCCGCGTGTATGACCTCCGCGTGAATGACCTCCGCGTGTATGACCTCCGCGTGAATGACCTCCGCGAGAATGACCTCCGCGTGTATGACCTCCGGGTGAATGACCTCCGCGAGAATGACCTCCGCGTGTATGACCTCCGCGTGATTGACCTCCGCGTGAATGACCTCCGGGTGAATGACCTCCGGGTGAATGACCTCCGGGTGAATGACCTCCGGGTGAATGACCTCCGGGTGAATGACCTCCGGGTGTATGACCTCCGCGTGTATGACCTCCGCGTGAATGACCTCCGGGTGAATGACCTCCGGGAGAATGACCTCCGGGAGAATGACCTCCGGGTGAATGACCTCCGCGTGTATGACCTCCGCGTGTATGACCTCCGCGTGTATGACCTCCGCGTGATTGACCTCCGCGTGTATGACCTCCGCGTGTATGACCTCCGCGTGAATGACCTCCGCGTGATTGACCTCCGCGTGTATGACCTCCGCGTGAATGACCTCCGCGTGAATGACCTCCGCGTGATTGACCTCCGCGTGTATGACCTCCGCGTGAATGACCTCCGCGTGGATGACCTCCGCGTGTATGACCTCCGCGTGAATGACCTCCGCGTGAATGACCTCCGCGTGTATGACCTCCGCGTGAATGACCTCCGCGTGAATGACCTCCGCGTGAATGACCTCCGCGAGAATGACCTCCGCGTGTAAGACCTCCGCGTGTATGACCTCCGCGTGTATGACCTCCGCGTGTATGACCTCCGCGTGTATGACCTCCGCGTGAATGACCTCCGCGTGAATGACCTCCGCGTGAATGACCTCCGCGTGAATGACCTCCGTGTGATTGACCTCCGCGTGAATTGCCTCTTCAGTGACATCATGACGGCCCCTCCCATGTCCCTGTACTTAATGAGAGGAGGGGCTTATCCGGTCAGCAGGTTTAAATAGGAAGTCAATGGACCCGTTAAGATCAATCATGTTTTACAATGAACAAATTATAAAATGATGATCTACTTATGGAATGGTTCAATACCAAGTAGCTTCAAAAAGTCGAACATGTCTGTTTTTTGCAGAACACGTCTCCTTTAACCGTCCAGCTCGTGGGCTCTGCTTTACTGCTCGCTGCACAGACTGCAAGAGTGCAAAGTCCAGGACCAGACCAGAGCGTACCGGAGTCTCAAAAACATTTCCTCTGCCCCAGTTCATGATTAAGGTCAATACGATAAAATCAGGTAATCTTTATCGAGTCCAGTCAGATCTGGCTGTGACTGGAGGTCTGCCTCAACTCAACTCAACTCAACTCAACTCAACTCAACTCAACTCTTTTACAAAGTTGACTGGCAGCAGCTTTTGTATTATAGTCAGACTCTGCAGGTTAATAGGAAATAAATCTTCAATTTAGAGATATACATTTGAAACTTTCTGTAGATGATTTACCTGAATGTAAGAAATCTGTATTACAAGTTCATCATCATGTATTGTTTTCATATTTAAATGAGCAAATGTAAGTGTGTAAGTGCCGTCTCTGTCTCCATGGGAAAAAAATAATATGAAGTTACAATGTAAGTAAAACGAACATGTGAAGGTGCAGACTGGAAACTGTTGCTCTTTCCACTTGAAAGCATTTATGTTGAGAGAGCAAAAACAACAAATGGCCTGATTTCAAAGCCTTTAATTACAGCATGGCTCTTGATATAAAACATGCACAAAGATGAATATTAAACCATGTTCCTAACTGCTAGTTGAACATTGTGTCCGGGCCTTTTAAAACACAGACTCTTTTGAAAAAGGGTTGGGATATGCAGAAAGTGAGAGTGGAGAGTACCTGAGAGAGAGGCGTGCAGGCTGTGCAGCGAGCGGCCCAACTGGCGTTTCAGCAGCAGGGTCGCCATGGTGACAGGCAGAAGAAGCACACACCACCTGAGGACACACAGCAGTACATATAAGTACATCCATTTTCTACCGCTTGTCCCCTTTCGGGGTCGCGGGTGACTGGAGCCTATCCCAGTGACTTTGGGCCTTAGGCGGGGTACATCCTGGACAGTGGCCAACTTGTCGCAGGGTTAACACAGAGACATAGACATTACACTCTCACATTCATTCACTAGGGCCAATTTAGAGTCACCATTTTTGCCTCACACATGCATGTGTTTGGACGGTGGGAGGAGCCGGAGAACCCGGAGAGAACCCACGGTAACACGGGGAGAACATGCAGACCACACCCAGAGAGATCATGTGATGTTGGTCTAGTCCGGGAATCGAACCCATGATCTCCTTCTTGGGAGGCAAGAGCGCTAACTGTCTTTGCCACCGTGCACCCTATACTATGTACTTAATAATAACTGCTCGCCGCACAGACTACAAGAGTGCAAAGTCCAGGACGAGACCAGAGCGTACCTTAATAATAATAATAATATGTTGCCATAGTGTAAGACAATATTATTAATATTGTCCTTTTGTTGTAGCGCATTAGACCAAAGCCTCAGATATGTTGGCCGCTGTGCAGCAAGAATGAGCAGAAATCAAGCTGCGCTGCCCAACGATGAGTAAGATGTGACATAGAAATGAATACAATAAGTCTATTCATGAAAATCTTGTCAGGCCTGAGTAAGTGAACCTGATCCAACTGTGAAGGGCAAACTCAACTGTCCAATCAGAGCACTCCTTCAAGGGCAGAGTCTGGGTAAACTCGGGATTAGGGGCGTGCCCGCCTTGTACCAGTGTTTCAAGCAAAACGACTTAGGCCAGGGCCCATTGCTTGTTTTGGAGAGGAGCGTACATCTTCCACAAGACGCTGGGCTTTGGGTGGCTTTTGTGTCACGCCTGCTCCAACCAGGACATGCTAGACCCGGACATCCTAGACCAGGACATCCTAGACCAGGACATCCTAGACCAGGACATCCTAGACCAGGACATCCTAGACCAGGACATCCTAGACCAGGACATCCTAGACCAGGACATCCCTGACCAGGACATCCTAGACCAGGACATCCTAGACCAGGACATCCCAGACCAGGACATCCCTGACCAGGACATCCCAGACCCCTGAACAGGCCGGCCCCTGAACAGGCCGGCCCCTGATCAGGCCGGTCCCTGATCAGGCCGGTCCCTGAACAGGGCGGTCCCTGAACAGGGCGGTCCCAGAACAGGCCGGTCCCTGATCAGGCCGTCCCCCTGATCAGGGCCGTCCCAGACCAGGACATCCTAGACCAGGACATCCTAGACCATGACATCCTTGACCGGGCAGTGCGCAGCAGGCCGTGCACTGGAGCTGTGTAAAATGCCCCTGAACAGGCAGGGCCCTGAACAGGCAGGTTCAGGGCCCTGCCTGTTCAGGGCCCTGAACAGGCAGGGCCCTGAACAGGCAGGGCCCTGAACAGGCAGGGCCCTGAACAGGCAGGGCCCTGAACAGGCAGGGCCCTGAACAGGCAGGGCCCTGAACAGGCAGGGCCCTGAACAGGCAGGGCCCTGAACAGGCCTGCCCCTGAACAGGCCTGCCCCTGAACAGGCCTGCCCCTGAACAGGCCTGCCCCTGAACAGGCCTGCCCCTGAACAGGCCTGCCCCTGAACAGGCCTGCCCCTGAACAGGCCGTCCCCTGATCAGGGCCGTCCCCTGATCAGGGCCGTCCCCTGATCAGGGCCGTCCCCTGATCAGGGCCGTCCCCTGATCAGGGCCGTCCCCTGATCAGGCCGTCCCCTGATCAGGGCCGTCCCCTGATCAGGCCGTCCCCTGATCAGGGCCGTCCCCTGATCAGGGCCGTCCCCTGATCAGGGCCGTCCCCTGATCAGGCCGTCCCCTGATCAGGGCCGTCCCCTGATCAGGGCCGTCCCCTGATCAGGCCGTCCCCTGATCAGGGCCGTCCCCTGATCAGGGCCGTCCCCTGATCAGGGCCGTCCCCTGATCGGGCCGTCCCCTGATCAGGGCCGTCCCCTGATGGTAGCGAGAAGCCCCGGGTGGATGGTCTTCCTGTGGCGTGGAAAGTGCAGCGCAGGACAGAGCGGTTACATGACAGAACATCCAGAATTTGGCTGATTTCAGGATTATTCAACTCAGACTTTTGAGAAAACGTGCTTTGCGAAATGGGGCCCTGGTATTGTGGATAACCAAAGACTATATGTAAATATAGTCTTTGGTTATCTACCTAAACTATAGGTAAATTCTATTGACCTCGTCTACACAGCTTTCCAAATGATTATGCAAATGATATTTTTCTCTGATTTTTGCCAGTCAATATCCCACACCTCCCAATGACAACAGTATTTTGTTTTTAAAAATAAAAACTGAATATGCACCGAGTTTCAAACCATGTTATTGTAGAGAACTGAAACTGGTCATTTGTTAAATCAGTAGCATTAGCAGCTCATATTTAATACAATCAAAAGCCATTTCAAATCGAACCATCTGAAAAGTTCAAGTTACATGTGAAGATAGAGCACTGATTCGACAGGAGCGTCACAATTGTTGCATCCATTGAACTTGTGAGTTTGTGAGAGTTTCTGCTTGAATTTCTTTGCAGGATGTCAGAATATCCTCCCAGAGCTGCTGTTTGGATGTGACATTTTTTTATTGTTTATCATTGTTCATTGTTTCATGTTGCGATAGAAACCAAAGCAAGTTCCGATGTGTGAATTCTGTTCATTGGTAATGGCAATAAACCTCGTCTGATTCCAATTCTAAACTGCCTCTCGCCCTCATAGATCTTTGGCTTGAGGATGCTCCAAAGGTTCTCAATAGGTTTGAGGTCATTCATGTCCATAGCAGCTAGTGATGCAGAGGTGTTCCTTGAGCATGAGATGGTGCATCAGCCAGTGATGCAGAGGTGTTCCTTGAGCATGAGATGGTGCATCAGCCAGTGATGCAGAGGTGTTCCTTGAGCATGAGATGGTGCATCAGCCAGTGATGCAGAGGTGTTCCTTGAGCATGAGATGGTGCATCAGCCAGTGATGCAGAGGTGTTCCTTGAGCATGAGATGGTGCATCAGCCAGTGATGCAGAGGTGTTCCTTGAGCATGAGATGGTGCATTGTCAGGCATGAAGATGATTTGTTACGGAAAGCACGGCTCTTCTTTCTGTACCATGGAACAAAGTGGTCAGTCAGAAACACCACATACTTTACAGAGGTCATTTTCACACTTTTAGAGACCCTAAAAGGACTGAGCAGCTCCACCAACCATCCACCACTCCACCCATCTGGACCATCCAGGGTATCCAGGGCACTCATAAGTGAACAAGACTGTTTGAAAATGAGTCTTCATGTATTTCTGGGCCACTGGAGCCGTTTCTGCTGGTGAACATTGGTTAAGGGCCGGACAGCTTCAGGAGGATCTACACCTTGATGTTTGTGGGACTCCAGAGGCACCAGCAGCTTCAGCACCCATTTGCTGCTTTGTAATGACATTTAATCCCATGTGTCTGGCAGAAACCTTCCTCATTGTGCCTTTGTCTGTACCAGTGTGTTCTGAATCAGCTACAAATCTCTTAATAATACGACGATCACACTCAAGTTTTAAATATTTAAGATTTTCATACCTTGTTCAAAGCATTCAACCATTTCAACCTTCTCAGCACTAGAGAGATCCTTTTTCTTTCCCATATTGCTTGAAAATGGTGGTCTGCTTAATAATGTGGAACATCTTAAGTAGTTTTACCTTTAATTGGACCTGGAAAACTAATATACACAGGAGTCTGAGACGAATGTCACTAAGAGCCCTGGGACACAACAGCATCCATGAGTTTCACTAGGAAAGAAACAAAATTACCTTTATGACAAACACAATTTGCATAATCCTTTGGAATGCGGTGTGGTTATCGCCCGTCGCACTTGAAAGACAAATCACAGCATTGTAGTTTGGGCCAAAGTCAAAAGGACGACCCTAAACCAACATGGCGACCGCCATAAAACAACAACAACAACAACAACAACAACATGGCGACGCCGACACTTGTACTTTGGCCTTTTTTATGGACTATTGTTTTTTTTAAAACATGCACATCGAGCGTTTTGTGTATTTGAGGAGGAAGAAGTCTGTGCTTTTCTCTGAATGGAATAACAACAGTTAAACAGATTTCTCGACTTGTTCCTTTTGATATCGTGCAGAACTCAGTTCAGAGTGAAACACGTATAATCGGGTCATTCTGTACAAAGCCCAAGCAAAGTAGATAATATCCATTTCTTACTTTGCCGATAAACACCAGGCATTCGATACAATGACATCCTTCCACGGTCCAGACCGGGTCCAGACCGGGTTCAGACCGGGTTCAGACCGGGTTCAGACCGGGTTCAGACCGGGTTCAGACCGGGTTTAGACCGGGTTTAGACCGGGTCCAGACCGGGTCCAGGGTCCAGGGTCCTCCCCCCCCCCTTCACATGTGACACACATCCTCAGTCACAGAGACGCAACCTTGTGTAACTCAACCGGTCTGAGCCAGTTCTTCATGTTGCCAAGAAACGAGCCCAGAGCAGTATGATAGCCAGCCTATGTGTGTGTGTGTGTGTGTGTGTGTGTGTGTGTGGAAGGGTCAACTCTTTGTGACTGAGATTACATAAGAGTTATAGTAGAACAACGCAGAATACCTCCATCTCCATCAGCACGTGTAGTCCTGCTTTAGTCCTGCTTTAGTCCTGCTTTAGTCCTGCTTTAGTCCCGCTTTAGTCCCGTTTTAGTCCCGCTTTAGTCCCGCTTTAGTCCCGCTTTAGTCCCGCTTTAGTCCCGCTTTAGTCCCTGCTTTAGTCCTGCTTTAGTCCTGCTTTAGTCCCTGCTTTAGTCCTGTTTTAGTCCTGCTTTAATCCTGCTTTAGTCCTGCTTTAGACCTGCTTTAGTCCTGCTTTAGTCCTGCTTTAGTCCTGCTTTAGTCCTGCTTTAGACCTGCTTTAGACCTGCTTTAGACCTGCTTTAGTCCTGCTTTAGTCCTGCTTTAATCCTGCTTTAGTCCTGCTTTAGACCCGCTTTAGACCCGCTTTAGACCCGCTTTAGACCCGCTTTAGACCCGCTTTAGTCCCGCTTTAGTCCCGCTTTAGACCCGCTTTAGTCCCGCTTTAGTCCCGCTTTAGTCCCGCTTTAGTCCCGCTTTAGTCCCGCTTTAGTCCCTGCTTTAGTCCTGCTTTAGTCCTGCTTTAGTCCCTGCTTTAGTCCCTGCTTTAGTCCTGCTTTAGACCTGCTTTAGACCTGCTTTAGACCCGCTTTAGTCCTGCCTTAGTCCCTGCTTTAGTCCCTGCTTTAGTCCTGCTTTAGTCCTGCTTTAGTCCTGCTTTAGTCCTGCTTTAGGTCCTGCTTTAGACCTGCTTTAGACCTGCTTTAGACCCGCTTTAGTCCTGCCTTAGTCCCTGCTTTAGTCCCTGCTTTAGTCCCTGCTTTAGTCCCTGCTTTAGTCCCTGCTTTAGCCCTGCTTTAGTCCTGTTTTAGTCCTGCTTTAGTCCCTGCTTTAGTCCTGCTTTAGACCTGCTTTAGACCTGCTTTAGACCTGCTTTAGACCTGCTTTAGTCCTGCTTTAGTCCCGCTTTAGTCCCTGCTTTAGTCCTGTTTTAGTCCTGCTTTAGTCCTGCTTTAGTCCCTGCTTTAGTCCCTGCTTTAGTCCTGTTTTAGTCCTGCTTTAGTCCCTGCTTTAGTCCCTGCTTTAGACCTGCTTTAGACCTGCTTTAGACCTGCTTTAGACCCGCTTTAGTCCTGCCTTAGTCCCTGCTTTAGTCCCTGCTTTAGTCCCTGCTTTAGTCCCTGCTTTAGTCCCTGCTTTAGTCCCTGCTTTAGTCCCTGCTTTAGTCCCTGCTTTAGTCCCTGCTTTAGTCCCTGCTTTAGTCTCTCTAGAGCAGCTTTAGGTCTGTCGAGGCATTAAACACAGGAGTGAGGCCAGATCCAGGTCAGTGTGTGGCCCACATCCAGCTCACACTTAGATATGCAGAGGGACACTGAGGGAGTCAGAGAGAGGGAGGACACAGAGAGAGGACACAGAGGGATGTTTCCAATATTGCATCACTTGAAAGTGGTAGATGCGACTCCACAAAGCATGTGCAGGGTCTCCGAGTTGGGCCTGGGGTGGGCCGGGTCGGGCCTGGCCTGGGGCGGGCCTGGGGCTGACCTGGTTCTGGTCAGGTCCACATGCCTCCTCCTCGCTGTAGGCTCGTTTCCACTGGTTCACTTTAGAGCATTTCAGAGCGGTTCTTTTAAGGGCGGCCAGTGTCTCCATGTTCAGGGCCTGAGCTCTGCCTCTGGATCCAAATGTAACAAATGTTTTCTTAATTTCATCAAATCTAAAAATTGTACATGGATTCTACTTTTTAATCACATCAGCAATTACCAAAAATAATATTTAACTTTAGCCCCATAGGAGACTACTTCTGTTTCTCCTCAGCCTCATTTCTTTGACTTCTCTGCATGTGAGGGGCGTGGCTAAAGCCTCTATGCATGTGAGGGGCGTGGCTAAAGCCTCTATGCATGTGAGGGGCGTGGCTAAAGCCTCTACGCTGCGTTTGAACCTCTCTTTATGTCGTGCTTTGGCTTTGGATCATGTCAGACGCTTTATGACCTGGAAATATCAGACTGTGGCTCTTGACAAAGCGAGTGCCGTGCGGCCATAAACAGGAAACAGCTGTTGCTAACGTGCTTTGCTAGCTTTGTGTTGCTAAGCATGTGTTTTTTTGTAGATTTTGGCTCGTAGGCTTCATTAGACAGGACAGACAGCATGGAATGGGGGTGAGAGAGAAGGAAGGACATGCAGTAAATAATCAGAGTGGGGATTCGAGCCTGGCATACGTATTCTGTGCCTTACCCATCGGGCAGCACAAGGTAAGTCTTTCCAAAGGTCAAAGGGGGTCGCGAGTAAGGGGACATTCATTTTCTTTAACCTGAGCACGGTCCATGGTTCAGCTCTTCAGTCACGGCGGCTGAGAGTGCAGTGTTCTCGCTCAGGGGTTTTAGCGGCTGCTCATCGCCATGTCCAAAAGATACCGCCAGGTATTAAGGTCACTCCTCCCTTATTTTGTATATATTTCTTTCAAATGTAACTGGGGGGATTTGGTCCAAAGACTGACCTGGAGCTGGAGAACATAAGATGGGCCGCTCACGCTCCACTGTCATGGGAGAGGAAGAAGCTGGACAAAGCTCCGTCCTGGGCTGTCCTCTGGACTCGGTGCAGGAGGTGGGGGACAGGAGGGTCCTGGCTAAACTCACATCTATGCTGGACCATGAGTGTCGCCCCCTGCAGGACACTCTGTCCACTCTGGAGAGCAGCTTCAGTGAGAGACTGATCCACCCTCGCTGTGTGAAGGAGAGATTTCGCAGGTCTTTCCTTCCTGCTGCTGTCAGACTTTATAACAAATACTGTCATACCCATGTGCAATACTGACATACCCATGTGCAATACTGTCATACCCATGTGCAATACTGTCATATTCATGTGCAATACTGTCATACCCATGTGCAATACTGACATACCCATGTGCAATACTGTCATACCCAAGTGCAATACTGTCATACCCATGTGCAATACTGTCATACCCATGTGCAATACTGTCATACCCATGTGCAATACTGTCATACCCATGTGCAATACTGTCACATTCATGTGCAATACTGTCACATTCATGTGCAATACGGTTATACCCATGTGCAATACTGTCACATTCATGTGCAATACTGTCATACCCATGTGCAATACTGTCACATTCATGTGCAATACTGTCATACCCATGTGCAATACTGTCATACCCATGTGCAATACTGTCATACCCATGTGCAATACTGCCATATTCATGTGCAATACTGTCATACCCATGTGCAATACTGACATACCCATGTGCAATACTGACATACCCATGTGCAATACTGTCATACCCAAGTGCAATACTGTCATACCCATGTGCAATACTGTCATACCCATGTGCAATACTGTCACATTCATGTGCAATACTGTCACATTCATGTGCAATACGGTTATACCCATGTGCAATACTGTCATACCCATGTGCAATACTGTCACATTCATGTGCAATACTGTCACATTCATGTGCAATACGGTTATACCCATGTGCAATACTGTCATACCCATGTGCAATACTGTCACACCCATGTGCAATACTGTCACATTCATGTCCAATACTGTCACACCCGTGTGCAATACTGTCACATTCATGTGCAATACTGTCATACCCATGTGCAATACTGTCACATTCATGTGCATATAACTGATGTAAATAAAGTGTTCATTTTACCATTATTATTAGTATTATTTTGTCTTACGCTGTTTTTATTTTATCTTTATTTTTCCCCTCCATTCCTTATTAGGAAATGGGAGGTTTTGTCTATAGGAGTTTTTGTTTATAAGAGTTCTTCTATTAAGAGTGTTTTTTAAACTTCCTATAAGTTTTCTGTCCTTTTCCTCTGGATCTACTGCGTTGCAACAATGAAATTTCCCCATGTGTGGACAATAAAGGAATATATTATCTTATCTTATGTCAGGACAAGCCAAATACTTTATTCATCCTGATGCTGACTGCTTTTTATACATTCAAGTTGGATTTATCTTCCTGGTTCTCTTTTCATTCAGCCAATCACAGTCTGCCAAGTGACCAAGACCCCAAGACCCCAAGACCCGGCACATACAGCATCAGGAACACTCTGATCACTGGGACTTTTGAAGCTTCTCACTCTTGTTTGAGTGAAATGTACAGTTCAAATGCAAAGCACTAAAACATACAGACCATAATCAAATGTATATCCACCACTCCAGGACTCTCTGACGTGCTCTTCTGCTAAACAACAACAACAACAACAACAACAACTCTAAACCATTTCAGAGCTGTTCAAGTGAAAAGGGTCTTTGCCTCGGAGGAAAACAGTTCAGAAACATCCCTCTCTCTCTCCCCTCCTCCTCCTCCTCCTCCTCCTCCTCCTCTCCCCATCCCTCTCTCTCTCCTCCTCCTCCTCTCCCCCTCTCCTTCATCCCCCTCTCCCTCCTCTTCCTCTCCCTCTTACTCAACAGAAGCTGTTTCACAACATCAGACATGTTCCTCCTGCTGCAGAGCTCCTTTCTTCTGCTGATGCTCCTGCAGACTTTACGCAACCATTGTCCACAAAACATGACCATTGCTGCCAGAGCTGGACAGGAGCTGGACAGGAGCAGGACAGGAGCAGGACAGGAGCTGGACAGGAGCAGGACAGGAGCAGGACAGGAGCTGGACAGGAGCTGGACAGGAGCAGGACAGGAGCAGGACAGGAGCTGGACAGGAGCAGGAGCAGGACAGGAGCAGGACAGGAGCTGGACAGGAGCAGGAGCAGGACAGGAGCTGGACAGGAGCAGGACAGGAGCTGGACAGGAGCAGGAGCAGGACAGGAGCAGGACAGGAGCTGGACAGGAGCAGGAGCAGGACAGGAGCTGGACAGGAGCAGGAGCAGGAGCTGGACAGGAGCAGGAGCAGGACAGGAGCAGGACAGGAGCTGGACAGGAGCAGGAGCAGGACAGGAGCTGGACAGGAGCAGGAGCAGGGGTTTGTGCTGTGGAGCACCGAGGAGCCGTTCAAAGCTCGTCTTTGCGGCTCACTCCAGTGACACTTGTGTAATGAGTTACAGGCCTAATTAGCCGCTGTTTGCCGCGTGGCTTCATTTACATATTGCTCCACTTTGTTGCATAAGCTGCTGCCTGGACTCTCCGCACAAAACACGGACTGGACCGGTTCAGATCCGGTGCTGACTGGATCTATGGCCTCTTGTTATAGATTACCTCCGCTGCACAAACACACCGAGGACCTACACGTCAACACACGTGCGAGGGAGGCGGCGAGAGGAGAGAGTCACGTACCGGAGGCAGCGACGGTCCGAGCGGCGGTACGCGGCGGGTACGCGGCGGTCCCAGCGGCAGTGAGCGTCAGTGACAGCGGCAGTGAGCGTCAGTGACAGCGGGCTCTGCGCGCGGCTCCACTGGACTCGCGCCGCCGCGGCCTGGATCTGCATCTGAGCTGGCTCCGCCCACTAGGACAGGGGGAGGAACTTCACGAGGATACGCCCACAATTGCCCAGTGCTCAGAAAAAACTGATCGATGAGGGTACGGAGCCCCGCAGGTGACATGAACTAAATATTATATTATTACGTTCCCACGTAAAAAACAAAACAAAAAACATATATATATATATATATATATATATATATATATATATATACTTGATATTTAAAAAAAAAATATATATATATATATATATATATATATATAATATTTTTTTTTTTTAATATCAAGTGGGAACGTGATAATTATCTTGAGGGAACGTGATCATTTATGATGTATATTATTTTTCTTATTATATTTTTTGACAGGCAGGTATGGCAGGTGACAAATGTCTTATATATTACCGTTAAGAGCAAGTGTGGCCAAAAAACGGTCCGTTGCGTCCTGCATTCTGGTATCTTTTATTCTTTCCTTCACATACTTCCTGTATAAACTTACGTGGGAACCTGAGAATATCTCGTAGAGAGTCAATGTAAAACAGGGCCAGAAGTTATTGATCAACGAGTTTAAAGTGCATCTGTCAAGTTCTATGTCGCAAGTGTGGATACATGGGAGCCTGTGTCTGAGGCCCGGGACTCCAAATCGAGGGAGTCATACTGGAAATGCATATCCAGGGGCCCCAGTGTCAAACCGTGCAAGTTGGAGGGGCTGAGTGCTATTTGAAGAAAACACCTTAGGAAGGAAAGAGGCATCTGGCCAAAGAGTGACCCCAGAGTGCTCAGCATTCCACCTGCAGCAGGACTCACAAACCGACAAGGCCTGTAGTTCACCGACCCGCTTACCTGAAGCCATAGCCAGCAGAAAGGCGGTCTTAAACGAAATCCATTTGAGATCTACCTGATCCAACAGTTCAAATAGAGGGGTTTGTAGTGCGTCCAACACCAGGGACAAATCCCAAGACGGGGCCATGCGGCGTCTAGGAGGGTGAAGCCGCCGCGCCCCCTTCAAGAAAAGTGAAATGTTCCTGTCACTTCCCACTAAGGCACCATCAACACTGTCATGCCAGCAAGATATTGCAGCCACATATACCTTGAGGGTCGATGGAGACCGTCCCGGTCCTAAGAGCCACATTTTTACTGTGTTACCGCAAAGAGCCACATCACACACATGGCACATGAACATCACCCCATCCCTTCCTCTTACACACACACCTCTGCTCAGACAAATTATTATTATTATTAACAATATCATGTCACACACCAACATGATACTGACAGAAACTGACTCCTACAGGATTAAGACCACAAGCCAGTCATTTTCAAACAAACATTGTGTCTCACACACAAACTCTCAGTTCAACAAAGTCCAAAATCAAAAATCTTTTACATTCCATGTTGAAGTTCAATATTGCTGGTTTTCTTTTAGATGAGGCCGTCTCCCCGTATTTTGGACGGGGTATTTTGAAATGTGGACGGGCATTTGCGAGTGCAAGGACGGGGTCATTTTTATTAATAAATCTCAGAAAAAAGGGAATATTATCATTAAATCGAGCTGGGACGAGTTTGATTAAAGTCCGCCTCGGCCCGCGCCATGACAGTTTACAAGCATGCTGTGCGCTGATTGGTTGACAAAGTTTGTGTGTTTGGCTCTGATTGGCTGCCGAGCCGTGGTCCGGAGAATGCCGAAGCTCCACTTCCGTACGGTTGAGCGGCGCACACGCGGTTATTGCGAGACCCGTCACCCCGGTTCAGTAACTATTCTTCCTGTTCCAGCAGAAAATTGCCATGCGTGTTGGTCCAGCGGTTAGCCACACGGCTTAGAGTGCGGAGGTTCCTGAGATTCGACACCCGACATGAACTCTTAACCTTGCATTTTTTCCCCTCGTCTCCTAACTACATAGAAAAAGAGGACTAGAGAGAAATGATGCCAAAACCCCTGAACTCATATGTGACGGAGCAGCGTAAATGCCGGTACATGTCAGCCTCGGTGAAACTGAGATGAACAGTGTTTTAGGTGATTTTCGTTTTTTTGCATTATGTGAAAGTTGAAGTTATAAAGGAGCCCCTCCCCCTCCGTGCTTCAGATAACAGTATTCATTACCTTAAAAGTACACATTAAGCTGTTAAAAATGGGCAGTTTTCGTGTGCCGCGCGGGGGGCGTTACCCTTTTTTCAGCAGCGTACTGTTGATCTTTTTCCACCAATCAGCTGCGAACCACATGGCTACAGCTCCGTGTCCTCCGTGTCCTCCTCTCATGGACTCTCAGAGACATTATTCATTCTCCAGACTTTCTCCAGAGCGTATGATTCCCTGGACTACATTGCAACGGAACTGAGGTACTTTTACTCTAAAGTATTGCTTTAACACTGTGTTTTAAGGTGGTTTCGTGATGTCACTTGCCTCGGCACCTGAGCAGACATGGAGCAATGCTAAGCTAACATGCTGCTTCAGTGCACTCTACGTTATAAATACGGGCTTGAACCACTTTCTGAACAATTAACATCACCTAGTCTCTTGAAACTAGCTGTTTGGGATGGCATAATGTCTGTAGCCCGCGTTAGCTGCTTTAGCTCGCTACAGTCCAAGCTAGCACAGGCCGTGTTCTTTTTTCCTGGCTTCAGCATAACAAATACGGGCTTGAATTTAATGTGACTACTACTGAATAATTACCATCACGTACTCTCTTGAAACTAGCTGTTTTGGGACGGTATAATGTCTGTATCTTCGTGTTTTTTTTACTGTTTTTTACTGTAGCCCGCGTTAGCCGGTTTAGCTCGTTCCAAACTTCTTTGTTTCACTTTGTGTCAGAATTCAATCAAAAGTTGTATCAAAAACTATGCAGAAGTCCATTGCATTACAGCTTCGACTATTTATTACACATCATTTACTAACTTCACTTTATTAAATGTACTATAAAGTGCAAATGCAGAATCAGACATCGCGGAGGTTAGTTTATATTATTTGACTACTGTAATGTGTAAACATTAGCCTGGCAAAACTTCAGTGCTGCTCTCTGCTCAAGATATGTTTCTTCTGTTCTCATTTTTTTTACATTGTCGCCCTTGTCATCAGGGAGTGGAAAACAGCTCTCCTGAGTCTCACCTCAGTATCCCACAGCTTGTTGGAACGGCGGATGGCAAAGTGTTTGTCAAGAACTTCGACTGGCAGAAGCATCTGAGTCCCTTCTTCAGGCGGCTTCCAAAGATCAAGAGTTATCAGCACTTCAGGTATTTATATTGAAACTTTCACAAATTGTGTTGGTGTGGCGCTTGCAAAAAGTCTCCAATCTCCATGTCCTGGTCCCACCTGGACTGAACATTGACAGGCAGACCCATCTATCCTTTTGCACTACATAACTTTATACCTTTATATTTTATTATGTACATATCATGCCGTTTAGTGCTCAGTGTTGCACTGAATCACCTGTGAATTCTGTTTATCCACAAATGGCAATAAACCCTATTTTGATTCTGATTCTTTGATGCTTTTCAGGGGCTTTTGTAATCCAAGTATTTCCATTTTAATATAGTAACTTCTAATTCTGATTCAAGTCCAGTTCACATCAATAACAACACTCCTCTTGAGTCTTTAGTGACAGCTGTAGGGGGAAGGTGGTGTCAGTGTGACAGGGGGAGGTGCTGTCAGTGTGATGCTGTCAGTGTGACAGGGGGAAGGTGCTGTCAGTGTGATGCTGTCAGTGTGACAGGGGGAAGGTGCTGCCAGTGTGACAGGGGGAAGGTGGTGTCAGTGTGACAGGGGGAGGTGCTGTCAGTGTGACAGGGGGAAGGTGCTGTCAGTGTGACAGGGGGAGGTGCTGTCAGTGTGACAGGGGGAAGGTGCTGTCAGTGTGACAGGGGGAAGGTGCTGTCAGTGTGACAGGGGGAGGTGCTGTCAGTGTGACAGGGGGGAGGGCTTATCTCAATGAGATGCAAATGAGCCCTGCCCCCTGTGACTCTGGGCTCACTCAGGTGAGAATCTTTAGAGGCCGTTTTCTCAGTGAAAGGTTTTGAGAGTTGTTTACATTCAAATGACCACAACTGACTCAAATATGATCAGATCTACATGAGTGAGACATCATTCTAAAGCTTTGAATAACTCAAAATGTCTTCGGGTAGACATGTAACTGGTTTATCCACGGTCAGTCACATTTGTTATTGAAATAAATGGGAAAATGTATTTGTTTTTATTTGTGGCCCTGTGACAAGTTGGCCACTGTCCAGGGTGTACCCCACCTAAGGCCCGAAGTCACTGGGATAGGCTCCAGTCACCCGCGACCCCGAAAGGGGACAAGCGGTAGAAAATGGATGGATGGATGGATGTTTTTATTTGTGTTTCACTTTTACCTTTTTTTTTACCTCGTCTCCCAACTACATATAGTAAAAGCTAGCATATGCCATCTCCTGATGGCTTATGCATATATTGATAATTATTAGACAAAATTTAATGATTTCCTCAACATCGACCATGACCAAGCAGAACAAGAATACGGGTCCTGAGCTACACATTGGACGTCACACATTGTGTTTCTATAGCCTAATTATGGTTAAACAAAAAATAAAAACCTGTTTAATACTGACAATTAAAATAATACTAAATTATACAATTATTTAGATCTATAGGTAGATCTTTAGGCTTTGTCGAATATAGACCTAGATTAAATGTGAAAAGTGAAACACAAATAAAAACAACAAATAATTTTCCCATTTATTTCAATAAGTTCAATAAGTTTCAATTAGTTCAGGGTTTTTGGCAGCATTCCTCTCTAGTCCTCTTTTACTATGTAGTTAGGAGACAAGGAGAAAAAATGCAAGATTAAGAGTTTGAGTCAGGTATCGATCTTAGGGACGTCTGCGCTCAAAGCCGCGTCGCTAACCGCTGGGCCAACACGGACAGCTATTTTTACACAGCGCCATCTGACACAACACAAACACAAATGTTGATATGAACGTATGTTGACATGAAACCAGGCAAAGAGCCGCATGCGGCTCGCGAGGCGCGGGTTGGCCAGGCCTGCTCTAAACTGTCATTTGGCCCTTTCAAATATCTGTCTGTAAGTATTGTACCATTAGGAGGTGACATATTTGCTGTATACCATCTAAAAGTCATGAATATATGTGAAATTTGCGATAAAATACAAGACGCGATTAGCATTAGCATGTCTATGGTATTTTTAATGCATGTTAGCATCAAGCTAAGCGCTAATTTGAGACACGTTTTTATTGGATTCTTTAAGCTTTACTATGTCATATTTATCTAAAATGTATAGTTTTATCCAGCTCTGCATGTGTTGTGTTCATATACATGTAACATGATTGTAATAAGCTCCTATTTTTGTATGTTACAGTTTTACAGTCACAGCTTCAGTAAATATCCAAAACTGCAAGAGGCTTCCTGGTGTTTATTGGAGCAACTGTTAACTATCTGTAAAGCTAGTTCCTAAACACTGGTGGAGACAGAATATTCTGAGATATTGCCTGCAACATTTCCGTGGTTTTTAACATGTGGAATGACAGGGTTTTTAAAAACACATTGAGACCTCGAAGGTCCAGAACTGGGCGTAGATCGCCAGACTTCTTTGGCACTAGGAAATACCGGGAGCAATAGGCCCCTGGATCTTGCAGTGGGTCCACAGGCACTATTGCCCCCCTTGTCCAGTAAAATATATATCTCCTGAGTCAGTGCCCGGGCCATGGCCGGGTCGTGGATTATGGTCTACTTGACCAGGCCTGGTACAGGAAGCCGACGGCGCAACTAAAGGTGGTAACCCCGGGAGAGAGTGCACAACACCCAGACGTCTTTGGTGTGTGCAGTCCAGTATTCCAACTGGGTAAAATGTCCGACCGTCGGCGGCCTGGCTTCAGCGCCGCCCCCCCTGGCCCCTGGGGGGCCTGGGAGGGCGCTGGATGGGCTGGGCTGAATAAGGTGGTCCCGGGAGTGGAGTCCGGGCCACCCTCATCCGATCAAAGGGCCGTTCGCCCCGTGGACGCGTGGTGGTTGTACGGGCCAACGGGGCACCAGCCTGAGTGCCAGACGCAGGCAGGCCACCACGTTGAGGGCTCTGTCTGCGGAGACCAACCAACTGGCTCCTAGTCCGGCTCGCTTGTGCAGTGCGTTCTAACGCCTCAAGCGCAGCCGCACCAAAGAGCTCTCCCAGGACAACTGGAACATTCCTTAATGTCCTCTTACATGGTTTCGTGAGGGGAGACTGGGCCAACCACACCTGTCGACGAGCCTGCGTCAGAGTGGACAATACGCGACCAAGCTCCCTGGAATCGGTACATCCACATTCGACTTCTCCAGTGCAGTGGAAAGACCGAGCAGGAGGTGGGAAAGGGAGTTCCCCATCCTACCCATCCTCGCCCCCGCATCGTTTGCCCGGCGGATTCGGGCACCTCGGGTTAGCCCTAAGGCCCTCCTCCGGGGAGACGATCAGTGAGGTAATAGCCGGCTCAACAGGCAGCATATGGCCCAGGCCAAACTGGGGAGCATCAGCATGGATGCCAAAGCCCTCCCATCTGAGGTCAAGCGCGACAATGCCTTTGTATCACTCCAGCAAGCGTGTAGCTCCCTGACGTACTCCTGTGAGGGCGGTACAACGACGGAGGGGACCTGCCGTTGGCGCTTGAAAAAGGCACTAGCAGTAGCCTCCGTCTCCTGCGGTACGTCCAAGTGGCTAAGTGCGGAACAAACGACAGAGAGGGGCACGTCGTCATCCCTGTCCAGACAGCCCGTGGATGCATGGGAGCCTCTGTCTGAGGCCCGGGACTCCAAATCGAGGGAGTCATACTGGAAATGCGTATCGGATGCAGCCACCAATATGGCGTCCTCCTCATGCATGGGCCCCACATCTCGTGCAGGAAAACCCAGATCACTGCAATGTTCGGCCAGAGACGGACGAGCCTGTTGCAGGAGCGCCTTCACCTGGGCCAAGTCTGACGTGAGGTGGTCCATAGGGGCAGACAGCTTCCTGTTGTCCCGCTTCTTCTGCTCTGGGGAGGGCGGAACAGAGGAGATGGGGCGCTTGAAGCCAGAGGTTTGAGCAGCGGGTAACCACTGTGACCTCGACTCAGTATCCCAGTCAACGGGCTCAAACACTTCCAGACGGGCTATCCGGGCGGGATGAGGCCTAACGATACGATTGGGGCAAGCATCTGTAGTGAGGCCTCAAATGCTCCACGCCCAAGCACGAGGGACATAAGTCGTGCCCATCGTCCTACTGCATTGGCGCCATACAGGCCCTGCAGGTCAGTGTCTCGAGCATCTCAAATACAAACACCCACTGTTACACTGGGCGCTGCCAACCAGGTGTGCACCCGTTATCAGGTCAGGCCGTGAATGCCTCCCTTTTTTCTTTTTTTTTTTTATGATTTTTTAACTATTTAATTAAATAATTTATCTAATTATTTATATACATACACATGTCTGTATATGTATAGAATATTAGATATATTGGGTACCCAAATGAAAAGGGTCAATGGAGGCTAAGCCACGCCGAACCAGGTCGAGCCGGAGACGCCACTGGTGGTTCGAAACTGCGTGTTTAGTTGTACTAAAACAAGTCGTTTGGGGAGAGGACGCCACTACTGACTATCAACAAAAACCGCTGAAGCAGGGCTAACGCTACTGCTCAGGACAGTGGGGATAAACGAACCCAAAGTAATTAGCTGTCAAACAGTTCTACAGAAGCGGGACGAAAGCGGCCGCTCGAGCCAAATACGGCAGTAGCACAAATAAACGGAGCAGGAACAAAACCGGCTGCTCAAAACAAGTCAAAAAGAAAGCTAACATAGCTCTGAAACAATCAGCTGTACTCACCCGGCGGTGGCTACATCCAATTCAATGTTTTTCCGCTTACAATCCACTAGAGGGGATCCTGAGACTGCACCCTTCCTCGTCGTAAGGCGTGTTTTAGCTCACATTTTGTATTGTCCTATGGGATCCCTCGGTACATTGTTGATATTTGTCATCTATTGCTCAAGGCACCGCCTCTGGCGGTCAGAGGGGATGAAATAGAACGAAAGTTACATCCGTAACTACGGTTCTATGAATCCTGGATGACCACCAGAGCGATCAGTCCCTCGAAATCCGCGTTGCTTGTGAGAAGAAAAGGGACTGGGCTCTCGGTCTCACGTGACTATCCAGGTGGGTCACAGAGAGGTCACAGGTCATTAGTTTCTCGACCTGCGCATGCGCAAAAGATGATCATTCAGTGGTTCAGCGGCAGTTGTAATGGTAAATGATATGTCATGTCAAACCTATCTATGCTGTTTTTCTGTGTGCAGATATAAGAATATGTCTTACTGGTAAATGTGGTCCAGACTCTGTACCAGGCCATTTAGTGCGTCAGGACTTGATTATGTGTGAAAACATCTGATTGACCTCTGAATAAGATTGCTCGAATCGTCACATGCGTGATGTTTTGGTTGATCTCTTTTTGAGCTGATTTGATGATGATGATGTGCGTACGTGGCAGGTTATGCCACTGCCTTTAAAAGCATGTGTATTGTCATTTGTTCTGGGGGTTAGGGACAGATTCCTTTGTTAGGGAAAGTGATTCTTTGCTGTGCACGAGTGAATAAAGATCCACCTATTGAGAAAGACAAACTCTGTTCTGCTTCATCTTTTTTTGGTAATTATTTGCAGAAAATTACACAACACGGTCAGAAGGGATGAAATAGAACTATTGTAATGAATTAATCAGAAAGGGTTTAGAATCAGAACCAGAAAGGATTTATTTCCATTGTCGATTAACAGAATTCACAAACATAGGAACTTGCACTGGTGATTCAGAGAGTCAGGTCTCTCCTTCACTCTGGAACTCCTCCAGGTTTCTACTTTTTCCCAAGGAGGTTTTTTGTAGTTCTTCCTGGCCGAGAAGGAGGGTCTAAGGACAGAGGACTCTGGGACATCGTCCCTCGTCCCCATGGACATTGTTGATTCATTTTTCACTGTCGCCCTCAGAGGCAACTGTTGTTGTGATTTTGGGCCTTACAAAAATAAATTGAATTGAATTGAATTTGATGCAACATAAAACAATGAACAATGAATAAGTCCTGGTGAATGAATGAATAAACTTCACACAACAGCAGACTAATATTCAGTGAAGAAAGTAAGTATTTGAACAGCCTGTAATTTTTCAAGTTTTCCCACTTACAACTTTTCATCGAAGGTGCATTTCCACTGTGAGAGACGGACTGAATCCGTAAATCACATTGTATCATTATTAATGTATTTGTATGTTATTGCTGCAAATAATTATTAAACACCAGAGCAAATCTGTGTTCATATTTGGTCCTGTAGTTCTTGACCAGGATTGCACACACTGCAGCAGTTATTCTGCAGCAGGGGTCTTTATGCAGCTAACAGGCTCAAACAGGTGCTACTAATTCAGGTTGAAAAGTGGAGCAGAGGTGGACTTTTTAAGGCAGACTAACATGTCTTTGAGAGCTAGAATTCTTGCTACTTATTTTTCATCTATTCCACCAACTCACCGACCGATCTTTCCTAAAGCGCTGTGTAGAATATTTCTGTAGCGCTGGTAAATCTATCTTTCGTCCCAAAGGACTAATAAAACTTCATCATCTTCATCTTCATTTATGGGCTCTCATATGCATCTGTATGGCACAGACCGTGTAGGAGGGAACCTCTATAGTTGGATTACGTCTCTCAGCGCCACTGAACTGGCCATTGCTCATGCGTTCTCCATCACGGTGTGGCTTGATTTAAATTTGACTTGGCAATGCATTCTGGGAGGGAAACACGCCCAGCAACGTCATCACAACAAACATGGCGGCGCCCGTGTCCCCCGCATGTTCCCCCCGCACGCCTTCGCTACCAAAATAAAGGATAACGGCATAAAAAAGGTCAATTGATATATCTTAAAATGGGGAGATTTAGTCTCCTGATCGGGTTGATCGAGACGTTTTCCGTCATTGACTGTTGAAGCCTGACCCCTGGACTGTTGAAGCCTCTGACCCCTGGACTGTTGAAGCCTCTGACCCCTGGACTGTTGAAGCCCGACCCCTGGACTGTTGAAGCCCGACCCCTGGACTGTTGAAGCCTGAACCCTGGACTGTTGAAGCCCGACCCCTGGACTGTTGAAGCCCGACCCCTGGACTGTTGAAGCCCGACCCCTGGACTGTTGAAGCCTGACCCCTGGACTGTTGAAGCCTGACCCCTGGACTGTTGAAGCCTGACCCCTGGACTGTTGAAGCCTGACCCCTGGACTGTTGAAGTCTGACCCCTGGACTGTTGAAGCCTGACCCCTGGACTGTTGAAGCCTGACCCCTGGACTGTTGAAGCCCGACCCCTGGACTGTTGAAGCCTGACTCCTGGACTGTTGATGCCTGACCCCTGGACTGTTGAAGCCTGACTCCTGGACTGGTGAAGCCTGACCCCTGGCGGTGACTTTGAAGGCAAAAAAAGGATCCAAATTTTGCCATTTTTTGACTCAAAGTAAAAAAAATAAGAATTTGCCTACCGTCCAACCCACTTGAAAAATGTTGGGTCGTGTCACAGCAAACAGACAATTTATTTAGGGCAGTCCCATTTAGATTCAGTCATTCACAGTAGAAATGCACTTGCGATATAAATTTCAGACCCCTCCATAATTTCTAAGTGAAGAACTCTCTAAGGCGGCGGAGGAAACTCATTTCGACCTCTTGTATCCGCGATCTTGACCTTTCGGTCATTACCCAAAGCTCATGACCATAGGTGAGGTCAGAACGTAGACTCAGCTCCTTCTTCACCACAACAGTCGGTGCAGCGACTGCATCACTGCAGCCGCTGCACCGATCCAACTGTCAATCTCATGCTCCATCCTTCACTCACTCGTAAACAAGACCCCGAGATACTTGAACTCCTCCACTTGGGGCAAGGACCCCCCACCCACCTGGAGAGGACAAGGACTCCCCACCCACCTGGAGACGACAAGGACCCCCCACCCACCTGGAGAGGGCAAGGACCCCCACCCACCTGGAGAGAACAAGGACCCCCCACCCACCTGGAGAGGGCAAGGACTCCCCACCCACCTGGAGAGAACAAGGACCCCCCACCCACCTGGAGAGGACAAGGACCCCCCACCCACCTGGAGAGGGCAAGGACCCCCCACCCACCTGAAGAGGACAAGGACTCCCCACCCACCTGTAGAGGGCAAGGACTCCCCACCCACCTGTAGAGGGCAAGGACTCCCCACCCACCTGGAGAGGGCAAGGACTCCCCACCCACCTGGAGAGAACAAGACACTTTTTTCCGGTTGAGAACCATTAGCAAAACAGCAATAGAAAAATGGCAAAACAGAAAACAGCAAAGGATGAAAACACCGCTGAACACTGCAACATTATCAGTGGAATTAAACTACTATTTTAAGCCCAGACTGTGGATCTGAATGAAGACGATGCACATACTGTGGATCTGAATGAAGACGATGCACATACTGTGGATCTGAATGAAGACGATGCACATACTGTGGATCTTGGAGATGCTAGCGCACAATCCCTAATGATCAAAAAGACAACTTTACGCAGCAGCTTTATTTTTTATTAGGATTTTTATTTTGTTTTCAAATGTATGAACACAGAAGAGAGACAAAGCACAGAACAAGACCAGAGAGAGAATGACAGGTGTAAATCAAAAGACAATAAAAACTAAAAGACAAATGAACCCAAACAAAAGTCCCACTTTGCTCACAGTCTAATTGAGTCTGAATGTGATTTTTTCCATTTGTTGAATGTCCATTATAACGTCAGTTCAGTCCTTTATTGTCGGTGTGTTACGTGCATTTTTTTGTAAGTGCCTTTTTTGCTGCAGCCAGGAGGAGGCCCCAGAGAGAGCTGCTGGTTGTGTCCATGGCAGGAGTCCTGAGGCCCAAATACAGAGTCCTGAGGCCCAAATACAGAGTCCTGAGTCCTGAGGCCCAAATACAGAGTCCTGAGGCCCAAATACAGAGTCCTGAGTCCTGAGGCCCAAATACAGAGTCCTGAGGCCCAAATACAGAGTCCTGAGGCCCAAATACAGAGTCCTGAGTCCTGAGGCCCAAATACAGAGTCCCGAGGGCCAAATACTGAGTCTTGAGGTCCAGTGGATGGTGATGTCATAACGTTTGTGGCTTTGTTCAGTCCAAAACCTGTGAAAAACAGGACAATCCCAAAACACATGATAGTGATTTGCCCCTTGTTTTTTTATAGTAGTAAAAAGGAGGATATCATGTTTCTGCAGAAATGTTGTTCGGTCTCTATGAAGTATCGCACCTAAATGTTTAACAGATTACGCTTGCCATTTAAATGGGTCAATCTTTCTAAAGGTCAGAGGGGGGCGCCAGTGAGAGAATTTCTGTCTTTTGTACATTTGTATCACATTGAGTATGGAAATTTCTGGTTTGGTAAAACATAATGGAACATCATCTGCAGGAGGCAATTTAATGTTCTGTCCAGTGGCGGCTGGTGATTGTTTTTAGGTGGGGCTGTTCAAAATTTTGAATTTCGTAGATGTGATTTCCTGCATTCGGGTGCATTTTAGGCAAACTTCTTCGTCATCCCAGGGGGGA
The DNA here is from genome assembly GCF_026437365.1 of Eucyclogobius newberryi. NCBI lineage: Eukaryota > Metazoa > Chordata > Actinopteri > Gobiiformes > Gobiidae > Eucyclogobius > Eucyclogobius newberryi. The sequence continues at coordinate 3,431,916 of NW_027315757.1, forward strand.
GATAACGCGTAGTAAAGCGGGAGATTACCCCCCCAGAGTGGGAGGTTTCAATCTCTCTCAGAATTAGGACAAATTAACATGTAAATATGACAGATAAGACCGGAAGTCGTGCAACAGGACTTGTAGGACGCATATCCGTCCCACTTTATGCTCAACAGTATGTTTCTGAACTTAACAGACCGTGCGAAATAGAGCCGTTACTTGAATAAACGAGTCGTTGTTGTTGTTGTTATTGTTTTATGGCGGTTGGCATCCGAGTGTTGCATTACCGCCAGACTTTATTCCTTAGACTGTTGTTCCTGCTCATGTTGTTGTTGTTGTTGTTGTTGTTTTATGGCGGTTGGCATCCGAGTGTTGCATTACCGCCAGACTTTATTCCGCCAGACTTTATTCCCCAGACTTTGTCGTAGTCCTAAAAGTTGTTCTTCCAGTGCTTTGACCTCCAGTGCTTTGACAAAGCCCAAGAGGTCATGAGATGCCTTTGTCATTGTATCCTATAGAAGTTCTTCCTCCCCTCAGACTTTGTCGTAGTCCTTAGAAATTCTTATTCCATTGCTTTGGAAGTACAATGCCCATGAGGTCATGGGACGTCTTTGTTGTTTTACAAAGCCCATGAGGTCATGGGACGTCTTTGTCGTTTTATCCTTTAGAAGTCCTTCTTCCATCACTTTGGCCCATGAAGTCAAAGCGCGTTAGAACATCCTCTTGCTCCTCATCCTCGGCTCAGTCTCCAACACCCCCCACCTCTATAAACGTTTACCCAGCCCTGTGCTACATAAGCTGCAGGGAGATTCCTTGGAACAAAGGAGCTTGATTGGGCAGATATAGAAAACAGGCTAAAGGCGCTAAATGGGAGTCGGAGTGATGGGGGTCTGCTTGTGGGGAGTCAGAGTGATCAGAATGACGAGATGGGGGTGGGGGTGGTCTCCTGTCCTCGCCCAGTCTCGTAGACGCACGGCTACCAAGCAGCGACATCAGTGGACATATTAAAGCCTATAGAATGAAGCCTGAAGAATAAAGCTGTACGATGGAAGCACCGAACGTCAAAGAAGGAGAGGAAGATGAAGAAGAGTCTCCCTGGAATAAAGCCGGTTGTTGTCTGAAACAACAACTATTCTAGTCACAAAGACATATCATGACCTCATGGGCTTTGTAACACCAAAGCAATGGAAGGAGTACTTTTACGGACTACGACAGAGTCTGAGGACTACGACAGAGTCTGAGGAATAAAGTCTGGCGGTAATGCAACACTTGGATGCCAACCGCCAAACAACAACAACAACAACAACAACCGGCTTTATTCCAGGGAGACTCTTCTTCATCTTCCTCTCCTTCTTTGACGTTCGGTGCTTCCACCGTACAGCTTTATTCTTCAGGCTTCATTCTATAGGCTTTAATATGTCCACTGATGTCGCTGCTTGGTAGCCGTGCTAATCTTCAGCGCCTCAAACCCATAAAATTCCTCGACGATGATTGGCGGATGTGTATTCTTTTTTGCCTAGCAACAGGGGAGCCATTGGCTTAAATACAGCACAATGGGGCTGAACAGGAGCCTATTGGCTCCTACACCAAACATGATAAACGTTCACGTTTTAAACGTGGAACTTGAAAGTGTAAATATAGTTCTGGAGAGTTCCAAACCCATAAAGAAAAATCATCAATAGCATCTAATTAACACAGGTTATTTTTTCAAAATGAGAGATTATTTAAAAAATAAAATAAAATAAAAACCGGCAGTCAGGTCAGGTGGGGCGGCGCCCCAGCGCCCCCTATGGGCGAGCCGCCACTGGTTCTATCCCATCGATTGTAACACCATGAATTGTTTTTGATCGTCTTATAAATTGGGCCAATGGTTCTAAATACAAAGCAACCAGGAGGGGAGACCAGGCGCAGCCCTGCCTGACCCCCCGATCGTAAAGAGCCCCAATATGTTTTATAATTAGAACATCGATTAAAAAATTGTTCAGCACTTTAAATAATTGCCAGCTAACTGAATTAAAAGCTTTTCCAGCGTCCAGACTTATTATTACTGCTCTGTTTTGTTTTTTATGTATTTGGCTCATTGTCTGTGAGGATCGTCTTATGTCGTCTTGCGTTTGTCGTTTGTCATGAATCCTGTCGGATCTTTGTGGATTCAGTTTGGGAGGATTTGTTTCATTCTTTTGGACATAATTGAGGGGAATAAACGATAGTCCACATTCAGAACAGAAATAGTCTCTATGAGGCACAGTCCAGTCGCTCTTTTCGTTCTTTTGGTCTCAGGAACATGATGGACTCTTTCACACGAGGAGGGGAGGAGTTTTATTAAGTTCCCAGTTAAAAGTGTCCAAAAGTAACGGAGTAAGTGTGTCTTTAGAGCTTTATACCACTCTGAGGTGTGTCTTTAGAGCTTTATACCACTCTGAGGTGTGTCTTTTAGAGCTTTATACACTCTGAGGTGTGTCTTTAGAGCTTTATACCACTCTGAGGTGTGTCTTTAGAGCTTTATATCACTCTGAGGTGTGTCTTTAGAGCTTTATATCACTCTGAGGTGTGTCTTTAGAGCTTTATATCACTCTGAGGTGTGTCTTTAGAGCTTTATACACTCTGAGGTGTGTCTTTAGAGCTTTATATCACTCTGAGGTGTGTCTTTAGAGCTTTATATCACTCTGAGGTGTGTCTTTAGAGCTTTATAACACTCTGAGGTGTGTGTTTAGAGCTTTATACACTCTGAGGTGTGTCTTTAGAGCTTTATACCGCTCTGAGGTGTGTCTTTAGAGCTTTATACACTCTGAGGTGTGTCTTTTAGAGCTTCATACACTCTGAGGTGTGTCTTTAGAGCTTTATAACACTCTGAGGTGTGTCTTTAGAGCTTTATAACACTCTGAGGTGTGTCTTTAGAGCTTTATACCGCTCTGAGGTGTGTCTTTAGAGCTTTATACACTCTGAGGTGTGTCTTTTAGAGCTTCATACACTCTGAGGTGTGTCTTTAGAGCTTTATAACACTCTGAGGTGTGTCTTTAGAGCTTTATACACTCTGAGGTGTGTCTTTAGAGCTTTATACACTCTGAGGTGTGTCTTTAGAGCTTTATAACACTCTGAGGTGTGTCTTTAGAGCTTTATACCGCTCTGAGGTGTGTCTTTAGAGCTTTATACACTCTGAGGTGTGTCTTTTAGAGCTTCATACACTCTGAGGTGTGTCTTTAGAGCTTTATAACACTCTGAGGTGTGTCTTTAGAGCTTTATACACTCTGAGGTGTGTCTTTAGAGCTTTATACACTCTGAGGTGTGTCTTTAGAGCTTTATACACTCTGAGGTGTGTCTTTAGAGCTTTATACCGCTCTGAGGTGAACCCATCGCTCCTGGAGATTTATTCTTTAATCTTTTGTTTGCGTCCTGTATTTCCAAAAGTGTTATTTCAGCTCAAATTTTGTATTTTGTTCTTCTAACATAACATGCAAATTGAGTGTGTCCAGAAAATAATTTATAACATCTTCTTTATCATCTGGATTTATTTAGAAAGATTCAAATGCTTGAATTTGGTCTTGTCTAGTTAAGATTACATCACTTTGCCTGTCCCGTATTTTAATTTCTTTCAGCTTGTTTTTTTATGTTTCCAAGATAGTGATCAAAACCTCAGCCTGAACGAGCCTAGCCTAGCCTAGCCGCTAGTGTCATGGCTGGATCTCCCTCTGCCTTTACCTGCTCAAGTTGTCAGAGTCAGAACCCTGGCTCTTTCTCTGACGACAGGTGCGTGAAGTGCAGTGCAGGGTTACGGAGTTAGAAGCGCGGATCTGCTAAAGTCTAGCTATAGCCAGGGTGTAGCATCAGGTCTACCGGACCGCACAACAGGGCGCAGCGTTAGCATTAGCAGTACCAGCGAGGCTAAGACTCGCCCCTCAGCGCCTCTCGTGCAGCCGGGACTAGACCAGGAACAGAATAGGGATGAGGCGCTAAATGCCGGCCTGTAGTGCACTGTGAGCTTCCCGTCTACAATAGGTTTTCTCCCCTCAGCGATCACACGCCCACTGAATGGACTCATGACACTCTGGTAATTGGAAGTTGTATAGTTAGAGACGTGAAGCTGCCAGCTGCTGCTAGCGTCAGGTGTTTGCCAGGGGCCAGAATGGGTGACATCAAAGGAAACCTTAGGCTTTTAAAGCAGAGTAGACTGAGGTTCCGCCGAATCGTGATTCACGCAGGCGGTAACGACGCTCGGCGGAGACAATCAGAAGCAGTGTGTGAATTGGCAAAGTCGATGTCAGATACTGAAATATTTTCTGGTCCCCTGCCCAATCGGATCAATGCTGAACTGTACAGCCGCTTGTAGAAAAAAACAGTCACAAATGATAGAAATAAATAAGTGTATAAATGTGGACTGCTAAACAATTAGGTCAGTTTCCTCCAAATCTCTTTCAGTTGATGAATTAGTGACTATAACATAGATCTTCAGCTCTAACTGAAACTTGGCTTCAACAAGATGATTATGTCAGACTAAATGAGTCCATCCCACCCATGTTAACTCCACCCACCCATGTTACCTGTCACATCTCCAGGAGCACCGAGGTGGTGGTGTGGCAGTGATCTCACACTCAAGCCTACTCATGAGCCCTAAAACTAACAATGCATTTCACTCATTTGAAAGCCTTATGCTGTCAATCACATGTCCAAATATGAAAAACCAAAAAGGAGTTTTGTTCATAGTTATCTACCGACCTCCTGGTCCCTATTCAGAGTTTTTAACAGAGTTTTCTGACTTTATATCAAACTTAGTGTTAGCCTGGGATAAAATAGTTATAGTTGGAGACTTTAATATCCACGTGAACATGAGTGATGACGCTCTCAGTAATGCCTTCAGCGCCTTGTTAGACAGCATTGGTTTCACTCAGAATGTAAATAAACCGACTCACACTCACAAGAACACTCTGGATCTTGTCCTAACGTATGGAACAGAGATTAGTGACCTCAGTGTCCTCCCTCAAAACCCTATATTGTCAGATCATTTCCTAATTACCTTTCAGTTTATTCTTATCATCCAGTCCCACAAAATAAAGTTATAATGAAAAGGACAATATCTGAAAAATCTATCTCAAAATTCAAAGAAATAATAGAGCCAGTATTCAGTGACATGTCACGTGATCATGTCATGTGATCATGTCATGTGATCATGTCATGTGATCATGTCATGTGATCATGTCATGTGATCACGTGATCATGTCATGTGATCCTGCTGAGAACAGTTTTAGTCCCAGTTTAAGTGATCAATGTGTCGACTTGACCATGAATTCTCTGAAGTCTGCTCTTGACGTTGTCGCGCCGTTAAAACAGAAGGTCATTAGGCCAAAGCGCGCCTCCCCATGGTACAACCAAGAACTGCGTTCACATAAACAAAGAGTTAGAAAGTTAGAGGGATTATTTCGTCGCTCTCACACCGAAGAATCCCTAAAAGCAGGAAAAGTTGCCTGCTGTCCTATAAGCAGGCTCTGCGTAAGGCCCAAACCAGATATTATTCAAATCTAATAGAAGTCAACAAAAGTAACACTAAATTTCTTTTCAGCACTGTAGCTAGGCTAACAAACTGTCACAGTGCAGTAGAGCCCTCAATCCCAGCTACACTCAGCTCTGATGATTTCCTCCTATTTTTTTTTAACAATATAAATAAAAACAATCTGATATAGATTAGCTGTTGATGATGGACTGGTCTCAATCCTGGTTCTGTTGGACCTCAGCGCAGCGTTTGACCATCGACCACAACATTCTACTGCAGAGGTTAGAATGTGATGTAGGTGTTGGAGGAACAGCCCTCAGCTGGTTTAAATCCTATCTATCTGATAGGTTCCAATTTGTTAATGTAAACCAGAGCTCCTCACCAAGCTCTAAAGTAATTTACGGTGTGCCACAGGGATCAGTACTCGGTCCAATTCTGTTTACTCTTTATATGCTGCCGTTAGGTCACATGATCAGGTCACATGGCATTAACTTCCACTGCTATGCAGACGACACTCAGCTGTATTTATCAATGAAACCTGATCAGAGCGATCAAGTAGACAGACTTAGTACTTGTGTGAAGGAGATAAAAACCTGGATGACACTTAACTACCTGCTTCTTAACCCTGAAAAAACCGAGGTCATTGTGCTTGGCCCTAAGCATCTACGAGACGCTCTATCTGAGCAGATAGTCACACTGGACAATGTTAGTGTAGCCTCCAGTTCTACTGTAAGAAACCTTGGAGTCTTATTTGACCAGGAGCTCTCATTTAAAGTGTGACAGGTTAAAAAGCGAGTCACAGATTTGAAATTCGTCATAAGACACTATTTTCACCTTTTAGTTAATTATTGTGGTCAAGACTGTGTTCAGTACAAAAAGTGTAAATGATAAAAATGTACATATACCTGTTAAAAATGTTTATTTCTATTGGCTGGCGGAAATGTGTGATATGCGCCTGCGCAAAGTTTTCAGTGTTCTTTCCTGAAATAAAACGGAAGAGTAAGGACGTGAACGTCTCTGTCCTTCTCTTTTCCCATTCAAAAAGCACCCACGTACTTCTCCCAAACTGTCGGAGCAGAGGGCGCAACATTTGGAGGCACCGCTGGGATGTTTGGCCAGAGTTTTATCCACCAGCCGTGAGTGGAAGCTCGACCCGAATATCCTTCTTCGAACCCTAGCATCGGAACCTAGCATCAGCAGCGAGGCACCGCGGACAACGTGGCTTTGTCAACACTGCAACAGGTCGTATCTCAAGTGCGCACAACCACCACTAGAGGGCACCGCAAGACCACGAAGTTGAATAAGCCCTCGTTGAACTGCTTTGTCCACGTATCTGATCAAAATGGAGTTGGAGCTAGAAACTTTGCAGCTTGAAATTAAAGGTGCATTATATGAACTGAATGTTGAACAACTGATAAACGTGTGTTTGACACTAATATCTGGACAGAGAAAAGAGCAACTCACAGACAAAAGTCGTGGCCAACTTATTGCACTGATCACAAGCCATGTTGAAAGAGCTGAATTAGCTGAGCTAGAAGACGAGGGAATGTCTGAGTTGCTCAGTATTAAAGACACTATTGAAAATGCAAAAATGCCAGAGTCGGATTTTGCCTGACAAGGTGAAGACAAAGAAAGAGAAGATTTACAAAAGGAGTTAAATGATTTACGAACCAGGATTCAAGAAAAAGAAGAAGCTATGCAGCAGATTACAAAAAAACTGACCCCACAACCCATGCCAGTGCAAAGACGAGCCCCAACGCTTCAAGATAACCCTATGTGGCGCAAAGACTTTAAGATAGCAGGCCAAATTGGTGAGCCGGGACAAAAAGACAAGCTCACATTCTCTAGTTTGGCCAGGCAAATTGAAAGTGGGTTCAGTAAAGGCTACCAAGAAGACGAGATAATAGATGCAGTGATCCGTGCCATCACACCAGGTTTGCAGTTGAGGAGCTACCTAGAAGGTAAAGGGGACCTCACTCTTCCTGCTCTGCGGAGGATCCTCAGGTCTCACTATCTGGAGAAAGGTGCCACTGAACTGTACAAGCAGCTCTCCTCTGAGGTGCAAAGCAGTAAGGAGACTCCACAAAACTTCCTTCTGAGGGCCATGGATCTTCGGCAGAAGATTCTCTTTGCATCCCAAGAAGCAGAGTCAGGTCTGAAATATAATCCGGCTTTGGTCCAGAGTTTATTCATGCATACCATCCTGACTGGCTTGCAAAGTGACAGTATCAAGAGTGACATGCAGCCCTACCTTTTCCAGGAAACCACATCTGATGAAGTCTTGTTAGAGAAAGTTAATGTGGCGTGTGCAAATGAAAAGGAACGACAAGACAAAAAGAAACATGCTGTTACCCAAAGAGCGACTTCAGTTAATGTCGTTCAGCCCAGCGACACCCCAGCCCCAGCAGAGAAAAACACAGTCCAAAAACAAAGCACTGCCGCTTTGCCACCGGAGCTCCTGTCAGAGATTAAAAAGATGCGTTCTGAGATGGTGCTTTTAAATGACTTAAAGGCTGAGGTTTGCCAAATCAGAGAGCCCATGCAGAAGTCGACAGCTGTTGCAGCACCCGTCAGCGGAGGACCAGGGGACCACTACTCGGCACCAACCTTCCAGCCACGTCCACCGTTCCAGGAGCCGCGACCGCCGAACCAGCTCGACCCATCTGCTGGGACCTTCTACCCTCAGCACTCCCAAGCAGCTCTTCAGCAGTACCACCCAGCACCAGGCCTGGGACCAACGAGAGGGAATACCCAGTTCCAGCAGCGCTTTGCCCCTCAGCGGTACCACATGCCCCGCCCACAGCCAAGGTGTTACTCTTGCATTCAGGCAGGGGAGGAGTTTTGTCAGCACTGTTTTAGATGTGGGAGCAATGAGCATTTCAGGGCGGGCTGTAGAGTACAGAGGCCAGTGAGACAGGCTAGAGGTAGTGCTTTAAACTAGCACGGGTCACTCCAACGGGACATGGGGTGACCACAGAGACAGACAGATCCCAGTGTTGTTACGGTTGTGCTAATAGTGAAATTCAAAGTTTAAAATGTTGTTCAGTGTGTAAAAGTGCCCTTTACTGTTCCAAAGAGTGCCAAGAGGAGCACTGGTCCATGCACAAAAGTAAATATAAACCCTACATCTGTGGTAGTGTTAAGGGTAGGATGTCCTCTAAAAGACCAAACAACAAGAAACATTCTGAAGATAGAATACCTTCTGTCAGAGAATTAGTTGGGAGAAAGTGTCTCATTAGGTGTTTTTTAGGAAACAAAAAGTTTGAAGCACTTTGGGACTCTGGGTCACAGGTTTGTGCTGTAGATGAGGTTTGGAGAGACACTAACTTACCCGAGGTACCACTAAAAGATGTGAACGAGTTTATTGACCCTAATGTACCCCTACACCTTGTGGCAGCCAATGGCACAGATATGCCATACATGGGCTGGCTAGAGGTCCCACTCAGACTTACTGATAATGACTCTGAGTTACTCATACCAATTTTAGTACTTAAAGGTAACCAGCAGCGATGTCCGATTATTGGGTTTAACGTCATCGAGCACTTGGTCTTAGACAGTTTAAAGTGTGGGACTGACTCAGGGGGGAAAGACAAACTTCTGAGGGCAGTTAAACTGGCTTTTCCACATCTCAGGAAAAACAAAAGCTGATACTTTCATAAAAGCCGTGAGTGTGGGACAAACACCCGAGTACAATGTGAGAACAACAAATGAGAGAATGACTGTACCCAGTCATAGCTCACTTTTTATTGAGTGTAGGGTGCAGGCTAAGACGTTCAGAGAAGACCTTACATTGATTTTTGAACCTGGAGAAAATCCACAATGGCCTGACGGACTAGAGTTTTGTGACACTTTAGTTTCAGTGAAGGCAGGGTCCATTCCCAAGATAGTTGTCAGTGTACAGAACCCAACCAACCATGACATTACTTTATCTGGTCGAACTACTATTGGTACTGTGCAGTCAGTGGGGTCTGTTTATCCGGCCAACATCTTCAAAAAAGATCTCCTACCTACTGTCATTAATGAAGTCCACATTCGTGAAGCCGCAGAATGCCCCCACACCAGCGAGCAATGGGACCCTCCTGTTGACCTGTCTCATTTGAATGAAGGTCAAAGTAAAATTGTTCAGCAAATGTTAAGGGAAGAGTCTCCATCATTTTCGAAAACTGATGATGACATAGGGCGTGTGACAAATCTGCAGATGGACATTATGTTAAAGGACACAGATCCAGTTTCTAAAACATATCTGTCTGTACCAAAACCACTGTACAGGGAGATGAAGGATTACTTACAGGACTTGATAGCTCAGGGGTGGGTGGAAAAGTCTATTTCCTCTTACTCGTCCCCTGTTGTCTGTGTAAGAAAAAAAGACGGCACACTGCGTTTGTGTATTGATTACAGAGAACTGAACCGCAAAACACACGCAGATCGACACCCCATTCCCCGGGTACAGGATGTGATGGACAGCCTGGGAGGGAACACAATCTTTTCACTACTGGACCAGGGTAAGGCGTATCACCAGGGGTTCATGTCCAAAGACAGTAGACATATGACCGCATTTGTGACCCCCTGGGGCCTTTATGAATGGATTCGAATTCCGTTTGGCCTCATGAATGCCCCGGCTGCGTTTCAGCGGTGTATGGAACAATGCCTAGAAGGACTGCGGGACGAGATATGCATTCCTTATCTGGATGACGTCCTTGTATTCAGCAGGACTTTTGATGACCATGTTGAGGATGTCAGGAAAGTATTGCGACGCCTCAGAGACAATGGGATAAAACTAAAACCAAGAAAGTGTGACCTTTTCAAACCAGAAGTTAGATATCTGGGCAGGATTGTTTCTGCTGAAGGAAGTAAAATGGACCCAGCAGACACAGCTGCTGTGAGAGCACTGAAAAACAAGAAGCCAGGTACTGTAGGTGAGCTAAGAGCAATATTAGGACTGTTAAGCTACTATAGGCAATATATCAAAGGTTTCTCTTGTATTGCTAGTCCTTTGTATGATTTGCTCAAAGCCCCATTGAACACAGAGACTCAGCCGAACACAAGGAAAAAAGTGACGATGAGAAAAACTAACAGTGTCCCTTCCAGTACACCTATTCATTGGACCAGTGTGCATCAGTCAGTGTTGGAGCAGCTAATTGACTGTTTAGTACAACCTCCTGTTTTAGGTTTCCCTGACTTTACTCAACCGTTTGTTTTACACACAGACGCTTCTAACCAAGGACTAGGCGCTGTATTGTATCAGAGGCAAAATGGAAAACTCCGTGTGATAGCTTATGGATCAAGAACCCTAACTGCGGCAGAGAAAAACTATAACTTACACTCGGGCAAGCTAGAATTCTTGGCTCTAAAATGGGCAATCACAGACAAGTTTCGTGATTACTTGTACTATGCACCATTCTTCACAGTGTATAGTGATAATAATCCGCTTACTTATGTACTATCAACCGCTAAATTGAATGCAACAGGAAGCCGATGGGTTGCAGAACTTGCCGATTTCCATTTTTCTGTGAAGTATCGCCCAGGCAGAGAGAACATAGATGCGGACAGTTTATCTAGGATGCCTTTAGATATGGAGACTTACATGGAGGCATGTTCAAAAGAAATGTCATATGATGCTGTGAGTGCAGCTACACAGGCAGTCGACCATCAGAGTGAGGCTAGTGCCGCCTGGTCTATGGGTATTTCAGCAAAGTGTGCTACAGTGTCAATGAGTGTGCCTATAGCTCCACTTACTGTTGGACAGATCAAACAAGATCAAGAGACCGATCCCATTGTTGGACATATCATTAGACTTAAACTAGCAGAAACAAAACCGTCAGGGTCAGAACTCAAACAGCTTAGTCCACATATTTTGTGTTTCCTGAGAGAGTGGGACAAGCTACAGTTTAATGACAGAGGTGTTTTGTACAGAAAAACAACAAACAGAACACAACTGGTTCTCCCTGAAAAACACAGGTCAATGGTGTTAAAAGAACTTCATGATGAGATGGGCCATCATGGTGTTGAAAGGACTATTTCTTTGGTACGGGACCGTTTTTACTGGCCCTTCATGCAAAAAGACATTGAGGATTATGTTTTGAGGAAATGTGTGTGCCTTAAAACAAAAAGACCCAGTCGTGAAACTAGAGCTCCGCTCACTAATATAGTCACAACGCAGCCTTTTGAACTTGTTTCTGTTGACTTTTTACACTTGGACAAATGTAAGGGTGGTTATGAATACATTCTTGTTATTGTTGACCATTTTACGCGTTTTGCCCAGGCTTATGCCACCACGTCCAAGTCTGGTAAAACCACTGCAGACAAAATCTTTAATGACTATGCTTTAAAGTTTGGGTTTCCACTGAGGCTTCACCATGATCAGGGTGGTGAATTTGAGAACCATCTTTTTGCCCAATTGAAAGAGTACTGTGGGGTTGCTGGCTCTAGGACAACTCCTTACCATCCCCAGGGTAATGGCCAGGCCGAGAGGTTCAACCGGACTTTGATTCAGATGTTAAAGACGCTTACAGAGAAACAAAAGAGCAATTGGAAGGACTCACTAAACAAACTGATCTATGCCTACAACTGTACTAAAAGTGAGGTGACAAGGTTTTCTCCCTTCTATTTACTTTATGGACGATCACCACGGTTACCAGTGGACATGTTGTTTAGTTTAACCCCAAACCAATACCAGAGTGACTGCGATCGTCTGAGTTACATGTTCAAGTGGAAACAGGGTATGAAAGATGCTTATGAGGTCACACGAGAAAATACAAACAAAGCTGCTGTTAGGAGCAAGAGACTGTATGACAACAAACTGAGGTATTCTACTCTGTTACCTGGAGATCGAGTTTTAGTTAGGAATTTGACTCCACGCGGGGGTGCAGGCAAATTGAGAAGTCACTGGGAAGACATTGTGCATTCAGTGGTTCTTCAAGTAAACAAGGACATTCCTGTTTATGAACTGAAACCTGAGAGAGGAAAGGGCAGGTCCAGAACATTACATCGTAATGTCGGTGTAATCCCTCATTCGTCCAGGCGTGTTCCATAGTAGAAAAAGCTTCAGTTGTTTCATCTGGACTCAGTTTGAAAAAATAGACGTTTCGACTCTCATCCAAGAGTCATTGTCAATAACAGAATTTAGGTCGAGAACTCCGATATTAATACTGTTCTGTGGTAAGACCCGCCCATTGGGAGGAGCCTTCCTGAAGTAGAAAGAGTTGTTTGTTTCAACAGAAACTCCCCCCTTGTATCTACCGAGCCTATTCAGAATCTTAATGGGCTATTAGAATCCTCTTTGTCTTTGTGAGACCCTGGCTCAACCACCCTGAGTACCTGATTAGCATCTGAATGTCCTTTACCTTTCCAGGGGTTCAGAATCCCATTATAAATAACAGGAAGATGAAACCTAAGCCCTCCATTTCTGTTTAAAGAAGGTCTTTCTTTTTTAACAAAAATAGCTTCCTTGACTCCTCTTTCAAACCATCATCAAAGCAGGGAGAAAAGATGGTTTGAAAGAGGAGTCAAGGAAGCTATTTTTGTTAAAAAAGAAAGACCTTCTTTAAACAGAAATGGAGGGCTTAGGTTTCATCTTCCTGTTATTTATAATGGTATACTGAACCCCTGGAAAGGTAGAGGACCAGGACATTTAGATGCTAATCAGGTACTCAGGGTGGTTGAGCCAGGGTCTCACAAAGACAAAGAGGATTCTAATAGCCCATTAAGATTCTGAATAGGCTCGGTAGATACAAGGGGGGAGTTTCTGTTGAAACAAACAACTCTTTCTACTTCAGGAAGGCTCCTCCCAATGGGCGGGTCTTACCACAGAACAGTATTAATATCGGAGTTCTCGACCTAAATTCTGTTATTGACAATGACTCTTGGATGAGAGTCGAAACGTCTATTTTTTCAAACTGAGTCCAGATGACTAAAACTGAAGCTTTTTCTACTATTACATCGTAATCTCCTTTTGCCATGTGACCACTTGCCGTTAGAGACATCATTACAATCAAAAAGGAAGACAACTGCAAGACAATCTGAGACAACACCAGAAAGTATCCAGTCAGAAGAGGATGACGATGAGGAAGATGAGTATTATCTAGTGCCACACTATTCAAATACTCAAGAGGGGACCACAGAATCGTCTCATGACAATAACCAGCCTGCAGATGCACTGCCAGAGCACGAGCCGGAAGCTGAAGAAGAATATCATCTGCCTGAAGTTGTCTTGGTGGAAGATCCACCTGAGGAGGAACCTCAACTACTACCTTCTCCTACCCACAGTGATACTGATGGAGAGATTCAGCGACCAAGAAGAGAACACAGGAAACCAAAGATATTCACCTATGATAGACTTGGTACACCAACTTGTCACAACATTATGACATTTCCTTTTCGTGCAGAGCAGAATATGCCATGGTTGTACGGTGTACATCCTTATTGTCTTCAAGAGTTTTATGGACAATGTTAATACATTGATTGGTTTAATTACCTAGAGTTTGGGTTGATGTGTCTACATTTTACTCATATTGATTTTGGGTTTATTCTTCATTATTGAATTGAGACTGTAATTGGTTATTCTTCAGGTACAGGCTGTGATTCGCCACAAGTACTGTGTTTTTGTTTTCTTAATATACCAGGTATATAAACAATGGCACCTTATGTGAGATGGACACTTTAAAAGACTTGATTTTCTGATCAAACAAAATATTGGAATTGGGAGTATGCACTTGATTGAAATTCAGCGTCTTTGGGTCACTGAAAAGCGCTATATAAATAAAAGTTATTATTATTATTAAATTCTGATATTGGTTATGATTGTGGTATGTGCCCATTCATTTTTTGTTCAGATGCTTATGTTGGGGACAACATCTATTTTGAGGGGGAGTATGTGACAGATTAAAAAGCGAGTCACAGATTTGAAATTCGTCATAAGACACTATTTTCACCTTTTAGTTAATTATTGTGGTCAAGACTGTGTTCAGTACAAAAAGTGTAAATGATAAAAATGTACATATACCTGTTAAAAATGTTTATTTCTATTGGCTGGCGGAAATGTGTGATATGCGCCTGCGCAAAGTTTTCAGTGTTCTTTCCTGAAATAAAACGGAAGAGTAAGGACGTGAACGTCTCTGTCCTTCTCTTTTCCCATTCAAAAAGCACCACGTACTTCTCCCAAACTGTCGGAGCAGAGGGCGCAACAAAAGCTCATATAAATCGAGCCTGTAAAACAGACTATTTCCATTTGCGCAACAAGAGCCAAAATCAGAAGAATCCTGCCTAAAAGTGATGCTGAAAAACTTATCCATGCATTTGTAACGACTAGATTAGACTACTGTAACTCCTGCTCACAGCAGGTCCTAAAAGCTCCATAAAAAGCTTTCAACTGGTTCAAAAATGTATTTATGTTCCCTCCCCCTTCCAATGTAAAGAAGCCATGAGTATCTTTATCAGTGACGGCAGGAGCCTGTTTCTCTGGAGGGGAGGGACTCGGCTCTGCGAGTCAGGTTTGCTAGTCATGTTAGCCCCGTTAGCCTCGTTAGCTTGTGATGCGGGCTGTTTTCCAATGGGGCCGTGGACAGTCAGTTTTGGTCCCCTAGTGTTACCAGACTTGTGTCTTCTCCTTTACACAGCCCTTGTTCTTCTTCTTTGGGATTAAGTGAGTGAAACGATGATTATAAAGGTGTGTTTTGCAGCAGTGAGGTGAGCTCAAAGCGCTGCCACATCTGGAAGTCCTCAGTTGTTTTGAATTACGAAATGATAATGTCCTTATCAAAAATCTTTTTGGACGCACCGACAAAACATATTTTTTCTAATTCAAAGACATTTTGGTGTATTACTACAGCTTGAAACCCAAATCTTTAAAAGATTATCGGATGGTGGGGAGAAAAAAATGGTCAACTTTAGGATTTATTATTTTTCAGTTTCACATCTTTGTTTTTCAGATGTCTTTTGGCTCCAGAGGTATCTGGTATTTGTTTTACTCTCGTTACAGATATTCAATCTTTGCTGAGAGTTGCTCAGAGCCTGTTTAAATGTGCTTTATAAATTGGGATTCATTTGAATTTCAATACATCTCATTCACAGTATAGCAGGGGGGGGCCTGAAGTCATTAGTATTCCCCAATCACAGCTCAGTCCACACAGCCCAGAGAGAGGTGGTCAGCTGGGGTCAGTGTACGAGGCAGACACCTTCCACAGCTCCTGTACACAAAAAAAGTAGCGTCAGTTAGAAATAAAATATCTGAAAAACTATCCAAATGTAAGTCAGGCGAGAGACTCTTGAACCATCTACTCTAGGCAAATGACCTGGTCATCATATCTCCTTACTCAGCTGCTGAGAGTCGGTACAGACTATGGAGGGAAAGTAAGTGGTAAAGATGGTGAGGAAAAAGAGTGTGTTTCCTGCTTTGTCCCCGTCTGAGGGGCGATCAGGAATGTTCATTTCACATGTGCACAGGTTAAAAAAACCTAACCCAAGTAACTTTGTTTAAATCTTACTGCACAGCACGCTATATAAAAGGGGAATTGCAAGTAGAGATACCGGCGATTTCCCCAGTGGGCCGTCAGGTGGGCTAGTGTGTGCCGAGCTGAGCGTGTGAGTGTGTGTGCATGAGCATGAGTGAGTGTGAGTGTGTATGAGCGTGTGTGAGTGTGTGTGCATGAGCATGAGCGTGTGTGAGTGTGTATGAGCGTGTGTGAGTGTGTGTGCATGAGCATGAGTGAGTGTGAGTGTGTATGAGCGTGTGTGAGTGTGTGTGCATGAGCATGAGCGTGTGTGAGTGTGTATGAGCGTGTGTGAGTGTGTGTGCATGAGCATGAGTGAGTGTGAGTGTGTATGAGCGTGTGTGAGTGTGTGTGCATGAGCATGAGCGTGTGTGAGTGTGTATGAGCGTGTGTGAGTGTGTGTGAGTGTGTGTATGTGTGTGTGTGCATGAGCATGAGCGTGTGTGAGTGTGTATGAGTGTGTGTATGTGTGTGTGTGCATGAGCATGAGCGTGTGTGAGTGTGTATGAGCGTATGTATGTGTGTGTGTGTGCATGAGCGTGTGTGAGTGTGTGTGCATGAGCATGAGCGTGAGCGTGTGTGTATGTGTGTGTGTATGTGTGTGTGCATGAGCATGAGTGAGTGTGAGTGTGTATGAGCGTGTGTGAGTGTGTGTGCATGAGCATGAGTGAGTGTGAGTGTGTATGAGCGTGTGTGAGTGTGTGTGCATGAGCATGAGTGAGTGTGAGTGTGTATGAGCGTGTGTGAGTGTGTGTGCATGAGCATGAGCGTGTGTGAGTGTGTATGAGTGTGTGTATGTGTGTGTGTGCATGAGCATGAGCGTGTGTGAGTGTGTATGAGCGTATGTATGTGTGTGTGTGTGCATGAGCGTGTGTGAGTGTGTGTGCATGAGCATGAGCGTGAGCGTGTGTGTATGTGTGTGTGTATGTGTGTGTGCATGAGCATGAGTGAGTGTGAGTGTGTATGAGCGTGTGTGAGTGTGTGTGCATGAGCATGAGTGAGTGTGAGTGTGTATGAGCGTGTGTGAGTGTGTGTGCATGAGCATGAGTGAGTGTGAGTGTGTATGAGCGTGTGTGAGTGTGTGTGCATGAGCATGAGTGAGTGTGAGTGTGTATGAGCGTGTGTGAGTGTGTGTGCATGAGCATGAGTGAGTGTGAGTGTGTATGAGCGTGTGTGAGTGTGTGTGCATGAGCATGAGCGTGTGTGAGTGTGTATGAGTGTGTGTATGTGTGTGTGTGCATGAGCATGAGTGAGTGTGAGTGTGCATGAGCATGTGTGAGTGTGTATGAGCGTATGTATGTGTGTGTGTGTGTGCATGAGCGTGAGTGTGAGTGTGTGCATGAGCGTGTGTGAGTGTGTATGAGCATGTGTGAGTGTGTATGAGCGTATGTATGTGTGTGTGTGTGCATGAGCGTGAGCGTGTGTGTATGTGTGTGTGCATGAGCGTGTGTGAGTGTGTATGAGCGTGTGTATGAGCGTGTGTGTGTGTGCATGAGCGTGTGTGTGTGTGTATGTGTGTGCATGAGCGTGTGTGAGTGTGCATGAGCGTGTGTGTGTGTGAGTGTGTGCATGAGCGTGTGTGAGTGTGCATGAGCGTGAGCGTGTGTGAGTGTGTGTGTGTGTGCATGAGCGTGTGTGAGTGTGTATGAGCGTGTGTGTGTGTGCATGAGCGTGTGTGTGTGTGTATGTGTGTGCATGAGCGTGTGTGAGTGTGCATGAGCGTGAGCGTGTGTGAGTGTGTGAGTGTGTGCATGAGCGTGTGTGAGTGTGCATGAGCGTGTGTGTGAGTGTGTGCATGAGCGTGTGTGAGTGTGTGCATGAGCGTGTGTGAGTGTGCATGAGCGTGTGAGTGTGTGTGTGTGTGTGAGTGTGTGCATGAGCGTGTGTGAGTGTGTATGAGCGTGTGTGAGTGTGTATGAGCGTGTGTATGTGTGCATGAGCGTGTGTGTGTGCATGAGCATGAGTGAGTGTGAGTGTGTGTGTGTGAGTGTGTATGAGCGTGTGTGAGTGTGTGTGTGCATGAGCATGAGTGAGTGTGAGTATGAGCGTGTGTGCGTGTGTGAGTGTGTGTATGTGTGTATGAGCGTATGTATGTGTGTGCATGAGCGTGTGTGTGTGTGTATGAGCGTGTGTGAGTGTGTATGAGCGTATGTATGTGTGTGTGTATGAGCGTGTGTGAGTGTGTATGAGCGTGTGTGTGTGTGTGTGTGCATGAGCATGAGTGAGTGTGAGTATGAGCGTGTGTGTGTGAGTGTGTGTGAGTGTGTGTGTGTGCATGAGCGTGTGTGAGTGTGTATGAGCGTGTGTGAGTGTGTATGAGCGTGTGTGAGTGTGTATGAGCGTATGTATGTGTGTGTGTGCAAGAGCGTGAGCGTGTGTGAGTGTGTATGAGCGTGTGTGTGTGCAAGAGCGTGAGCGTGTGTGAGTGTGTATGAGCGTGTGTGTGTGTGTGTGCATGAGCGTGTGTGAGTGTGTATGAGCGTATGTATGTGAGTGTGTATGAGGGTGTGTGAGTGTGTATGAGCGTGTGTGTGTGTGAGTGTGCATGAGCGTGAGTGAGTGTGAGTATGAGCGTGTGTGTGTGAGTGTGTGTGAGTGTGTGTATGTGTGTATGAGCGTATGTATGTGTGTGTGTGTGCATGAGCGTGTGTGAGTGTGCATGAGCGTGAGCGTGTGTGAGTGTGTGTGTGTGTGCATGAGCGTGTGTGAGTGTGTATGAGCGTATGTATGTGTGTGTGTATGAGCGTGTGTGAGTGTGTATGAGCGTGTGTGTGTGTGTGTGTATGAGCGTGTGTGCATGAGCGTGTGTGAGTGTGTATGAGCGTGTGTATGTGTGTGTGTGCATGAGCATGAGTGTGTGTGTGTGTGTGCATGAGCATGAGTGTGTGTATGAGCGTGTGTGAGTGTGTATGAGCGTGTGTATGTGTGTGTGTGCATGAGCATGAGTGTGTGTGAGTGTGTATGAGCGTGTGTGCGTGAGCGTGTGTGTGTATGAGCGTGTGTGAGTGTGTATGAGCGTGTGTGAGTGTGTGTATGAGCGTATGTGTATGTGTGTGTGCATGAGCGTGTGTGAGTGTGTATGAGCGTGTGTGAGTGTGTGTGCATGAGCGTGTGTGTGTGTGTGTATGAGCGTATGTGTATGTGTGTGTGCATGAGCGTGTGTGCATGAGCGTGAGCGTGTGTGCATGAGCGTGAGCGTGTGTGCATGAGCGTGTGTGTGTGTGTATGAGCGTGTGTGTGTGTGTATGAGCGTGTGTGTGTGTGTATGAGCGTGTGTGTGTGTATGAGCGTGTGTGTGTGTGTGTGTATGAGCGTGTGTGTGTGTGTATGAGCGTGTGTGTGTGTGTATGAGCGTATGTGTATGTGTGTGTGCATGAGCGTGTGTGCATGAGCGTGAGCGTGTGTGTATGAGCGTGTGTGTGTGTGTATGAGCGTGTGTGTGTGTGTATGAGCGTGTGTGTGTGTGTATGAGCGTGTGTGTGTGTGTATGAGCGTGAGCGTGTGTGTATGAGCGTGTGTGTGTGTGTGTATGAGCGTGTGTGTGTGTGTATGAGCGTGTGTGTGTGTGTATGTGTGTGTGTGTGTGTGTATGAGCGTGTGTGTGTATGAGCGTGTGTGTGTGTGTGTGTGTATGAGCGTGTGTGTGTGTGTATGAGCGTGTGTGTGTGTGTATGAGCGTGTGTGTGTGTGTATGAGCGTGTGTGTGTGTATGAGCGTGTGTGTGTGTGTGTGTGTATGAGCGTGTGTGTGTGTGTATGAGCGTGTGTGTGTGTGTATGAGCGTGTGTGTGTGTGTGCATGAGCGTGTGAATACAGAGGGGGCTCTGACCAGCGCCAGGATCACATGATGGCGCTTTCATCATTCACTTCATGAATGAGCATGATGCGAGTAGTGATGTGACTGGAGCCGGTCTGACAATGAGCTCTTTAGTGTTGTACATTTCTCCCCGTCAACAGTTTGAGCAGGATTAGTTTTGTTTATTTGAAGCCGGTGCAGGTCTCTAGCCCTGACTGACCCTCGCTCAGAGCTGACTAAACCTGAGAGGCCCAGGGCCGCTCTTCATGGTCTAATTGCAGTCAAAAGGCCGGCCACGGCCTGAACTGGGACATTGCCCTCAATATTATTTGTAGCTATACTCTCTTAGCAATAGTTCTCAAACGATGAGTGAGGGTCTCCACATGGACCACAGAGTGAGGGTCTCCACATGGACCACAGAGTGAGGGTCTCCACATGGACCACAGAGTGAGGGTCTGTCAGATGCAGAGGTGGGTACAGAAGCCACACTTCATTACTTTAAAATATTCTTACTCAAGGAAAAGGAAAAACTTATTTGGGGAAACTATTACTCAAGAGTAATGGAAATTGGAAATGGTATTATTTTCAAAAGCTGGACACACATTATAAAAACACATTTATAGTTGGAGAAATAAAGCGTTAGTCATTATTATTCATGAATTCATTGTTAATAAAACATATTTCAGACATTTCAATCTGCAGTAGACCAAAAGGGACCCGACACTAAGGGGACGTGTGTTAAAGCCTGTGTGCTCCTCACCAGCTGCTCCACACGTTCGTACATGATGCTCTGGGGGAAACTGGGAGCCACTCTCCGGGCACTGAAGGTGTGGGGCCCCTGCAGGTCCTGGAGCTGCTGCAGACAGTGGTGGAAGCGCTGATAGGCCTCGCAGCACACCTCCATGTGGCGCAGGGTGAAGTTCAGCCTAAGCAACCACACGACTCATTTAGTGTGGCGTAGGACACATATTCTGCATTACTCGTAAACATAATACTTGGCTTAACATGCTCCTTTTTCTACCTTTGCTGTGGTCACCTTTGCTGATCTCATATTTTACAACTGTACTGAAAACACACATGACTTCCTCTCAGTCAGGCATTCCTTTTCCAGGATTTGAGTTAGCATTCCATCTTCTGGCAGGAGAGGGAGTAAACATGGGGAAATACATATAAGCCCTGCCATGCTAATATAATACAGTTGTAAAGAAGGTGATTTGAGTCAGAAATGCTCAGAAATGAAGAGTAGTGGAAAGAGTACAGTTACATGGCTAAAATTAAATTACATTTACAAATATACAGTGGTGTTTGCCTTCTTCCTAATTTCATTTTTTTGCACGTTTGTCACACTTAAAGGCGCAATGGAAGATTTTTCGGCGATTTGAGAACGCAGGCGGAAGTGCTCATGCCACTCCCCCGCGCTCATGCCACTCCCCCGCGCTCATGCCACTCCCCCGCGCACATGCCACTCCCCCGCGCACATGCCACTCCCCCGCGCTCATGCCACTCCCCCGCGCTCATGCCACTCCCCCGCGCTCATGCCACTCCCCCGCGCTCATGCCACTCCCCCATGCTCATGCCACTCCCCCGCGCTCATGCCACTCCCCCGCGCACATGCCACTCCCCCGTGCTCATGCCACTCCCCCGCGCACATGCCACTCCCCCGTGCTCATGCCACTCCCCCGTGCTCATGCCACTCCCCCGTGCTCATGCCACTCCCCCGCGCACATGCCACTCCCCCGTGCTCATGCCACTCCCCCGTGCTCATGCCACTCCCCCGTGCTCATGCCACTCCCCCGCGCACATGCCACTCCCCGTGCTCATGCCACTCCCCCGTGTGGACTGATACAACACACACGTGCGTTTGTTTATTAGCGCGAAAGATCACATCGCATCTCTCGTCTCCCGTAGATTTCCGTCTTCTTCAGAGCTCGAACTGTCTTTCTGTCTTCATTTTGTCCCGTACACTGAGGGAACTATATTATGATAGATCAATGCGCTTAGACACGCGAAAACGTGGGACGAGCCGCACGCGGCTGCAGGTGAGCGGTAGGTGCGTTTTATGATTGACACGTGGCAGGACTAATCGGCCGTCCACGCCACCAGGAAATGAGACTCCGATTTGGGCCAAAAAAATCGTCCATTCAACCTTTAAATGTTTCAGATCAAACACATTTTAACATTAGTCAAAGACAACACAAGGAAACACAGGTTTTCATTATTAGGGGAACACAAAATCCAAACATGGCCCTGTGTGAAACAGTAATTACCTCCTAAATCTAATAACTGGTTGGGCCGACCTTAGCAGCAACTACTGCGATCAAGCGTTTGTGATCACTTGCAGTGAGTTTATTAGTGCAGGATTGTTGTATTTCAGCCACATTGGAGGGTTTGTGCATGAACCAGCCACAGCATCTCAATAGGATTCTGACCCGGACTGACTAGGCCACTCGTAAGTCTTCATTCTGTTTTACTTCAGTCATTCAGAGGTGGACTTGCTGGTGTTTTGGATCATTCTTCTGGATTTTATGGTAGACAGCAGAATACATGGTTCCATTTATGACAGTAAGTCTTCCGGGTCCTGAAGCAGCACACCAGCCCCAGACCCTTGCACTACAGCTAACATGTCTTTGTGTTAGTATGAATTTCTTTTCTGATGTAATGGGACACACTACAAAAACTTCAACTAAGTATTTTTCTTGGGGATCGTCAAGATGTTTTCTGGAAACATTGAGACAAAGCTTAATGCTCAGCGGTGGTTTTCGTCTTAGAACTTTGCCACGCAGGCAATTTTTGTCCAGTGTCTTTCTTATGATGGAGTCATGAATATTGATCTTAACTAAGGCAAGTGAGGCTTGCAGTTCTTTGGATGTTTTTGTGGGGTCTTTTGTGACCTCTTGGATGAGTCGTCGCTGTACTCTTTGGGTCACTTCGGTCCTGGGAAGGTTCACCACTGTTCCATGTTTTGTCCATTTGTGGATAATGGCTTTAGAACATTTTCCAGATTGATGGCTTTCAATTACAAACTAATTTGTTCCTGAATTTCCTTGGATCTCAGCATGATGTTTAGCATTTCAGGATCTTCTAATTTAACTTCACTTGGCTGGTGAAACTTTATGAATGAGGCTGAGCGCGATGTGAGAGGCGTGACCGCAGCGCAGTCTGTGAATGGGTTAGGGTTAGTTTCAGTGGGATTTGTTCAGTTAATTTATTTAAAGACAGTCCCGTGCAGGTCTTTAGCTCAGGGCTGTTTAAATGTGGCTCATTTACGGACTCATTGCAGTAATTTGATCTGCACTTTAAAGTATGTTGCATTCAGGTGCATTCAGTAGCAAGGATTTCATATAGATATTTATTGATGAAGGATCGATGAAGGCTCGATGAAGGCTCGATGATGGATCGATGATGGATCGATGAAGGAGCGATGATGGACCGATGAAGGATCGATGATGGAGCGATAAAGGATCGATGATGGAGCGATGATGGAGCGATGATGGATCGATGATGGATCGATGATGGAGCAATGATGGATCGATGAAGGATCGATGATGGAGCGATGAAGGATCGATGAAGGATCGATGATGGAGCGATAAAGGATCGATGATGGAGCGATGATGGATCGATGATGGAGCGATGATGGAGCAATGATGGAGCAATGATGGATCGATGAAGGATCGATGATGGAGCGATGAAGGATCGATGAAGGATCGATGATGGATCGATGATGGATCGATGATGGATCGATGAAGGATCGATGATGGAGCGATGATGGAGCGATGAAGGATCGATGAAGGATCGATGGTGGAGCGATGGTGGAGCGATGAAGGATCGATGAAGGAGCGATGAAGGAGCGATGAAGGATCGATGATGGAGCGATGATGGAGCGATGATGGAGCGATGATGGATCGATGATGGATCGATGATGGATCGATGAAGGATCGATGAAGGATCGATGATGGAGCGATGATGGAGCGATGATGGAGCGATGATGGAGCGATGATGGAGCGATGATGGATCGATGATGGATCGATGAAGGATCGATGAAGAATCGATGAAGGAGCGATGATGGAGCGATGATGGAGCGATGATGGAGCGATGAGTGGGTAGAGACTGGGGGCTCTGTCTCGGGTTATCAGCCCAGCCGATTCAGAACCCCCAAAGATGATTTAAAATGAGCAAAGATGATCTGGATCTCAACGCAAGCCAGGCAGAAAATAATGTTAACTGAGTAGCACGAGAGAAGAGGAGCTGGATAGTCAAGGACTCTCTGAAGAGTAGCTGGATGGAATCTAAAAGCAGTCTGTCCATTACTGGAGACGGGGATTAAAACCGGTGCATTTGAATAGAGTTTCGAAAGAGTTTTAGGCAATGAATTTGGAAGACACAGAGAGCAGGCGAGTGCGATAGACTTGGCAGTGCCGTGATACGGTCTCAAGTCAAATGCGTAAAAGACCATGTGTTTGTGGGTCGTCGATGGAAGTGCATGGGTGTGAATAAGGTGCGAGACTGATGGGGTTGAGGTTCGGAAGAGCAATCATTAAAACTGGATAAAGTGGTGGAGTCGCCTTGCTCCGGAGAGGAGAGAAAGGTTGAGGAGAGCGGAATACTTGCATGGATGTAGGAGTTGACGAACTGCAGATAGTAATGAAGTCACAATGGATGAGGAAACTTAACTGAGAGCTGAATGAGATTGAGTGGATTGAAAGATATGAGGGTAGTCTGATTTAAGATGGTTCCTGAAGATCGGAGAAGAGGAATTGAGGCGATCGTCGAAATTCGGTGCAGAGCGTCAGATTTTGGGACAGTGAGCAGGATTTGGCCGATTATGATGACTTGAGTATAAGCAATGCAAGTGACGGATTGATAGAGGGGAGTAGACGAAGAGTCTACTAGGCATAATAGAATATCCCTTACTGATCTACTAAAGATGTGTTGTCGAATGAGTGCCTTCTGACTGATCGAACCCACAAAGAATGTCCGGAACGACAGTGGGGTACAATGGAATAGACGTGGAGGACCCTTTAGACTAGCCAGAAACGAGCTGCCTTCCCTTGGGTTTTGAACCAAGAGAAAGAATCATTCTAGTGCAGAGTCTGATGGTCGCCTGAAAATATTTAAATGCGGGAGTCTGCTACTTCTGTGTGTTGACATGAGAGGTGCACTACAGTTACTCATCGTAGGGACGAGAAGCAGATTATTGGTCTGAAATGAAGGGCTTGTCCTGTAGGATGATGTGATTGCCTATCAGAGGAGACTAAGCGCTTGAGGACTGTCTAGTGCGTATGGCAGCTGGAATGAGTTGGAAGGGGCTGGAGTGAGTAGCCTTGGATTGAGGTGCACGCTGAGAGACGTCTCCTCTGAGAAAGAAAGAGGGAATGTGAGATGATTGAGAGAGACAACGTCCCGGTGCTCGGTGACAGTTCTGGAGAGACGGCGTCCCAGTGCCCGCTGAGACCCTGGTGAGGACTCGGAAAAGGTAGGATATGGGATGAATGAGGAATGGGCCGAGTGGATGAATGGGGAGGGGGACGGACGCAGGTGCGAAAAGAGGGTCGAAGGAGAGACTGAAAAGAACCAGAGGGGCATCCCGAAGCCTGGTTGCTCTGGACATGCACTTTTACGGCAACCGGAATGAGCCGGGCCTATGGTGAAAAGGGCCTATGGTGAAAAGGGCCTATGGTGAAAAGGGCTTATTGGGATGCGTAATGTACACATTAATTCCTATGATTTTAAATGTAACTAATTGAAATTACATGATAGATTTATACTTTAACTACTGGGTTGAAAAAAATGTGTAACAGAACCAACAATTAATGATATTCTGTTGTGAATGACATGGGTGCTTTCTAATCTACAGTGGCTTTCAAATGTGAGTCCCAAGACATTACCACAAATGATAATAAATCTAGTTCCTGACAGGTTCACTTTTAACTGCACATAAAAGACTTTGGCCTCTGCTGGTACACCAAGTCCTGACTTAGAATTAGGAAATGTTCACAATCAAAAGTGCACAAAGGCTTAAAGACTGTAATATATGTCATATAAATAACAGGCCTACTCACTTGTGTCTTTTGGGGTGTTGAATGAATGTGCTTATGTTGGTGGTGCTGTCTTTTCTGTGTTAAAGCATGTGAGCCCTGTCCCAGGCCTTTCATAATCTTATCTAAGAACAAGGGCCTTGGTCCTTTCAGAGCGTGATTAAGCAGAATCCCAGAGCGTCATGTCATGTGTGTACTACCTCTTCTCGATGGAGATGTAGATGTCACATGTGTGGTTGAAGCTGGAGCAGAGCTGGTACAGAGTCCTGAAGAAGGCGTCTGTCAGGTCATCATCGTACACCACTGAGGAGGAGACGTCACCTTCAGTCACATCTCACACTCACATAACACAAACTCCATCCAAAAATGTATTTGAAACACCTGTCAGACATTAACGGACTGATGCAATGGTGAAATGCAGAAGATAGTTGATTAAGAGACTTGGTGGCATAATTGTGTTGTCTAATTTATTCTTGAAAATCAGAAACTCCAGATGAAAACTGTTTTTACGTCTGGTTTTTGATTTAAATTTATGAACACATAAAAAGAAACACAATAAAAGAAAAAAACAGACCAGAGATAAATTAGACAAAAATCAAACAAAGTAGACATCCAACAAATAATAAAAGAGAAATGTAATCTTTTCCATTTGTCGAATGTCCATTATAATGTTAGTCCAGTCCTTGAATGCCGGTGCATCCATGGCAGGAGTCCTGAGGCCCAAATACAGAGTCCTGAGGCCCAGATACAGAGTCCTGAGGCCCAAATACAGAGTCCTGAGGCCCAGATACAGAGTCCTGAGGCCCAGATACAGAGTCCTGAGGCCCAAATACAGTCCTGAGGCCCAAATACAGAGTCCTGAGGCCCAGATACAGAGTCCTGAGGCCCAAATACAGAGTCCTGAGGCCCAGATACAGAGTCCTGAGGCCCAAATACAGTCATGAGGCCCAAATACAGAGTCCTGAGGCCCAGATACAGAGTCCTGAGGCCCAAATACAGTCATGAGGCCCAGATACAGAGTCCTGAGGCCCAGATACAGAGTCCTGAGGCCCAGATACAGAGTCCTGAGGCCTAGATACAGAGTCCTGAGGCCCAAATACAGAGTCCTGAGGCCCAGATACAGAGTCCTAAAGTCCAAATACAGAGTCATGAGGCCCAAACACAGAGTCCTGAGGCCCAGATACAGAGTCCTGAGGCCCAAATACAGAGTCCTGAGGCCCAAACACAGAGTCCTGAGGCCCAGATACAGAGTCCTGAGGCCCAAATACAGAGTCCTGAGGCCCAGATACAGAGTCCTGAGGCCCAAATACAGTCCTGAGGCCCAAATACAGAGTCCTGAGGCCCAAATACAGTCATGAGGCCCAAATACAGAGTCCTGAGGCCCAGATACAGAGTCCTGAGGCCCAAATACAGTCATGAGGCCCAGATACAGAGTCCTGAGGCCCAGATACAGAGTCCTGAGGCCCAGATACAGAGTCCTGAGGCCTAGATACAGAGTCCTGAGGCCCAAATACAGAGTCCTGAGGCCCAGATACAGAGTCCTAAAGTCCAAATACAGAGTCATGAGGCCCAAACACAGAGTCCTGAGGCCCAGATACAGAGTCCTGAGGCCCAAATACAGAGTCCTGAGGCCCAAACACAGAGTCCTGAGGCCCAGATACAGAGTCCTGAGGCCCAAATACAGAGTCCTGAGGCCCAGATACAGAGTCCTGAGGCCCAAATACAGTCCTGAGGCCCAAATATAGAGTCATGAGGCCCAAATACAGAGTCCTCAGGCCCAAATACAGAGTCTTCAGGCCCAAATACAGAGTCCTGAGGCCCAAATACAGAGTTATGAAATCCAGTGGGATGATGATGTCATAAATTGTCTGTAAGACGTTGTTGATCTCTGTCCAAAACTAGTGGGCACTTTGACATGGGCTTAGAAAAAAACCAGACACACTTTTCCAACAGAATTCCCTCCAAACATGTGATCCTGTGGTTCTCCACTGAGATGTACATATGTGATCGACCACGGGAAAAAACGCCACAAGTCGGCGTCAGTGAAACTGAGATAACACCCAAAAAAGTGTTTTAGTTTCTGCTCTTCTCTGGACGTGCGGAGGGGTGTGGTCTCATTTCCCTATGAACAGCTGTGCTATTGTAGTCAGCCAATGGGCTGGGCGGCCAGCCGCATGGCTACTTAACAAGCAGCAACATGCGCTGTGTAGCATTGTTTGTGTCATGGATCAAGCTGCAATTGTTTCCGAGCTTAACCGTGGTTGTTATAGCTCCACGCTTTTGGATTATTTCTGCGAAAAGTCCGCTTTTCCAGATGACTATCCAACTTCTGAATCAGAAGATGAGCTCACAGATGACGAACGCGATTTCATCCAGCTGGAAAACATCCCTAGTCTACAGCTGACCTTAGACGAGGACGAAGATGAGGAAGAAGCGCCCGGTCACGCCGAAGAGCTGGAGCGTGACATAACAGACGCTATTGCCACGGTTACATTTGCAGGGGAAAAAAAAGAGATGGAAAAAATCCATAACTTTGACTGCAGATGTTACTCAAGAAGAAAAGAAAATTCTCTGCTCTCAAGAGAATCGTGTAGCGGGAAACTAACTCCAGAAGTGATGTACAAGCTACGGAGCGAAAGTCTAGCAGCAGAAAGACAGTGGCAGGATATGAGGATAACTGGACATATGGAAGCAAACAGACGTTCTGTCGTCACTTCTGAGCAGACGACATCAACCAAAAAGCCCCAGACGAAGCGAAAGTTTGCCCGGACAAGCTAATTCATAGGAGGCACGGAAGTCTGCAGAAATACTTTCCTGTTCCTCATGGCGTAAGTAATGATTAATATCAAATACGACGTAAATGTCACAATGTGAATAATGCAGAATAATTGGCATCAGTGCCTGTTTTGGTGTGCTGTTCTGCTCGTGTTTGTGTTGTGAGCCATGTTATCACATGCCGTTATTATCAGGGCCGTGTCCCGTCGTTCCTCCGCCTTTTTAATTTTAAATACAACGTAAACGTCACAATGTGAATAATGCAGAATAATTGGTCCAAACCAGGTCTAAACCAGGTCTAAACCAGGCCTAAACCAGGTCTAAACCAGGACTAAACCAGGTCTTGTGTGTTTGTTTGTGCGCCGCCAATATGAACTGTTATCTGTGAAGCGTGTTATTCTCATATTACTGTTAACCATAATCCTTATATTTTTTCCCCTTCTCAGAATTGGCAGAGACGCCCTGACTGATATAATCAAACACTATGAGGACAATGGAGCGAGACCACGGTTGAGGAAGAAGCGCGCACAGCCAGAGCCACATACAGCCAGGTTCATCAGCCATGAAGTGATTCACACCGTTGTGGAGTTTATCAAAAACTATGCAGAAGTTCATTCCATCATGTTTCCTGGTCAAGATCCTGGCCATAAGGACTGGCATGTGAAGTTGCTCCCAACCCATGGGACTAAGGTCTCAGTTTGGTGTCTCTACGTGAAGTCTGCTAAGGAGCTTGGTAAGTGTAAAACATTATTTTGGTGATTTTCATGTTTTAATGATTAGAGTATAATTAACCACAAGCAACATCTGTCTTTCAGGTGAGCCTGCAGTTTGTACATCAAGCTTCAGATCAGTGTGGAAACAGCTTCTCCCACACATCAGAAGCTGCAGGCCACGCACAGATCTCTGTTGGCAGTGTCAGAGCAACAACGAGCTGCTGATACGAACTGCTAACTTCCCAGATGAAAGAAAATCTGAAGTGGTCCAGAAGCAAGTGCATCATCTTGCCCTTGTGCAAAATGAGAGGACTTTTTACAACACTTTGATTGCTGCCTGCAGACAGACAACAGAATCTAATCTAATAATAGTGCAATTATAGACAGTTAATAATGTCTTAATCAAATGTCATATGTATTGATCTAATCTCCTTTCTCTCTCTCTCCGTCTTCTACAGATACACTTTCCCTCGAACCCTCTTCAGCCGGGGCCAATGTATTTCCTTACTCCATGAAAATGTGGCCTTTTTGGCGTCTCCTGTGAAGGGATGCAGAAGCAGGTCAATCCTGATTGATGAAGGCATTTCGTCAAGTGAGGGAAGCAATGAAGTCATAAGCTACATGCATAATTTCTCCAACAACTTCGGTGTTGGAGGAAAATACGTGGATCTTCATTGTGACAACTGCAGTGGCCAAAACAAAAACACTTTCATGTTGTGGTGCTGCCTGGCGTGTTGGACACAAGCTTCACCACACAATGGACATCCACTTCCTCATTGCTGGCCACACCAAATTCTCCCCTGATTGGACTTATCAAGCAAGCATACATGAAGACCAGGGTTGACACTTTGGAAGACATCGCTGAGGTTAGTTTATATTATTTGACTACTGTAATGTGTAAACATTAGCCTGGCAAAACTTCAGTGCTGCTCTCTGCTCAAGATATGTTTCTTCTGTTCTCATTTTTTTTACATTGTCGCCCTTGTCATCAGGGAGTGGAAAACAGCTCTCCTGAGTCTCACCTCAGTATCCCACAGCTTGTTGGAACGGCGGATGGCAAAGTGTTTGTCAAGAACTTCGACTGGCAGAAGCATCTGAGTCCCTTCTTCAGGCGGCTTCCAAAGATCAAGAGTTATCAGCACTTCAGGTATTTATATTGAAACTCTCACATTGTGTTTAAAAAAAAAATAGTTAATGAGTGTTATGTGAAATAGTTAGCCATTTCTTAAATGTCCTGTTATTTGTTTACAGCTTTGATGCCAAGAGACCAGGCGTGGTGCTTGCAAAAAGTCACTGTGAAGCAGAACCTGTGGAATTTCAGCTACAACGCAATTCAGCAGTTCTGCCTCCGGTTGACAATCTCCATGTCCTGGTCCCACCTGGACTGAACTTTGACAGGCAGACCTATCTGCATGAAAAAAATCAGGCCTTTCTGTGCTGACGAGGCAAAAGACATCACATGCCCAGCGCCGAGAGTCACAGCACAGAAGAGTGCACAGACGAAGAAGAGGATGAGGATGTGATCTCTGATGTAATTGGACTCTGGTGGTGTACATATCATATCTATTATCTCATATCTCATATACTCAAAGCCATGGACCCGTTGCAGTTCGTATACCTGGCCCTGGCATCTGTTTATAAGAGTTCTTCTATTAAGAGTGTTTTTTAAACTTCCTATAAGTTATCTGTCCTTTCCCCCTGTATCTACTGCGTTGTAACACCGAAATTTCCCCATGTGTGGACATTAAAGGCTATCTTATCTTATCTTATCTTTTGTTGTTTGTGTTGCACTGAATCACCTGTGAATTCTGTTTATCGACAAATGGCAATAAACCCTATTTTGATTCTGATTCTTTGATGCTTTTCAGGGGCTTTTGTAATCCAAGTATTTCCATTTTAATATAGTAACTTCTAATTCTGATTCAAGTCCAGTTCACATCAATAACAACACTCCTCTTGAGTCTTTAGTGACAGCTGTAGGGGGAAGGTGGTGTCAGTGTGACAGGGGGAGGTGCTGTCAGTGTGATGCTGTCAGTGTGACAGGGGGAAGGTGCTGTCAGTGTGACAGGGGGAAGGTGCTGTCAGTGTGATGCTGTCAGTGTGACAGGGGGAAGGTGCTGTCAGTGTGACAGGGGGAAGGTGCTGTCAGTGTGATGCTGTCAGTGTGACAGGGAAGAATCTGTGACATCTGTTCAGGGAAGAAATGAAGACATTCAGAATCTGTGAATAACTCAAAATGTCTCCGGGTAGACATGCAACTGGTTTAGCCACGGTCAGTCACATTATACTTCCCCACTCTTCATCATCCAGAATTCTTAATACAATTTGTATAGTTTAGATATTAATCCCCTCGATCTGAGCTGAAATAAAGTAATATTTCAGACAAGGTAAACCCCAGCCTCCTTTTTCTTTTGATAATTGTAAAGTTTTAAATTGGATATTTTTTTTCCCCCTTGCCATACAAATCTAGAGATTGTTTTATTCCACTCATCAAACAGCCGGCTGGGGATGGCAACTGGGAGAGTCTGGAACAGATGGAGAAATCTGAGAAAAACATTTTAGTTTAAATCCTTTGATTTAGACTTAAAGGAATAATAGAGGATTTTTGGTGAGCAATCTGAGTCTCATTTCCTCGTGAGGTGGACAGCAGAGTAGTTCTCCCACATGTCAATCATTCCCTGCGTGCTACTGCACACCTGCAGCCTCGTTCCCATAGCAGCACATTTCCCTGGCTGTGCATGTGTGGTTGATATGCAGGTGTGTATTTAGTGAGTTCCTTCAGTTACAGTACAAACATGACGACAGAGAAAGAGTGTGTGACGGAAATCTGAGGAGACGAGAGATGATGCAATCTGTCGTGCTAATAAACAAACGCACGTGTAGCAGCGGGGCTGTTGCGTGCTCCTGCACGAGGTTTGATGGGAGGCGGCCTCTCGGAAAGAAAGAGGGTGGGGGGGTGAGTGTGCGCATACGCATTTTTAAAAAAGAGTTCTCCAATCGGAGAAAAATCCTCTATTATTCCTTTAAGTAGGAGATAAGATTAAATTTCCAAGATCTTTTTTATAGTAATAAAAAGAGGTATAATTTTCTCCAGAATAGTTGATAGGTCTCTATGAAGTACCACACCAAAATATCTAAGAGATTCTGTTTGCCATTTAAATGGTTAAATCTTTTTAAAGGTCAGAAGGGGGCGCCAGAATAAAAAAAAAAATCTGTTTTTGTACATTAATTTTGTATCCAGACATAGGACCAATTTTTTAAAGAAAATGCATCACATTGGGTATGGGAATTTCTGGTTTGGTAAAATATAGTAGAAGCACATCCTGCTTGATTTCAAATGTACAGGCGTCCAACTCGGGTGTCCAGCGCGAATTTGTCTGAACGTTCTGTAAAACAATTTGGGTTTTGGGAAATACAAGCACTGTAAAGTAACAACTTTGGGTTTTTGAAATAAAAACACGGTAAAACAACAAATTCGGGTTTTTGTAAATAAATAAGTAAGTGCTTATTTTGGGAAATAAAATCACCGTAAAACAACATTTTTTGTTTTACACATTAAAAGCACTGTGACACAAAAAAATAGGTTTTACACAATAAAAGCACAGTAAACAGTGTTTTTGGGGTTTTCAACAGTCTTTTTTTCAATATTTTCTGTAGTTTACAAGCAGTAATTTTCAAAATGTTCCCAGTAATTTTCAATTGTTTTTCAAGATCATTTTCTAGATATTTTGTAGACATTTCAATAAATCTTTTTCCAAACATTCCACAGTCACTCGCAATGGCTTCTGCCATTGCAAAGCTTCTAATTATGATTTTGAATATTATTATTTTCCCCACTGCCAATACTGACCGTCCGCAGCTATGATGATCGTGGTGTTGTGGTACAGGTCGGCAACCTCGTCCTCACTCCAGCTGAACTCCTCCTCGGGATCTGCACCACACACAAAGAGCTCGTCTGGGTTTTCAATATTTTACACCTACTCTACACTATTTGTTTTCAAGATGCATTTGGTGAATGCACTGTTTGGCCTGGGTTTACTGTATTAAAGTGACTGTGCCGTTGACTGGATGTAACCCACGTAATATTACTCGAACAGTAAAAAACTACTGATCCCTATATCCGTGAATGTAACATCCGGTCACGTGGTTTACGTATACGGCACGTTACGCACACACTGCGTCACTTTAGCCAATCACGAGCTTGCTGCGGCCGATATGAGCTTCCTGTCTCTCCATTCATTGTGTCAGGAGAGAGGCCACAGGACAGCTGCACCAGGTACATTTTGTCGACTGAAACACTTGATGCTTTAATGCGCCATTTTTAAACTAAGTTTATGTTGTAGAAGCCCATTACCAACCGCCACTGACGCTGGGTTCTAGCGCGCAGAATATAACGTGGAATTTGGTGAGTCTGTCTGTCTTGTTGTTGTGCTAAGTTACCATTAGTATTTTATTCATTACCCGTCTTAATACTGAAACGTTCATCTATCTTAACTAAAGGTATTTATATGGAAACTGTTGAATGTGGTAAAGTACTTGATGCATTGCTTGTTGTTTAAAGAAGTTATGTAAGTTTGAATTGAAGAAGCTAGCTAAAATTTAGCAGTTTTACTGATGGTCCCGTCTGTTTAATGCAAGCCAGGTGTGACTAGTTTGGTACAGGAGAATGACTGATGGTGAGCCAAGAACCAGCCTGGAACCAGAACCGGAATACTGAACTTACACAAATCTTCAACATCAGCCTCCTGCGGTCTGGTAGGGGCTGCGTGCATCTAAGATCTGAGATCTGTTAGATCCGAGTGCTGCTTTTGACACTGTTGATCATGGGATCCTCTTACAGAGACCAGAGGACTGGGTGGGCATCACTGGCACTGCCCTAAACTGGTTAAGGTCCTATCTGGAAGACAGGAAGTACTTTGTTGAAATTGGTAGCTGTGTCTCAAACCACATGACCCTGACCTGTGGAGTGCTCCAAGGGTCAGTCCTAGGTCCCCTTCTGTTCAACCTCTACATGCTGCCGTTAGGTCAGTTGATACGCAGTGAAAATGTGTCCTATCACGATGATGCAGACGAGTCAGATCTATGTTTCACTGTCGCAGGTGAATCTGGACCAGTGGATTCACTCTGTCACTGCATCCAACAGATCAGTTTGTGGACCGGCCTCCTGCTGGTGCCAGAGTCAGGACTAAACATGGACCGGCCTCCTGCTGGTGCCAGAGTCAGGACTAAACATGGACCGGCCTCCTGCTGGTGCCAGAGTCAGGACTAAACATGGAGCGGCCTCCTGCTGGTGCCAGAGTCAGGACTAAACATGGACCGACCTCCTGCTGGTGCCAGAGTCAGGACTAAACATGGAGCGGCCTCCTGCTGGTGCCAGAGTCAGGACTAAACATGGACCGGCCTCCTGCTGGTGCCATAGTCAGGACTAAACATGGACCGGCCTCCTGCTGGT
Organism: Eucyclogobius newberryi; assembly: GCF_026437365.1. Lineage (NCBI taxonomy): Eukaryota > Metazoa > Chordata > Actinopteri > Gobiiformes > Gobiidae > Eucyclogobius > Eucyclogobius newberryi. Next base: position 3,466,640 of record NW_027315757.1, read on the forward strand.
GCCAGTCAGGACTAAACATGGAGCGGCCTCCTGCTGGTGCCAGAGTCAGGACTAAACATGGACCGGCCTCCTGCTGGTGCCAGAGTCAGGACTAAACATGGGCCGGCCTCCTGCTGGTGCCAGAGTCAGGACTAAACATGGACCGGCCTCCTGCTGGTGCCAGAGTCAGGACTAAACATGGACCGGCCTCCTGCTGGTGCCATAGTCAGGACTAAACATGGACCGGCCTCCTGCTGGTGCCAGAGTCAGGACTAAACATGGACCGGCCTCCTGCTGGTGCCAGAGTCAGGACTAAACATGGACCAGCCTCCTGCTGGTGCCAGAGTCAGGACTAAACATGGACCGGCCTCCTGCTGGTGCCAGAGTCAGGACTAAACATGGACCGGCCTCCTGCTGGTGCCAGAGTCAGGACTAAACATGGCCCGGCCTCCTGCTGGTGCCAGAGTCAGGACTAAACATGGACCGGCCTCCTGCTGGTGCCAGAGTCAGGACTAAACATGGAGCGGCCTCCTGCTGGTGCCAGAGTCAGCACTAAACATGGGGAATCTGTGTTTCAGTTTTATGCAGCTAAAATCTGGAACATTCTTCCAGAAGATGTGAGACAGGTTCTTTTCTGACAATGTTCAAATCGAAGTTAAAAACAGTTTTGTTTAGCTGTGTTTATGACTGAAAGGATTTTTCTTTGCACTCTTCTCTTTTATGGCTTGAATTGTTTTTAATTAGTTGATTTTATTGTATCTGCTGTGTGAAGCACTTTGAATTGCCTTGTGTATGAAATGTGCTCTACAAATAAACTTGCCTTAAGTCTGATCCCACACAAAATCACCACAGATAAACTTGCAAATTCTTAAACCAGTCAAAGTGCTGTTTTTGGACATAAACTCTCAGTTGCTTCTTATGGACATTTCACCCGCTATTCACTGAGATGTTCAATGTTATTTCTATTGTGTGCGCATTTTGCACTGGACTTTTTATTTTGACATCTTGTTGGAACTTGTGAGACTATTTATAACACTATAGATTGTAAGCACTTCAGTATATGGAACAGAATATCTGCAGATTATAAATATTGTAGATATTGAGTTTTATGTTGTTTGACAAATGCAATGTTAAATATATGGCACAGCCAAGAAACTTCATTCATTTGTATTTGTATTATTACTTACACGCACCTCAAAGTCGAAATAGAATCTTTTGAGTCCAATCTTTAAAAAACCCTTTTTTATGTAAGCCTCCTGACACATATGGGACATGTACAGTCCACGTGTGTCTGTTTTGATGCTTGTAGTGGTGGAGAATAGCCCACCACTGGGTGCAAGTCTGAATAGAGCTTGTATCTACTTGAACTAGCAGCAATGTGTGTATGGAGATGTTATTCAAAGTTAGGGTACTTACTTTCCTCACACACAATTTAGTTACTAATGCAATGCTTTTACATTGTATGTAACGGGTATAACTATAACTTGGTCTAAAGACTGTTTTAAAAGGCACACGTTACAGCAGAGAGATGCTGATCAGGTGCGGAGAGCAAGCACATGGGAGGGCATCTGCTGCAGTAGGTGCTGCAAAAATGAACATTCCGGTGCGACACATGGATAAAATATCTGGGCATTTCTGGGAGCCTATATTCTCACATGTGTACGTTCTTACCTTTTCTGGACACTGTTCCAAAGCCACTTTTTGTTCCAGCAACGTCTGATTTACAAATTAAGCACCGTCTGCCTGACACATGTGGATGAATCAAAAGGGTATGTGTTTGAGGAGAAATAAGGAGGTGGAGTTACTGCAGTAACAGTAACTTGGATCAGCAGGACTAAGACACTCGCCTGACCATTCTCTCAGACCTGAGCGATGTGGGGTATGATGCTGTGTGCTGTACCTGTGCAGAGATCATGGTGAAGCCAGTCCAACTTCCTCACAATCACCTCTCCTCCTGAGGACACAGACAGGAGGATTAACACAAGAGAGGTCTGAAATCTGAATTCAAACCAATTCAAGAATCTCATTTCAGAATATGTTTGTTTGTGTCAAAACTCCAGGGTTCTCCAGGGACAGCAAGTTTTACACAAAAGGAAGGAGGAAGTGTCTGGGGAAAGAAAAGTCTAGGCCTCCCTGCTCTATGGAAAGCCAATGTGATCACACTCCGCCTCTTAGGAGCGGTGTATCGTGGCGTATTTTGCCCACAGCTCTGAGTAAGTTTAATGACCACAGTCAGCATTAATCTGTTTGGCTTTTAGTGTTGTTAGCATGAAAAGGAAGGAGTGGCCCAAACTTGTTGTTTTTAGGAAATCCAATAAAGCCAAAAGGTCACCAATTTCAGATGATAATTACAGGTGAAAAGTTTGGAATAGGGGTGTCCATAAACACCTGAAAGTAAAGTGATAATGCAGATAGAGAAGTGTACATATTGTCCTTTGCACAAGACACGTTTCACATTTCAACAAGACACACACACTACGTCCGTCCGTCCGTCCTCTCGCTCGGCGTTCTCTTTATTTACGGCAGACGGCGCTCAGCGTTAAAAAGTGCCGCTTTATTTTGTAAAAGCACCGTAAAATATGCCACGATACGCCGCTCCTAAGAGGCGGAGTGTGATCACATTGGCTTTCCATACTGCTCAGACCCGCAACCCGGCCCTGGATAAAGCAGTAGAAAATGGATGGATGGAATATAATCATAAATAAACCTTATGAACAAATGTGAAAATTCTTCACTCCAAACAGAGAAAACCAAAAGTTAGACACTTGAGTGCCAGGTCTTGCCCCATCACAAGTCCTTCACCTCCCCCCTGCTGGACCCCCTGCAATTTGTCTATAGAGCCAACAGGTCTCTGGACGATGCAATTAACTTGGCACTCCACTTCATCCTGCAGCACCTGGACTCCCCGGATCCTGTTTGTGGACTTCAGCTCTGCATTGAACACCATCCCTCACCATGCCTCATGGGAGGCAGTGCGTGCGCGCCTTAGTGATGAATATCTGACAGTCAGCACAAGACTCCACAGGGCTGTGTACTTTCTCCTCTGCTCTTCTCCCTGTACACAACCTGCTGCACCTCCAGCCACGTCACCGTAAAACTGACCAAGTTTATGGAAGACACCACCCTCATCGGGCTCATCTCGGACAGGGATGAGTCTGTCTACAGGAGGTGGAACTGCTGGTGTCCTGGTGCAGCGGTAACAACCTGGAGTTCAACGCCCAGAAGACGGTGGAGATGATCCTGGACTTCAGGAAAGCCCCCCCCTCACTAAGACAGACTCCCCATTACCACCATGCCAGGTAAATTTATCTGTAAATTTTGTGTACATACTAAGTATATTTTTATCTTATTGTGAATTTAAATAATTTTTCTTTAATGCATGTCTTATTTCATATATCTTGCTTTTATTATTGTTCATGGTATTTTGCACCGAATCACCAAATCAAGTTCATAGCCTGTGAATTTTGTTCACTGACGATGGCAATAAACCTTTTCTGATTCTGACTCGAGTCATAAGTTAGTACTGTTTGTGAGGGAGGGGTGATATAGGCAGGGGGACTAGAGGTGTGCTCTTTGCGGTGGATTGGACCCCGCGGTCACGCTTGGGTCATAATCATATTATGATAATTATATTATGGTCAAAATTATGGTCATAATCATATTATGACCCGACCCTAAACCCCACAGGCTTGAAAATGTGTCAAAATGAACTACACCCATGTGAGATTAGAGGTACAGTGATCCCTCGCTATATCGCGGTTCACTTTTCGCGGTCTCGCTGCTTCGCGGATTTTCATCATGCATTGTGTTCTGCATTCTGATTGGCTAAACAGTCTCTCCGCGTCTTCTCTAACTGTGTGTCAATAACGTTATGGATTAATATGTACATGTACGTAAAACCGCTTGCCAAATTGAAGTTTGCGAGGCCGGTGAGAGCGGCGCGCGTGAGCTTCAATGTTTTATGGAGTATTTCATTGTATAATAACTGTAAAAAAATAAATGTTTCTACTTCGCGGATTTCAACTCCCGCGGGTTCTTCTTGGAACGTAACCCCCGCGATAAACGAGGGATCACTGTAATCCTTTTAATGTTTGATAAAATTCCAAATGTGGAAGTGGCAAGCTCGTTAACAAAAAACAATTTTTTTTAAAGCGTTAAAACGAAAGTTACATATGTTACTAGGGTTCTATGAATCCTGGATGACGGCTAGAAAGGTGGTGCTGAAGCAAAGAATGTTCCTTTTGCACATACGCAGTTCGAGTAGTAATACCATTAGAGTCACACCTGTGACCCTGGATGGCGCCCCGGAAGTAATATATTCCCACGTCATCCTTTGCTCCGTTCTCAGAATCTTGCAATCTCGCAAAACCGCGAGGAGTTGGAGTGACAAGAGCGCATCTGGCGGTCATCCGGGATTTATAGAACCGTAGTTACATATGTAACTTTTGTTCTATTTCATTCCTACTGACCGCCAGAGGGCGCTGCTGAAGCACTGAATGACATAATACCAGCTATGTCAAGAAGAATCCCAAGCACATACCTCACTAAGAAGAACCCGAGGAGTCCTGGAGAACCACACCAAGACGATGTGGAGCAGCCACAGTGACGTTGTAGAATCTTGCGAAAGTGCCCGACGTAGTCCAAGATGCAGCATCGCATATAATTCCCAAAGGAACACCCTTCATGGCGGCCCAGGAAGTGGAGATGCCTCTGGTGGAATGAGCCCTCACGCCAGGCGGTGGGGGGAGTCCTGCCATGTCGTAAGCACGGCGAATCACATCGACAACCCCATTGCGAAAGACACTCTCTGGACACAGGACAGCCCTTCTTAGCACCACCATAACATACCAAAAGCTGGTCTGAACGCAGCTGGTGGCTCCAGCTGAGACATGTGGGACTGACCGAAAGGGCATGCAACTCACTAACTCTTTTCGCAGAGACACTGGCCAACAAGAATGCAGTTTTACAGGAAAGCCATTTAATGTCCGCTGGTGCCAAGGGTTCAAACGGAGGTTGACACAGGGAATCTCAAACCACTGACAAGTCGCACATTGGAGCGCGTGGCGCAACAGAGTGCTGCAACCTACGAGCTCCGTAGGTGGCTCAGACCCGCCAACGGCCAAACCCACAGCCAAAGGCGTTGAGGATTTGGTTGCCTTATCTGACCCCCCAACTTAGACAGTAGAGCTCTCCTGGCCGGAAGAGGCACACACGCACGCACACCACACGCACGCACACCACACGCACGCACACCACACGCACGCACACCACACGCACGCACACCACACGCACGCACACCACACGCACGCACACCACACGCACGCACACCACACGCACGCACACCACACGCACGCACACCACACGCACGCACACCACACGCACGCACACCACACGCACGCACACCACACGCACGCACACCACACGCACGCACACCACACGCACGCACACCACACGCACGCACACCACACGCACGCACACCACACGCACGCACACCACACGCACGCACACCACACGCACGCACACCACACGCACGCACACCACACGCACGCACACCACACGCACGCACACCACACGCACGCACACCACACGCACGCACACCACACGCACGCACACCACACGCACGCACACCACACGCACGCACACCACACGCACGCACACCACACGCACGCACACCACACGCACGCACACCACACGCACGCACACCACACGCACGCACACCACACGCACGCACGCACACCACACGCACGCACACCACACGCACGCACGCACACCACACGCACGCACACCACACGCACGCACACCACACGCACGCACACCACACGCACGCACACCACACGCACGCACACCACACGCACGCACACCACACGCACGCACACCACACGCACGCACACCACACGCACGCACACCACACGCACGCACGCACACCACACGCACGCACACCACACGCACGCACACCACACGCACGCACGCACACCACACGCACGCACACCACACGCACGCACACCACACGCACGCACACCACACGCACGCACACCACACGCACGCACACCACACGCACGCACACCACACGCACGCACACCACACGCACGCACACCACACGCACGCACACCACACGCACGCACACCACACGCACGCACACCACACGCACACCACACGCACGCACACCACACGCACGCACACCACACGCACGCACACCACACGCACGCACACCACACGCACGCACACCACACGCACGCACACCACACGCACGCACACCACACGCACGCACACCACACGCACGCACACCACACGCACGCACGCACACCACACGCACGCACACCACACGCACGCACACCACACGCACGCACACCACACGCACGCACACCACACGCACGCACACAACACGCACGCACACCACACGCACGCACACCACACGCACGCACGCACACCACACGCACGCACACCACACGCACGCACACCACACGCAAGCACACCACACGCAAGCACACCACACGCAAGCACACCACACGCAAGCACACCACACGCAAGCACACCACACGCAAGCACACCACACGCAAGCACACCACACGCAAGCACACCACACGCAAGCACACCACACGCAAGCACACCACACGCAAGCACACCACACGCAAGCACACCACACGCAAGCACACCACACGCAAGCACACCACACGCAAGCACACCACACGCAAGCACACCACACGCAAGCACACCACACGCAAGCACACCACACGCAAGCACACCACACACCACACACCACACACCACACACCACACACCACACAACACACAACACACACAACACACAACACACAACACACAACACACAAAACACACACACACGGAGGAGTCGCAACACAGACTGTTCAGCAACGGAAACCATGGCTGTGCCGGCCAACACGGGGCTATCAACAATAGCCCGTGACACTCTGTAGGGTTGGTGGGTTGACTCTTCTGAGGCAAACAAGTCCACTTGCGCCTGCCCAAAAAGGCCCCAAATTGTGCGCACCACCTCAGGGTTGAGGGACTTGCCGTGAAAGAAAGTCTGCAACGGAATTGCTGTCTCCCGGCAGATACACAGCTCTCAGTGTGGACAGACGAGGCACAGCCCATCTCAACAGATTGCGAGACACCTTGAGGAGCCGAGCCGATCTGACACCTCCCTGATGGTTGATGTGATAAACCATGGAGGTGTTGTCCAACCAAACCAGAATGTGTTTCCCTCTCAGGTGTGGCAGAAAATGCCTGAGAGCCAGATGAACACCACGCAGCTCCAAAACATTGATGTGGTTCGAGCGATCCTTCTGAGACCAAACCCCTTGAATCAACCTGTGCTGCCACACCGCTCCCCATCCTGTGGTGAAGGAATCGGTGGTAACCACCTCCCTGTGACACACCACCAAGCCCATGGGGACCCCTTTCGACAAGTACTGTCTGTCCCTCCATGGGGCCAGTGCACGCAAGCACTGCCACGTCACCCGAAGCATTCGCCGTCGGTACCGTGTGGCGTCCAGGTGGAAACTATTCAGCCACCGCTGGAAAGGACGCAATGACAGGAGACAGAGGGGCACAATGCGCGTGACCGAGGTCAGCTTCCCCACAAGTTGAAGAAACTCAACGAAAGGGTGCCAAATACCAAGTCCGAAAAGAGAGACCATATTTTGAATATCGTCCAGGCGAAGAAGTGATGACACAGATGACACACTTCATCGACACAGTGTCAGAACCTATTCCAAGAAATTTGGCCCTCTGGGATGGGACCAGGTTGCTCTTCTCCATATTCACCCTGAAGCCCAACTGGGTCACATTGCGCAAGCAGGCGAGCCGTACCCCAGATGACTTGCGCTCGGGATGTAGCACCAATCAGCCAGTCGTCCAGATATGGTAGGACTTTCAGTCTGGGCTGCCTTCACGCATCGTGTGAACACTCTCGGGGAAAGGGGGAGTCAGAATAGGACTACCCGGAATTGCCAATCACTGCCTAGATAGGCAAACCTGAGAAACTGCAGATGTTGAGGTGCAATGGGCACATGGAAGTAGGCATCTTCGAGATCGACAGACGTGAACTACTCCCCGTCCGTGAGTGACTGAAGAACCTCTCCTGTGGTGAGCATGTGGAATGGCAACACTTTCAGGAAATGGTTGAGTCCCCTCAGATCTAAAATGGGACGAAATCCGCCTGTCTCTTTGGGCATGAGGAAATTTGTGGAATAGTAGCCTCCGGGTTGGAACAGAGGATCTACTGCCTCAATGGCACCCTTGGCCAGGAGGGCAGATAGCTCCTGGGCTTATGCTTGAGCTGTTGCCGGGTCGCTGATCATCGTCATCTTGACCCGGCCTGACATGTGTGGCCGGCGTCAGAATTGCAGTCAATACCCATGAGTCAACGTGGCAACCACCCATGGGTCCGACGCATGACCAGCACAGTAGCTGAGCTGCTGATGGGAAAAATATCAGACGGGCGGCCTGAATGTTTCAATTTCATGCCCCCTGACCCCTAGGAGCCCTGAGGGGGCGGTGGCCAGCACCCGAAGGTCTTGGCTGGTGTCCCGGTTGGCGTGGAGCGCCGCGAAATCTGGAGGACAGCGGCAGCGGAGCTACACAACTCTACCGGCTGCACGGGTCCTACTGCACACCTCGGTGAGGGAAGACTGAGAGAGCTAAATCTGCCGACGTGCTTGAACATGGAAAGACATAACTCTGCCAAGTTACCTCATCATAAGCACAAAAGCCTGTAGCGCTGTGTCACAAAACAAATTGGCAGCAGGATCAGCAGCATCACCCCCTTGAAGGGAGGAAGAGAGAGCAAGCATCACGTGAGCCAGTGAATTGCCTAAGCGACCAGCCCGTGCACCAGAATTACATGCCTTGGTTACCAATTTGTCAGTCACTCGACATTGGGACAGAGGACATCTAACGTCCTGTCGTAAGGCTTCCTCAGGTGAGACACTGAGAGACGCAATAGTAGGTTCGACAGCAAGCACGCGATCAAGACCGGCTGCTGATGGATTATGCATAGCGGCCAAAACAAGTCCATGCTCGGATCTTTCCAACAGGCATGCATCTCTTTAAGATGCTCCATGGACGGAGGCATGACAAAAACTCGTAGGAGCAGGTTGCGTGGTATTTATGAACCTGTTTGCACAGGTCTGACCCTGGCGTACACACGCGCTTTGGTGATAAATGCAGCAGATGAAGAAAAAAAAAAAATAATAAAAAAAAAAAAAAAAAAATATATATATATATATATATATATATATATATACTCTTTATTGGTATTTACCAATAAAGAGTCATCATAAACAATAAATTAAACAAAGCAATGACCATGGTAGCCCTTTGATTGATATATTTATTAAAGCTTAAAAATCTGAACTTTCAAAGGAATAATATTTGAATTATAAGTGTATTAACAATTCAGGCAGCCACTTTGTTTTGATGTACATCTCAGTGGAGAACCACAGGATCACATGTTTGGAGGGAATTCTGTTGTGTGTCTGGTTTCTTTCTTAGCCCATGTCAAAGTGCCCATTACTCACAGGGAAATGCAGACTGTTGGGAGAGGATGTGGCAGCAGGAGGCAAATCACTATCATGTGTTTTTGGTTGTATTGTCCTGTTGCTAAGAAATATTGGACAGAGATCAATAAAGCACGACATATTGTTTATGGGGTCTGCGACAAGTTGGCCGCTGTCCAGGATGTACCCTGCCTAAGGCCCGAAGTCACTGGGATAGGCTCCAGTCACCCGCGACCCCGAAAGGGAACAAGCTGTAGAAAATGGATGGATGGATGGATATTGTTTATGGCGTTATGGGAGCTGACCTGTAGATCCAAAAGCTCCTCAACTTCCTGGAGGAACACACTCTACTCTAGATGAACGGCTCTTCATCTGCCTGGATGAACTGTCTGAGTGGTTCTGGCTCCACAGTTTGCACAGTCTGCAAATTGAAGCATGTCAGCCTGTCCGTCCATGGGAGCACGATCTCTCCTTCACTGTGGTCCCTGAGGTTTCTACTTTCTACCAAAGGGTTTTGTAGTTTTTCCTTGCTGAGAAGGAAGGTGTAAGGACAGGGGGATGTAGGGACCATTGTTCCCTCTAAGCTGGGTGCGCACTGCTCCAAATGTCTCCGCGCACAGAAAATCTGCTCTGCGCACAAAATAAAAATCCAACCTGTATTGAATAAACTCAACACATACAAATGTATACAATGTGATTCAGTGAGTGACAGACAAGGACCGAGTTGGCATACAGGGATTTTACCGATGGGCTGCTGTGTAAATGGGCCGGTATGGGCCGTGCTGTAGAGGTGAACAGCGCTGCGCAGCCCCGACTAGAGACCTGTGACGGACGGGATTGCCCACGGGATTGGACCACGTGAGTAGAACAACGCTGGTGAAACTTTATGAATGAGGCTGAGCGCGATGTGAGAGGCGTGAACGCAGCAGTCTGAATGAGCTTTTCAGTGTCATACGCCTCTGTTTCAGTGGGATTAGTTCAGTTTATTTAAAGACCGTCCTGTGCGGGTCGCTAGTCCAGAGCTATCTAAACATTGGCCATTCACGGATCTCATTGCAGTAATATCGGACCGGACCAGAACCCTCAAATACTAGGCCTATTGAAGCTGTACTCTGCATTGTGTATGTTAAAGTTGGTTTAAAGCAGTGGTTCTCACACAGAGAGTAGACTATAGGCCACAAAACATCGGCTCCTCGCAAAATGAGGCAGTTTGGTGTTTAAAGGTGCACTATGGAAGTTTTCTCATGAAATTGTTCTTGCTTTGTCTGGAAGGTTCCACAGTATGATATAAACTCATCTATCTTTCAATTATCTAGTTAAAAGGAGTTTCTATTTCCTCAAAAGTACTTTGTTAGATGCTGTACCATTAAAAAAAAGAAATTAAATTTATACAAAAATCTATATGAACCAATATTCAGCTCGGTTTATGGAACAAACCGATTGACTCAAGCTGACATTATATAGTAAGATATCACTCTGGCCAACTGAGTCGATAAAATAAAAAGAAGGAAATTATCCCTATATTTCACCCCGATTTTTCCTGGGTGTCCCAGACCCCCCTGCAAGACTCACTGGAGTAAATATCACTTCAACTCCTGGGCCACTTTTTCACCCAGTCCACTCCTGCTGCACAGGTCATGAACATGAACAAGATTTTGGTCTTTTTCATTGTAAGTGGATTAAAGCACTTAAAGGAATTATGGAGGATTTTTTGGCGCCAAATCTGAGTCTCATTTCCTTGTGGCGTGGACAGCCGAGTAGTTCATTCACATGTCAATCATAGGATGCACCTACTGCACACCCGCAGGCTCGTTCTGGCTCGTCCCCAGCATAGCAGCACGTTTGCCTGGCTGCACATGCGTGGTTTATATACTGGTGTGTGTTTAGTGAGATTCTTCAGTTACAGTACAAAATGAAGACAGAGAAAGACTGTGTTCGAGCTCAAAAGAGACGGAAATCTGCAGAGACGAGAGATGTGACCCGTGTAGCAGCGGGGCTGTAAGCGTGCTCCGGCACGGGGGTGAGTGTGCGCATGTGCACTTTTTAAAAAGGGACTAACAGTCGCTTGAGTTCTCAAATCGGTGAAAAATCCTCTATTATTCCTTAAATTAAAAGTAATTAAACAGAAATGACTGCTGTGACTTGGTTATTTTAACAAAGCATGTCACTTGGACAGATGTGTCGGGCGTGACCACATTGCACACGTCTGATGTTGCTCACAGTGGTCCAGGGGCCGCTCAGGGAGTTTGTGTGTTTGCTCAGACACATGAAGAATTAGAGGGAACATTGTAGGGACATCGTCTAAATTTCTGTTTTTCACTGTCGCCTTTCGAGGAACTGCTGTTGTGATTTTGGGCGTTACAAAAATGAGTTGAAACAAATTGAACTGAATTTGACTTGAGTACATGCAAAAAAGTCAGGCACATTAACTAAGTATGTTATTCACGTTTCAAAATAGTGAAAATGGGGTCCAGCCCTGTGACAGTGATATATGAGGGCAGTGTTCTCACCGCTGGGCTCGGTCACACGCTTGTTGAGAGAGATGTTGCTTCTGCACATGCTCAGTAGGTCATCTCCCACATCTGAAGAGAGCATAGAGCACAGAGGTCAGAGGTCAGCAGTAGGACAGAGGCGGCTGGAGGACTGACCGGTGCAGTAGACTCTCTTAGCCACAGACGCAGTGAGGATGCTGGTCACACCGGTCCCTGCTCCCAGCTCCAGCACTGTGGCCCCTCTGAAGGCCCCGGGCGCTGAAAGGATGAAGTCTGCCAGCAGCAGGGCTCCACGCCACACCTGTACACACACGCAAACACGCACACGCAAGCACGCACACACACAAGCACACAAGCACACACACGCACAAGCACACAAGCACACACACGCACAAGCACACACACACACAAGCACGCACAAGCACACACACGCACAAGCACACACACACACAAGCACACAAACACACAAGCACACAAGCACGCACAAGCACACAAGCACACACACACACAAGCACGCACAAGCACACACACGCACAAGCACACACACACACAAGCACACAAGCACAAGCGCACACACACACAAGCACACAAGCACGCACAAGCACACACACGCACAAGCACACACACACACACAAGCACGCACAAGCACACAAGCACACACACACACAAGCACGCACAAGCACACAAGCACGCACACACACGCACAAGCACACACACACACAAGCAAGCACGCACACACACGCACAAGCACACACACACACAAGCACGCACACAAGCACACACACACACACACGCACACACACAAGCACACAAGCACGCACAAGCACGCTCACAAGCACACGCAAGCCCGCACACACACGCACACAAGCACGCACACAAGCACGCACACGCACAAGCACACGCACAAGCACACACAAGCACGCACACACACGCACAAGCACACACACACACAAGCAAGCACGCACACACACGCACAAGCACACACACACACACAAGCACACACACACACACACGCACACACACAAGCACGCACAAGCACGCTCACAAGCACACGCAAGCACGCACACACACGCACACAAGCACGCACACAAGCACGCACACGCACAAGCACACGCACAAGCACACGCACAAGCACAGAAGCACACACGCACGCACAAGCGCACGCACAAGCACACACACGCACAAGCACACGCACAAGTACACACACACACAAGCACGCACACAAGCACACACACACACACACGCACACACACAAGCACACAAGCACGCACAAGCACGCTCACAAGCACACGCAAGCACGCACACACACGCACACAAGCACGCACACAAGCACGCACACGCACAAGCACACAAGCACACACGCACGCACAAGCGCACGCACAAGCACACACACGCACAAGCACACGCACAAGCACAAGCACGCACACGCACAAGCACGCACACGCACACACGAGCACAAGCACACACACGCACAAGCACACACAAGCACGCACAAGCACGCACAAGCACGCACAAGCACACACAAGCACAAGCACACACACGCACGCACAAGCACACACACGCACAAGCACACACACGCACAAGCACACACACGCACAAGCACACAAAAGCACACACACGCACAAGCACACAAACGCACAAGCACACAAACGCACAAGCACACACAAGCACAAGCACACACAAGCACACACAAGCACACACACACGCACAAGCACACACAAGCACACACAAGCACACACACACACGCACAAGCACACACACACACGCACAAGCACACACACACACGCACAAGCACACACAAGCACACACACGCACAAGCACACACAAGCACAAGCACACACACGCACAAGCACACAAGCACGCACAAGCACACAAGCACACACACAAGCACACAAGCACACACACACACGCACAAGCAAGCACACACAAGCACACACACACACGCACAAGCACACACAAGCACACACAAGCACACACACAAGCACACAAGCACACACGCACACGCACAAGCACACACAAGCACACACACAAGCACACACAAGCACACACAAGCACACACAAGCACACACACACACGCACAAGCACACACAAGCACACACACACGCACAAGCACACACAAGCACACACACACACGCACAAGCACACACAAGCACACACACACACGCACAAGCACACACAAGCACACACAAGCACGCACAAGCACACACACACACAAGCACGCACAAGCACACACACACACAAGCAAGCACGCACACACACGCACAAGCACACACACACACAAGCACGCACACAAGCACACGCAAGCACGCACACACACAAGCACACAAGCACGCACACGCACAAGCACACGCACAAGCGCACGCACAAGCGCACGCACAAGCACACACACGCACAAGCACACGCACAAGCACACGCACACGCACAAGCACACACACAAGCACAAGCACGCACACGCACAAGCACACACAAGCACACGCACGCACACACACACACGCACAAGCACAAACGCTTAGTCTTGTTAGAATTTTTATTTTATTTTTTTACATTTGAGGGCTGAGCTACTTTAACCAGTTTTCCACACACACCATTTTTAAAAGGACTTTCATGAAACAAAATCTGTTTTGCCCCGTACATGTTGTAAAACCACAAGATGCGTTCCGATGCTTTAAAGCATCGGTAAGTTTTCTTATAACATCATTGTAGTGAATAATTACAATGTTCTGAATGTGTTGGGTAAGTGAACATTAGGTTACCAATAGGAAAGGCAGTAGAGCGCTTAGCTCCCAAGCTCCTGTGTTATGGAATCAGGTCCTGTCCATGTTAAAGACACAGTCTCTTCACTTAAGTCCAGGCTTAAAACGTTCCTCTTTGAAATGACTTATGGTCAGGCCAGTTAGGAACAGAAATATAAACCCACAGTTTCAGCTGCGCTGCTCTAAGAGCAACTCTGGGAGGAGTATGGCAGCTTGAGCACTATCCTCTGCTTCCAATATCCAATATTTCAGTTCCCCTGTGTATATTCATTGCTGCTACTCCTTTACTCCCGGGCGGCAGTAGCTCAGTGGTAGAGAGCTCGTCCTCTGATCTGCTCTTGTAGAACAGTCTGATCCACTGTGCGACCGCAGCTGCCTCAGGTGAATAATGCCGTTGTGTCCACATTCTTTTGTAGGACCACAGTGGAATACATTGCCTTTGCACATTAGAACGGCACAGTCAAACAATTTATGTATTTTTTCAAACTTTTTCTTATTTGTTGTCAGAGCTAAAGCTATTTTCAACATATAATACCCAAGAACACTTTACGATTCACCAAACTAGTTTTAGTGAGCCCCCGCACACCCCGAGCCCACCCACACACATCACTTTTAGATTGATTCTTTCCCATATCAGCGCGCTATCTGCAAACTGCACACGTCTGTGCTGAGCGTATGTATCTTTTACCACGACTCTCTCGTCGACGCCTCCACCTGATGTGTGGAGCTTTGTATCTTAACAACAGATATAACAACAGACCCAGTCTCGTCTGCCCCGCCCTAGATTTAGCCTTCACTAAGACCCAACGCGAGGCGACCAAAGTCGACCCAATACAAGGTGGGCCAATTCGACCCAACGCGAGGCGACCCAACGCGAAGCGACCCAACGCGAGGCGACCCAACGCGAGGCGACCCAACACGAGGCGACCACACACGAGGCGACCCAACACGAGGCGACCAAAGTCGACCCAATACAAGGTGGCCCAATTCGACCCAACACGAGGCGACCCACCAACGCGAGGCGACCCAACGCGAGGCGACCCAACGCGAGGCGACCCAACGCGAGGCGACCCAACGCGAGGCGACCCAACGCGAGGCGACCCAACGCGAGGCGACCCAACGCGAGGCGACCCAACGCGAGGCGACCCAACGCGAGGCGACCAAAGTCGACCCAATACAAGGTGGGCCAATTCGACCCAATACAAGGTGGGCCAATTCGACCCAATACAAGGTGGGCCAATTCGACCCAACGCGAGGCGACCCAACGCGAGGCGACCCAACGCGAGGCGACCCAACGCGAGGCGACCCAACGCGAGGCGACCCAACGCGAGGCGACCAAACACGAGGCGACCCAACACGAGGCGACCAAAGTCGACCCAATACAAGGTGGGCCAATTCGACCCAACGCGAGGCGACCCAACGCGAGGCGACCCAACACGAGGCGACCCAACACAGTGGGAAAAACGTAAGGTCAGTCATCTCACCTGTTTGCCTACGTCCTCCAGCAGAGTGGCCATGGTGTGTTCTGTCAAGAGGAGGAACATTTAAGGATAGATGAGACAACAGGAGATGATAAAAGCTACAAAAGTAAAACGTAGCCTCATATGCAATTTTGAAATGGTTAAAGGAATAAGAGGATTTTTGGCGAGCAATCTGAGTCCCATTTCCTTGTATGATGTGTAGCTCTGATGTTTGCTCTCATAGTGCCATCGGATATACTCTTTCATCACAGCAACATCTTCATTACAAATCAATCAGACACACTTTCCTTTTACTTCCCAGCGTTTTGGAAATCTCCTGCACTCACTTGCTATTTTGCGTTTCTTTGTTGCTGCCATTTCTGCTCATTTGTTTTGTTTTTTTGTGGGGGGGTATAGAGAAGCACCCGTTTCTGTGGCTAGCTCCATCTAGTGTTGAAACCGAGTAGTGCAGAAATAATGTTTCTGTTCAAAAGGAGAGTAGGTAGTCATATAAAACTCTAAATATAGTTTTATACTCACCAATTCTAATAACGTCAGCAGATTCAGAGATGTTGTCCCCCTCCTCGTCCTCGGGGTCCAGGGGTTCAGTCTGACTCAGGAGTATGGGACACGCCTCGTCTCGTTCACATCTCCTGGGCCTGGACAGTAAACAGACAAGACTTTTCTAACCCTGTACAGCAGTTAAAACAAGAGTGGATGTAAGGGTAGCTCATACTGACAAAAATGCATAAATAGAAATGTTTTCTCTATCCCAATGGATTATTAGAATCCATCAGGAATATAAATTGTGTCTGTAAATGGGCAACAATACCTGAATGGTATGAGGAGGAGAGACCGAGTGTGAGGAGGAGAGACCGAGTGTGAGGAGGAGAGACCGAGTGTGAGGAGGAGAGACAGAGTGTGAGGAGGAGAGACCGAGTGTGAGGAGGAGAGACCGAGAGTGAGGAGGAGAGACCGAGAGTGAGGAGGAGAGACCGAGAGTGAGGAGGAGAGACCGAGTGTGAGGAGGAGAGACCGAGAGTGAGGAGGAGAGACCGAGTGTGAGGAGGAGACCGAGAGTGAGGAGGAGAGACCGAGTGTGAGGAGGAGAGACCGAGTGTGAGGAGGAGAGACCGAGTGTGAGGAGGAGAGACCGAGAGTGAGGAGGAGAGACCGAGTGTGAGGAGGAGAGACCGAGTGTGAGGAGGAGAGACCGAGTGTGAGGAGGAGAGACCGAGAGTGAGGAGGAGAGACCGAGTGTGAGGAGGAGAGACCAAGTGTGAGGAGGAGTGTGAGGAGGAGAGACTGAGTGTGAGGAGGAGAGACTGAGTGTGAGGAGGAGAGACTGAGTGTGAGGAGGAGAGACCGAGTGTGAGGAGGAGAGACCGAGAGTGAGGAAGAGAGACCGAGTGTGAGGAGGAGAGACCGAGTGTGAGGAGGAGAGACAGAGTGTGAGGAGGAGAGACAGAGTGTGAGGAGGAGAGACCGAGAGTGAGGAGGAGAGACCGAGAGTGAGGAGGAGAGACCGAGTGTGAGGAGGAGAGACCGAGTGTGAGGAGGAGAGACCGAGTGTGAGGAGGAGAGACCGAGTGTGAGGAGGAGAGACCGAGAGTGAGGAGGAGAGACCGAGTGTGAGGAGGAGAGACCGAGTGTGAGGAGGAGAGACCGAGAGTGAGGAGGAGAGACCGAGAGTGAGGAGGAGAGACCGAGTGTGAGGAGGAGAGACCGAGTGTGAGGAGGAGAGACCGAGTGTGAGGAGGAGAGACAGAGTGTGAGGAGGAGAGACCGAGTGTGAGGAGGAGAGACCGAGAGTGAGGAAGAGAGACCGAGTGTGAGGAGGAGAGACCGAGTGTGAGGAGGAGAGACAGAGTGTGAGGAGGAGAGACAGAGTGTGAGGAGGAGAGACAGAGTGTGAGGAGGAGAGACCGAGAGTGAGGAGGAGAGACCGAGAGTGAGGAGGAGAGACCGAGTGTGAGGAGGAGAGACCGAGTGTGAGGAGGAGAGACCGAGAGTGAGGAGGAGAGACCGAGTGTGAGGAGGAGACCGAGAGTGAGGAGGAGAGACCGAGTGTGAGGAGGAGAGACCGAGTGTGAGGAGGAGAGACCGAGTGTGAGGAGGAGAGACCGAGTGTGAGGAGGAGAGACCGAGAGTGAGGAGGAGAGACCGAGTGTGAGGAGGAGAGACCGAGTGTGAGGAGGAGAGACCGAGTGTGAGGAGGAGAGACCGAGAGTGAGGAGGAGAGACCGAGTGTGAGGAGGAGTGTGAGGAGGAGAGACTGAGTGTGAGGAGGAGAGACTGAGTGTGAGGAGGAGAGACTGAGTGTGAGGAGGAGAGACTGAGTGTGAGGAGGAGAGACTGAGTGTGAGGAGGAGAGACCGAGTGTGAGGAGGAGAGACCGAGTGTGAGGAGGAGAGACCGAGTGTGAGGAGGAGAGACCGAGAGTGAGGAGGAGAGACCGAGTGTGAGGAGGAGAGACCGAGTGTGAGGAGGAGAGACCGAGTGTGAGGAGGAGAGACCGAGAGTGAGGAGGAGAGACCGAGAGTGAGGAGGAGAGACCGAGTGTGAGGAGGAGAGACCGAGTGTGAGGAGGAGAGACCGAGTGTGAGGAGGAGAGACCGAGTGTGAGGAGGAGTGTGAGGAGGAGAGACTGAGTGTGAGGAGGAGAGACTGAGTGTGAGGAGGAGAGACTGAGTGTGAGGAGGAGAGACCGAGTGTGAGGAGGAGAGACCGAGTGTGAGGAGGAGAGACCGAGTGTGAGGAGGAGTGTGAGGAGGAGAGACCGAGTGTGAGGAGGAGTGTGAGGAGGAGAGACCGAGTGTGAGGAGGAGAGACTGAGTGTGAGGAGGAGAGACCGAGTGTGAGGAGGAGAGACCGAGTGTGAGGAGGAGAGACCGAGTGTGAGGAGGAGAGACCGAGTGTGAGGAGGAGAGACAGAGTGTGAGGAGGAGAGACCGAGTGTGAGGAGGAGAGACCGAGAGTGAGGAGGAGAGACCGAGAGTGAGGAGGAGAGACCGAGTGTGAGGAGGAAAGACCGAGTGTGAGGAGGAGAGACAGAGTGTGAGGAGGAGAGACAGAGTGTGAGGAGGAGAGACCGAGAGTGAGGAGGAGAGACCGAGTGTGAGGAGGAGAGACCGAGTGTGAGGAGGAGAGACCGAGTGTGAGGCCGAGTGTGAGGAGGAGAGGCCGAGAGTGAGGAGGAGAGACCGAGAGTGAGGAGGAGAGACCGAGTGTGAGGAGGAGACCGAGAGTGAGGAGGAGAGACCGAGTGTGAGGAGGAGAGACCGAGTGTGAGGAGGAGAGACCGAGAGTGAGGAGGAGAGACCGAGTGTGAGGAGGAGAGACCGAGTGTGAGGAGGAGAGACCGAGTGTGAGGAGGAGAGACCGAGAGTGAGGAGGAGAGACCGAGAGTGAGGAGGAGAGACCGAGTGTGAGGAGGAGAGACCGAGTGTGAGGAGGAGAGACCGAGTGTGAGGAGGAGTGTGAGGAGGAGAGACTGAGTGTGAGGAGGAGAGACTGAGTGTGAGGAGGAGAGACCGAGTGTGAGGAGGAGAGACCGAGTGTGAGGAGGAGAGACCGAGTGTGAGGAGGAGAGACCGAGTGTGAGGAGGAGAGACCGAGTGTGAGGAGGAGAGACCGAGAGTGAGGAGGAGAGACCGAGAGTGAGGAGGAGAGACCGAGTGTGAGGAGGAGAGACCGAGTGTGAGGAGGAGAGACCGAGAGTGAGGAGGAGAGACCGAGAGTGAGGAGGAGAGACCGAGAGTGAGGAGGAGAGACCGAGTGTGAGGAGGAGAGACCGAGTGTGAGGAGGAGAGACCGAGTGTGAGGAGGAGTGTGAGGAGGAGAGACTGAGTGTGAGGAGGAGAGACTGAGTGTGAGGAGGAGAGACTGAGTGTGAGGAGGAGAGACTGAGTGTGAGGAGGAGAGACTGAGTGTGAGGAGAGACCGAGTGTGAGGAGGAGAGACCGAGTGTGAGGAGGAGAGACCGAGTGTGAGGAGGAGTGTGAGGAGGAGAGACCGAGTGTGAGGAGGAGTGTGAGGAGGAGAGACCGAGTGTGAGGAGGAGAGACCGAGTGTGAGGAGGAGAGACCGAGTGTGAGGAGGAGAGACCGAGTGTGAGGAGGAGAGACCGAGAGTGAGTAGGAGAGACCGAGTGTGAGGAGGAGAGACTGAGAGTGAGGAGGAGAGACCGAGTGTGAGGAGGAGAGACCGAGAGTGAGGAGGAGAGACCGAGTGTGAGGAGGAGAGACCGAGTGTGAGGAGGAGAGGCCGAGTGTGAGGAGGAGAGGCCGAGTGTGAGGAGGAGAGGCCGAGAGTGAGGAGGAGAGACCGAGTGTGAGGAGGAGAGACCGAGAGTGAGGAAGAGAGACCGAGTGTGAGGAGGAGAGACCGAGTGTGAGGAGGAGAGACCGAGTGTGAGGAGGAGAGACCGAGAGTGAGGAGGAGAGACCGAGAGTGAGGAGGAGAGACCGAGAGTGAGGAGGAGAGACCGAGTGTGAGGAGGAGAGACCGAGTGTGAGGAGGAGAGACCGAGTGTGAGGAGGAGTGTGAGGAGGAGAGACTGAGTGTGAGGAGGAGAGACTGAGTGTGAGGAGGAGTGTGAGGAGGAGAGACCGAGTGTGAGGAGGAGTGTGAGGAGGAGAGACTGAGTGTGAGGAGAAGAGACCGAGTGTGAGGAGGAGAGACTGAGTTTGAGGAGGAGAGACTGAGTTTGAGGAGGAGTGTGAGGAGGAGAGACTGAGTGTGAGGAGAAGAGGAACCGAGTGTGAGGAGAAGAGGAACCAAGTGTGAGGAGGAGAGACCGAGTGTGAGGAGGAGAGACCGAGTGTGAGGAGGAGAGACCGAGTGTGAGGAGGAGAGACCGAGTGTGAGGAGGAGAGACCGAGAGTGAGGAGGAGAGACCGAATGTGAGGAGGAGAGACCAAGTGTAAGGAGGAGAGACCGAGTGTGAGGAGGAGAGACCGAGAGTGAGGAGGAGAGACTGAGTGTGAGGAGGAGTGTGAGGAGGAGAGACTGAGTGTGAGGAGGAGAGACCGAGAGTGAGGAGGAGAGACCGAGTGTGAGGAGGAGAGACCGAGTGTGAGGAGGAGTGTGAGGAGGAGAGACTGAGTGTGAGGAGGAGTGTGAGGAGGAGAGACTGAGTGTGAGGAGGAGAGGAACCGAGTGTGAGGAGGAGAGACCGAGTGTGAGGAGAGGAACCGAGTGTGAGGAGGAGAGACCGAGTGTGAGGAGGAGAGACCGAGTGTGAGGAGGAGAGACCGAGTGTGAGGAGGAGAGACCGAGTGTGAGGAGGAGAGACCGAGTGTGAGGAGAAGAGACCGAGTGTGAGGAGGAGAGACCGAGTGTGAGGAGAGGAACCGAGTGTGAGGAGGAGAGACCGAGTGTGAGGAGGAGAGACCGAGTGTGAGGAGGAGAGACCGAGTGTGAGGAGAAGAGGAACCGAGTGTGAGGAGAAGAGGAACCGAGTGTGAGGAGGAGAGACTGAGTGTGAGGAGGAGAGAATGAGTGTGAGGAGGAGAGACTGAGTGTGAGGAGGAGAGACTGAGTGTGAGGAGGAGAGACTGAGTGTGAGGAGGAGAGACTGAGTGTGAGGAGGAGCCTCACAACAGCAGGTAAAGAGAAAGGGATTAGGGCTGCACGATATTGGAAAAAAGTGCGATATGTGATATGTGATAGATATTAGGCCCGAGCGCCACAAGCTGGCGAGAGGCCTATTAGTTCCGTAAGGCCGTGCGAAACCACTTCCAAACACTCACTAACGCACTCCTCCACTCATGCACGCCCAGTGCAGACTAATTAGTAGTAGGAAAACTGAACATTACCGTTGTAAACGGTAAAAAAAAAAAAATCTGATAATAGAATCATGAAATTTGGCGCAGAGGTAGATGGTGACAAGAGAAGTAAAAAATATTATTACGGCAACGCTGTCCACCCAACCAAATGTCGGCCATATTGGTTAAATAATGGCTAAGCATGACTCTGGAGTTTTTCCAAAAGACGTACTTTTACGAACTCCTCCCAGGGCGTTGGCCCTAAAAAGCTGAAATTTGGTGAAAATGGTGCTGAGGAGTGGGACATCAAAAGTTATTCAAATTACTTTGATCCTGTCACGGTCTCTGTGCGGCGAAGCCGCAAACTGTAGCTAGAATTTCAGAAATTTCCCAGATTTTAAATTTGCTGCCGTTTGCGCAGATAAAGTCCGAATTGAGTCAAATTAGAATCAGTTATTAAACTCTTGGCCCTAAACCTACTTGAAGTGAAATTACGACAGCGCCCCCTACAGATTTCATATGGAGTTTTTCAAAGCATCGTCGTCTGCTATTTTATTCGGCACAAACACAGTAGAAGGAAAAGTGCGTCACCAAACTTTCGTGCCTGTAATTACTCTGGTCAAGTTGCCGTGAGTGCACCACAATCTGAAAGTTGGTTTCTGTGACATTAGATCCGAGTTAGCAGTGGGCTACAATAGCACTTTTCCACTTCGACAGTGAGTCTTTACACTGTTTTCCTTTGTCAAATGTCCTCTCTTCTCAAGCTGTAGCGTTAGTAGTCCCATATTTCAGCAAGTGGCCCTAGTCCCTTCCTATTTGGAACGCGGGGGCAAGCAGGCTAGTTATGTCCTCTTATATACAGTCTATGCTCTAGCTACCATGAACACGTGGTGCACGCCTCTCTTGTCATGCTTTCATGAATGCACTTTTACATAGAGTTTATAAATACAGTAAACATGCATTTAGATGTTTAGTACCGGCGTCGTGTTAACTCAAAGTCCCCGTCCTCGTCCAGCAGCAGGCTCTGGTCCTCCGGGGATTCTGCACTGCTCGGGCCCCCTGCGCTGCCCCGCTCCTCTGGGGACTCCCTGACAGGACAGCCCCGCTCCTCTGGGGACTCCCTGACAGGACAGCCCTGCTCCTCACTGCTGTCTGGGTCCTCAGTCTGGTCCTGGACTCGGTCTTGAGATAGGATTTGGAACTTGGATATAAACACTGGAGACACAAGAAGACAAGATTATACACTGCCTGTTCCAAAAAAAGTCACCACAGGAAAAAAAGGGGATCACACACTAATCATTTGTAAGACCGCCTTCAGATCTGTAGTAGATTAGTTTCTGCTTCAACTTTGATAGTTTCTCTGCTTGATGCCAATGATTTGACCCTTCTCAAAACACACCGATATATTTTCCATGACCACGGGATTTGTCTTTCCACATGGTTGTTTCAGAAATGTGAAGCCACTCACTGCATCAGTCAGATGAAATATCATGTTGCAGCTGAAAGATCATCATCCATGCAGAAGGCTCATATCTACTGTATTTGCTTAGTCAAAAGTATTTGAACAAACGTTTTTTTGGACAGAAAGTGTATGTTATTGTGATTAGTTAGCAGTGATATCCCACTGGCATGGGGCGGGGGGCAGCATGTATGTCTATGGAGGACAGTTCCACAGTTACCATTGTGACACATGGCACACACTGCCTGATAAAGGTTTTAGATGGTCTGAAAACCCAAGAAAATCACAAATCAGCTTGTGTTCCAACAAAGACAGACAGAGCAGTGTATGCAGTTCACTTTACTGATCACTAATGACTGCCAAAAGCAGCCGTCTGTAGCCCTGCGTGTTGGGAGATCTATTTGAAATCAGTTCAAAATGAATATTGTAAAAACCTAAAAAAGGTAAAATGCAAAGGCTTCAGAAAATGAAAGAATCCCAGATGACCGCCAGAGGCTGTGCATAAAGCACTGGATGATCATCCTTGCACATACACGGGTCGAGAATTAATAACAAAAAAAGTCACCGGGAGCTCAGTCCCTAGAAACCTTCTCGCAAAGCACGAGAATTCCAAGGGATTCATAGAACCGTGGTTACAGTTCTATTTCATCCGGAGGCACTGGATGATGAATACCTCAATGGGACGCAGAGAGAACCTGTTCCAGCGGTTGTGGGGAAACCACATTCACCCTGTAAAATCGTGCAAAGGTATTCGGGGATGTCCAAGAGGCCGCCGCACAGATAACGGACTGCTATGAATGGGTCGTCAAAGGACGACCCATTCATAGCAGCCCACGAAGTGGAGAGCCCCCTTGTGAAATGGCACCTCACCCCGGAAGGCAACGGTCGCCCCTGTTGAGCATAGGCTTCCGTGATTACACCAACAATCCAGTGCGTGAGACGCTGTTTGGACAGAACCTGGCCCTTGCGCGAGCCGGCGTAACAAACAAACAGGCTCTCGATTGATATTTGCGTATCTATGCTGTAGCACGCACATATGCCTCAAGCGCACGGACAGGACACAGATGTTCAGAAGCAGATCCTGCACCTTTAGAAAAACGGCAATAGCTTGGTTACGGCAAATCGAGAAACCATCCCACCCCACATGCCAACAAGAGATTGCAGCAATGTATACCTTCAGGGTAGATGGAGAGTGCCCCTGGCCAAGTAGGTCCTGCAGGAAAGCGAGCACCGTTGACACAGCACAATGCACTGGATCCTCACCTCTTTTGCGACACCAGGCATCAAATAGTTTCCACTTGCAGGAATACAGAAGACAGGTAGACTGAGCACGAGCATTGCTTATCGTGTTCCCAATCTCCCCGGCGTACCTTGAGAAGGTCAGGCCGGGGCCTGCAGAGGCCATACCCAGAGCTTCAAGCGCTCGGGATTGGGGTGCAGAATCTGACACTCTAGTTGAGAGAGGAGATCCTGCCTGTGGGGGGAGACGTCTCGCTGTGCCACAGCAGAGCCTGAGCAGCAGAAGAAACCAGGTCCTCCCCCGCCAAGACGGGGCCACTAGCAGGAGACTGTGTGTAACATGTGGGCTAATAGTACAGACCTAAAAGTTTATATTAGTTTAGGTTGGTTCAGGTTCGACTCAAGAGGAAAAAGAGACTGTTCTTAATAACATTTTCAACAACAGAAAGTAGAGCTCTTTGGTTAATGTATTAAAGAAAATGCAACAATAATATTTACAAAATTGCACAATCAATGTCAAGAGTCCTCTGCACTATGTGCACACGATGGATAAATCTATAAGAAATAATAAAACATTAGTGTATCTCTAATTTTGTATATATACATATATACATATATACATATATACATATATACATATATACACACATACACACATACACACATACACACATACACACATACACACATACACACATACACACATACACACATACACACATACACACATACACACATACACACACACACACATACACACATACACACATACACACACACACACACACACACACACACACACACACACACACACACATATATATATATCTCAATTTATTAGCCGAACAACAACCATATACAATCTGCATGTGAGAAGGTGAAAAGGGACTGAGCTCCCGGTGTCACGTGACTATATAGACTCACGTGAGCCACCGGGGGTCAAAGGTGACTTTTTTGTTATTAATATTCTCGACCTGTGTATGTGCGAGTATGATCATCCAGTGCTTTATGCACCGCCTCTGGCGGTCAGTAGGGATGAAATAGAACTAAATGGGCCTGTGTCTCCAAGACCAGATTTTGAATATGAATTATGAACGATTCCTACAGTAAAAATGAAAGATACTTGGCAAGCTGGTGTAGAAAATCTGCAGTGTAAGTTCTCACACACCTCTTGAGAATAAGATAATATGGACCTTCAAAATGGTGTCTGAGACTGCAGTATATTATTGCAGTATTGATACACTATTATTGCAGTATTGATCATTTACACTTGAATAAAAATGAAAATATATGACATAATTGAATAGTCACACATCTTTTCAACAAGGTGCTTTAAAAAAATATAATAAAAAATGTTTTACACTGTTTAAGAATAAAACGAATGAATGAGTATGTAGTTTATTTCTCAAACTTTGATTTCACTCGTGCGGGCCACTATACCATCGCCTCCGAAAAGGCAAATCACTTTTCCGCAGTATTTTGAGGGACTCAAGATTTTTCACATGCTCATAAATCTTTCCTCGCAGGCAACCAAACCTGTGCAGTGGATACCCGGCTTTACCCGGTTTTAACGCATGATGCGGAGTCTAGAACACCACGAAGCAGAGTGCATTAAAACTCCAAATTGTTTAATCTGCTTATACCACACTGCAATAACCAATTGGTGAATATAACAAACTGTTGCCCGAGGCATCAGTTTTCTCAGTTTGGTAGAAACTAGTGCCTCCTAACAGCAGCTCATTTGTTATGGTGGAGATCAACTTTTGCTGGAACTACAGTACCTGTGCAGTCATTCAAATATAACACACTGCAGTTAGCATTAGCATTCTCACTGACCATGGTCTAAAACCTGCTAACCCTGAATTTACTGCCGAGCTCCAAAGCAAATGAATAGAATCAGCCATGGAGACAGGAAAGTGGTGCACTGAATAAAACCCATATGTGTATAAAGTCTGCAGCTGTCCACAGTGGGTGAAGCGTACCTGGTTGTCCTATTCGGTTGAGCCGGGTCATGAGGCGATGTGCGCGCGGCTGGAGCATGTGCACATCGGACAGCACCGTGTCATGGGTGAAGGTCATGTCCATTCTGTCTCCACACTGAGGACGACACACAACATGACAACAAGGAATAGTTTGATTAACCAGATAATGGCAAACTGATGGTAAATATATCCAGATGTAATATTTAAAAAGGACAGATTATTATTAGGCCCGAGTCGAAGGACGAGAATCGTCTCGGTGAGGGACTTCAATTCAAATTGTACCCAGGGGACGGAAAAACGCAAAATATCGAGCAGTAAACAAAGACGGATATGTTAGTGAGTGGAATCTAAATTAGAACTCTGTGAGTTCTAATTTACATTTTTAGATTTTGTGAAAAAATATTGAAAGACGGCTCAGTATCGCCACCTCAAAAATCGATTAACATGTGGCCAATGGGAGCCCAATTCCAAAAAAAAGCTGCAGTAAAAATATGTCGCTCACTCCAAAAAATAGTTCATGTGAGGACATGTAAAAAATAATAATATGACCCCGCCCCAAGTCGGCCATATTGGCTGAAACACGGCACTGACTAAAGTGCACCTTTCGTACTTTTGGCATCTTCTCCTACAGTTTTCATGGAAAACACTTCAAATTTTGCCACGAAACCCATGAGTAATGAAATGTGATCAGTTTGAAGCTGATAGGCTTTCGGGTGTGGTCATCGTGATTTTTTTTTTGTTCATAGACAAATGTTACTGGAGCGTTTGTGAAAATTAACACGCTAAACGCAATGATATGCAAATGTACTGACTATCTAATAAAATGGCTCTCTAACGCCCTCTCCAAATTTTGTAATTAAAAAAATCACAAACGACAATCTATTTGTCATAGACAACTGAAAATATTTATAACGGATTAAGTTGTGACCGGGCACAACGCAACAAAATAATGTGACTCTAGCTGGTGGAAAAAAATGAGTTTCCCTCAATATTCTTTTGTTTGACCCCTGAACATTAACAAAAACTAAAAAAATGTCAACCCAAAATGACGCAATGACACAAAATGGCTAGCGCCACCTCGAATTTCAAAATACATTCAGCAATGATGGGCCGTTTCATCGTAGGCTTATGAAACTTGGTACAAACATGTCAGGACAAGTAAAAAATAATATTATGACCTCACAGGGAGTCGCCACCCAATTTTTAAAAAATTGTGTACCTCATATGTTGTTTTTTTTCCATATTTTGCGCACTACAAGGTGCACTTAAAAGCCTTTAACGTCCTCAAAAACTGTGAGTGCGCTTTATAATCCGGTGCGCTTAATATATGGATTATTTCTGGTTGTGCTTACTGACCTCAAAGCGATTTAGTGTGTTACACGGTGTATAGAGAAGACCCAGAGGACACGAGAGACTCAGATGCACGTCTAGAAGCACGTTTACAGTACTCCAGAACCAGAAGTCCCAACAACATGTACGCAAAGCATTCTGGGAACAGTAATCTACCGCTACACACAGCGCTCTGTCAAAATATAAACTACATTATACGTCAGGAACACCCGCACACCTAAATTAAGGACCCCAAGATGGCTCCTGCCAAGAGACCATGGATCTATTATATTTTCGCAGGAAACACGCTTACGACGCAGACTTTAAACTCTGGGCTTAAAAGTATCAGTCCTAACTGTGGTAAGAGCTTTCACGAAGGCCGGAATCATCACTGAACTGCAGCGTGACTCCAGATGCATCCTGGGATGAGGGATGTACAGCATCAGCACAACTGTTAAACTCAGACACTGAAGATGAAGAATGAACTGAAAGAGTGTATTGTGTTGTATTTGACGTGTTTATAAGTGAGCTCGTCAGAGTTGTTGTGAATATGCTAACGTGTCTGTTAGCAGTAGCAGAGTGTGTTTTAATGTTGATCTGAATGAGTTTTGTTTAGCTTAATGCACTTTATATATGAACAATTATCCATAATAGACCATTTATAATCCGGTGCGCCTTTTTGAGCGCAAAATATGGTATTCCCTTTTTTAGAAATGCGCACACTCACCCCCCCACCCTCCTGTTCTTTCCGCTGCTACACGTGCGTTTGTTTATTAGCTCGACGGATCTCATCATCGCTTGTCTCCACAGATTTCCGTCTCTTCTGAGCAGTCTCAGCACACTCTTTCTCTGTGTCATGTTTGTACTGTAACTGAAGGAACTCGCTAAACACACAACGACATATCAACCACACATGCACAGCCAGGGAAACGTGCTGCTATGGGAACGAGGCTGCAGGTGTGCAGTAGCACGCAGGGAATGATTGACATGTAGGAGAACCACTCAGCTGTCCACCTCACGAGGAAATGAGACTCAGATTGCTCGCCAAAAATCCTCTATTCTCCCTATAAGGCACCCACTCGGGCGATGAAATAAAACAAACGTTACAGACAACTCTAGAGCTAGGACTGCAACGATTACTTGAGTAAATAGAGTAATTCTGTTAGAAAAAAGCGTTGATTATCATTTTATTGCCTCGATTATACATTTAATTTATTGAATTAAAAACATGTGAATCTGTGGAGCAGCGTGTTTTAAATTCACGAGTGCGACCGCGAAGAGTTTGGTTGTGTGAAAGAGCACGGTGTCCCGAGCTGCCACTCTAACCACCGCAACCAGCTCCGCCCACCTCCCGCCCCAGCCCTCGCGTCCTCACCCACCTGCCGCCCCAGCCCTCGCGTCCTCAACCCCTGCCGCCCCAGCCCTCGCGTCCTCGCCCACCTCCCGCCCCAGCCCTCGTGTCCTCGCCCACCTCCCGCCCCAGCCCTCGTGTCCTCGCCCACCTCCCGCCCCAGCCTTCGTGTCCTCGCCCACCTCCCGCCCCAGCCCTCGCGTCCTCACCCACCTGCCGCCCCAGCCATCGCGTCCTCTCCCACCTCCCGCCCCAGCCCTCGTGTCCTCGCCCACCTCCCGCCCCAGCCCTCGCGTCCAATACGGGGGCCAAAGAGACCGAACGCTGCAAACTGACAAAATGTAGCCCCCGCTAAATGGTTTACATGGTTTAAATCGATTACTTGATTAATCGAAGAAAGAATCAATAGATTACTCAATTACTGAAATACTACAGCTGCAGCCCTAACAGAGCTCGGTCCTTCAGAATCTGTATTTGCTTGCAGAAGAAACCGGACTCAGCTCTTTGTGTCACATGACCATATAGATTCATGTGGGTCCCGGGAGGTCACAGGGGATTTTAGATCCTCAACCTGCGCATGCGCCTGCCTCTGGTGGTCACAACAGATTCACAGACTTGTAGTGATGTAACTTTCATTAAACCCAGTTCCTGTTCCACTGTAACTTTACATCCATTGTGGAATTAACAATATTTGTATTTACACATTTTAAATGGTCCTTCATAACAACTGCAGTACTCACACTCATGCCCTGGTGCGCAGCAGAGGTCAGGGGCGGGGGGCTCCTGCTGTGTGTCCTGCTGTGTGTCCTACTGTGTCCCAGGTCCACGGTCCCTGTTGAGTCCTCTCTGCTTCTGCTCTGAAACCAACCAAACAAAAACATTTCACAAAAGCAGCGACAGTTTCTCATAATGTGCAAACTTTGTGCCACTTCTTCTCACTATGGCTCATTCCCAGGGGAGTTTATCTTCTCTCGGAACGACAGGAAAAAGCCTGAACCATGCGCCACAGTCCTAGGGGCCGCGTTCCAGAGTCCGGGGCCCTTGGAGCTGCTTCTGTACTGCTGTTAGTTAAGTGTTTGTTTTAACAGAATGAATGACGGTCAGACACATTCCGCAGCAGTGTTTCTACATCCATGAGTGTTTAGGTTTTGACAGCTCCGGACATGACGCGTGTTGTACATCCGCTCTGCGTCACGTGCGTAGGGGACGCACGCATGAGCTCTGCAGGGCTATGCTGCCCTCTACAGGGCGGATGCAGACAATTCTTCTAAGAGGATTTCATTTCTCCCAAAAAATGGCAGCGAGACGTGTATGTAAATAATAGATCCATGGTAAATACTGACTGGTGTTTTATTTTAATCAATTTTGTAAGTACGGGCATAAAATGTAGCCGGCTGATTCTGCAAATTTGGCCACCCACATTTTCTTTTTAGAAAAATCAATCACAATCGATTGTTGTGTACAATAACATTCTGATAGTGGCTCTGAACAATACATCACATGGTCATATTAAGTAAACATTCTGAAGAAAATGAAATGACACTACAAAACAAACCTTCTTATACAAAATTACACACACGCGTGTGTGTGAGAGATATTTTTCTTGTACATACATTAAAGTAATAGTATTTTGTAATATTTTATATTTCACTAGACAAGACCTTTTGGAAGCAATTTACGCAGTCATTCGTTTGACAATATTCGTAGAAAGTGTGTAGTAATAAAGTGTTCGCGAAGGGGGGGCATATTTTGGCATAACACCGGTCACGTGTCACAGGGGGGCGGGCGTCGGCGCTGATGTAAACACAGCGCTGTGCGCGTCAGTCCCGTGTAGCTCCGGTTGTAAGCTCCCGTAGTCCTCCACACACATACGGCTCCAGCAGCGGCCTGGCTCACGGAGCTTTCACTCGAACATTCCCGTCTGTGGAGCCCAAGCCGCGGTCATGGAGCTCTACATCAACCTCAAGGTCAATTTCCGAGGCAACTCCAAGAGCTTCCTGCTGTCGGGCTCCGAGACCAGGAGCTGGGAGTCGCTGGAGGCCATGGTAAGCTGCTGCCGCGGCCGGGCTCGGCCTCTCTCACGGCGGGCTCAGGGGGCTTGTGCTCGGCCTCTCTCACGGCTGGCTCAGGGGGCTTGTGCTCGGCCTCTCACGCCGGGCTCAGGGGGCTTGTGCTCGGGCTGAGAGGAGGCGCTGATGGAGGGCACTTCTGGCTGAAACACACGGAGCTAACGTGTAACCTGGCGCTAACTAGTCACAGGATTAAAGTGGACGTTTCTGATTATGACAATGAGCTGTCGTCATGGAAACAACATCCTGAATTATTTTTATCCTGGATAGCTCCTTCTGTATGCTGCGTTCAAGTTGCAAGATATGATACAAGAAAACTCAGACTACAATGTATAATAATAATAATGATGATGATGATGATGATGATGATGATGATGATGATGATGATGATGATGATGATGATGATAATAAAAACCGTGGTAGCGGCGATAATGGCTCTTGCCTTCCCGCGCGACCTTGTTTTGATCGCGATTGCCCCGACACTGCATTCTCTTAGACTTTATTATTTTTCTTTAGACTTTATTATTTAGATATTATTTAGACTTTATTCTTTAGACTTTATTCTTTAGACCCCCTCCTCCCTGTATCTCCGTCACCTAGCAACAGAGACCCGCCGCTGATGCTAATGCTAATGCTAAGACCACGGCACGAGAGGAAACGTTCCATCAAAATAAAAGAGGAAGAGGAAGTGAAGGTATTAATTGCGCCTCTGCTGGCAAATTATGAAAATACACAATATCTGCAATGCACTTTTTTCATGGCGTCTCGAGGAGAATATAATCCACGAGTTTCAAACAAATCAGACAATGTTGAGTTTTTCACACAATGTGTAGGGGGCGCTATAGAGTAAATTTGTTACATGGTATTAATTATTTCCACTCAGACATAAAAAACACAATAGTGAGTGAAATATGAGCTCCGTAGATCATTTCAAATAGGCGTGACTTGTCTTTGAAAAAACAGGAAATAAAGCCTTTTTTGAGGGCGTGTTACGCAGAGACCGTAAATAATATCAACATTCTTTTGAATATATATATTAAATTTCAATGTCTTTAGATGCAGAAAGTGTTGTTTTGAGCTCTATCGGACGAAAAACTTAGGACAAGTACGATTTTGAAAAAAAAAGTCAAACGTGGCTGACTTCCTGTTTATCATACAGCGATGCTGACAGGTGTGTTTTACTCGTCAGAGGTCAAAGTTCAAAGGTAGCTTTATCACTGTTCCAAGTCTCATGTGCCTAGGCCAAAGATTAAGAGTTTCATGTTTTTTTTGTTTTTTTGAACTAGTCGGCGCTGTTGCGACGGGCGTTCTCGCAACCTCCATTTTATTGGAGTTCAGGCCGAGCCGATCGCGTTTATGTCCCATGTGTGACATTCATCAATGTTCAGGGTCAAAAATGCCCAAGTTGTGGCAAAATGACCATGAATAATAATAAGAAGAAGAAACCAGGCAAGAACAGAGACTCGTCGCATTGAATGGAATGGCTCGAGCGAACGATCATCATCATCATCCCCTTTTAAATAAGAAATATCCAAGCAGAAACGTCAGCAACTACACATAAAGCACTACTAAACATAAAGGGCCTGATTTATTCTTTTGAAATGATGTGTGGTAAAAGCAGCTATCTAAGATAAAACGTACTTAATCTATGCAGTTTACAAAGCTTGGATATCAACCAATACAGAAGCTACTGACAAGGTACTTTAAGACTAAATAGGCACATTGTTCACTGACAGTCTGTGTGATAAAAGTAAATAGAGACTAAAAATGTACATTATCCCAGTTGAAGTATATTCATCTTGTCATGGTAATTACATTATATATATATATATATATATATATTGTCTGATATAGGCTAGACAGAGCAAGTTTATTTGTAGAGCACAATTCCTACACAATGTAATTCAAAGTGCGTCACACAACACTAAAAAATGCATTAAAATCACAAAGAAATGTCAGAAATCACAAAAGGGTTAAAGACATTGATTGGTTTGATTGGTTTACTTCGAGTTTATGAATTTGATTTGTATCTTTAGAGTGACACTCTGGAGGTGACTGCTAACATACCATACCATTACAAACATGTGTATGAATGAAAGTGTTGCGAGAGTGAAGGCGGGACAACAGATGCAAATTAGCCCACGGCTAATCCAGCGTGTTTATGTTTCATGTATGTTCATTAACATGCACTGTCCTGACCAAATAAATACATCAATATTTTTATATTATAAAGACGATGATTTCAGTCTTCACACACTGATCTGCACCAGCAGGAGGCCCTCTGGCACCAGCAGGAGGCCCTCTGGCACCAGCAGGAGGCCGGTCCACACACTGATCTGTTGGATGCAGTGACAGAGTGGATCCACTGGTCCAGATTCACCTGCGACAGTGAAACATAGATCTGACTCGTCTGCATCATTGTGATAGGACACATTTCCACTGCGTATCAACTGACCTAACGGCAGCATGTAGAGGTTGAACAGAAGGGGACCCAGGACTGACCCTTGGGGCACCCCACAACTGAACCCTAAACCTAATTAGGTAGAGGTACCAGAACCACCCAGACCCCCTTGCATGTTACAGGGTCTAACTTAGCAAATGCCCCGACACTGCATTCGACACTACAGCCTTTATGTGGAACATTTACGTATTGAATTAAGAGTAGAGGAGCAGGTCAGAGAAGCATGTCAGAGGAGCAGAGGGTCAGAGGAGGAGGAGTGTTATTGTTTGTGTCAAAGAGCATTCTTTCTGAGGTCTAATGGTCTTCTGGTCTTCATTTCAGATGAAGCGTTCCTTCGGCCTGTGCAGTTTGCAGCTCACCTACTACGACGAGGAGAATGAGGAGGTCAGACCCATCGTTTGTCCTTCTGGACCAGTAGTTCTTAACCTGTGGGGAATGACAAAGTGTATATTTACGTACTAAACACTGCGTGGGTTAAAATCGAATTTGTCAAAGACCGATGCTGTGGTGGGAAATGGAGAGTTCGAGCAAAAAGGTTAAGAACCCCTCTTCTGGACTGTCCAGGGGGGACGGCAACCCTGTTCTGGACTGTCCAGGGGGGACTGTCCAGGGGGGACGGCAACCCCTGTTCTGGACTGTCCAGGGGGGACGGCAACCCTGTTCTGGACTGTCCAGGGGGATGGCAATCCCTGTTCTGGACTGTCCAGGGGGGACGGTAACCCTGTTCTGGACTGTCCAGGGGGGACGGTAACCCTGTTCTGGACTGTCCAGGGGGGACGGCAACCCTGTTCTGGACTGTCCAGGGGGGACGTCTTTAGAATAGCTGCACTGCCTCATACTCCAAAACATACAATCATTTTGACATTTGCAGACACGTTTGTCACATTTGCAACAAGTACAGAACCGTGAATAACCTCATGTGAAGCTGACGTCCATCTATGTGTATATAAGTACACATGAATGAAGTATAAGTACACATGAAGTATAAGTACACATGAAGTATAAGTACGCATGAAGTATAAGTACACATGAAGTATAAGTACACATGATACAATGAAGAGCAGTGATGAGAAGACCACGGCGCACAGTGTT
Source organism: Eucyclogobius newberryi (assembly GCF_026437365.1). Classification (NCBI taxonomy): domain Eukaryota; kingdom Metazoa; phylum Chordata; class Actinopteri; order Gobiiformes; family Gobiidae; genus Eucyclogobius; species Eucyclogobius newberryi. The sequence goes on from NW_027315757.1 coordinate 3,501,591, forward strand.
GAGTGTTTATTTCCCCATTGCTATGGCGACGTCTCCTCATCTGCCTGAATGACCTCTCCCACACCAGAGGTCAATGAGTCGTGCTCTAACGAGGCTCATGTTTGGAATCCAACACGAAACTTCCCATTGGAAATACATTAGAGCAACATATGGAACTGTAGCAGCCTTTAGAATGCACTGGAAAGTACTACTACAGTACTCAAAGGTACTACAACAGTACTACTACAGTACTCAAAGGTACTACAACAGTACTACTACAGTACTACTACAGTACTCAAAGGTACTACTACAGTACTACTACAGTACTACTACAGTACTCAAAGGTCCTACTACAGTACTCAAAGGTCCTACTACAGTACTACTACAGTACTCAAAGGTACTGCTACAGTACTCAAAGGTACTACAACAGTACTACTACAGTACTCAAAGGTACTACAACAGTACTACTACAGTACTACTACAGTACTCAAAGGTACTGCTACAGTACTCAAAGGTCCTACTACAGTACTCAAAGGTCCTACTACAGTACTACTACAGTACTCAAAGGTACTGCTACAGTACTCAAAGGTACTACAACAGTACTACTACAGTACTCAAAGGTACTACAACAGTACTACTACAGTACTCAAAGGTACTACTACAGTACTACTACAGTACTACTACAGTACTCAAAGGTACTGCTACAGTACTCAAAGGTCCTACTACAGTACTACTATAGTACTCAAAGGTACTGCTACAGTACTCAAAGGTACTGCTACAGTACTCAAAGGTCCTACTACAGTACTACTACAGTACTCAAAGGTACTGCTACAGTACTCAAAGGTCCTACTACAGTACTCAAAGGTCCTACTACAGTACTACTACAGTACTCAAAGGTACTGCTACAGTACTCAAAGGTCCTACTACAGTACTACTACAGTACTCAAAGGTACTGCTACAGTACTCAAAGGTCCTACTACAGTACTCAAAGGTCCTACTACAGTACTACTACAGTACTCAAAGGTACTGCTACAGTACTCAAAGGTACTACAACAGTACTACTACAGTACTCAAAGGTACTACAACAGTACTACTACAGTACTCAAAGGTACTACAACAGTACTACTACAGTACTACTACAGTACTCAAAGGTACTACTACAGTACTACTACAGTACTACTACAGTACTCAAAGGTACTGCTACAGTACTCAAAGGTCCTACTACAGTACTACTACAGTACTCAAAGGTACTGCTACAGTACTCAAAGGTACTACAACAGTACTACTACAGTACTCAAAGGTACTACAACAGTACTACTACAGTACTCAAAGGTACTACAACAGTACTACTACAGTACTACTACAGTACTCAAAGGTACTACAACAGTACTACTACAGTATTCAAAGGTACTACAACAGTACTACTACAGTACTACTACAGTACTCAAAGGTACTACTACAGTACTACTACAGTACTACTACAGTACTCAAAGGTACTGCTACAGTACTCAAAGGTCCTACTACAGTACTCAAAGGTCCTACTACAGTACTACTACAGTACTCAAAGGTACTGCTACAGTACTCAAAGGTCCTACTACAGTACTACTACAGTACTCAAAGGTACTGCTACAGTACTCAAAGGTCCTACTACAGTACTACTACAGTACTCAAAGGTACTGCTACAGTACTCAAAGGTCCTACTACAGTACTCAAAGGTCCTACTACAGTACTACTACAGTACTCAAAGGTACTGCTACAGTACTCAAAGGTACTACAACAGTACTACTACAGTACTCAAAGGTACTACAACAGTACTACTACAGTACTCAAAGGTACTACAACAGTACTACTACAGTACTACTACAGTACTCAAAGGTACTACTACAGTACTACTACAGTACTACTACAGTACTCAAAGGTACTGCTACAGTACTCAAAGGTCCTACTACAGTACTACTACAGTACTCAAAGGTACTGCTACAGTACTCAAAGGTACTACAACAGTACTACTACAGTACTCAAAGGTACTACAACAGTACTACTACAGTACTCAAAGGTACTACAACAGTACTACTACAGTACTACTACAGTACTCAAAGGTACTACAACAGTACTACTATAGTATTCAAAGGTACTACAACAGTACTACTACAGTACTACTACAGTACTCAAAGGTACTACTACAGTACTACTACAGTACTACTACAGTACTCAAAGGTACTGCTACAGTACTCAAAGGTCCTACTACAGTACTCAAAGGTCCTACTACAGTACTACTACAGTACTCAAAGGTACTGCTACAGTACTCAAAGGTCCTACTACAGTACTCAAAGGTCCTACTACAGTACTACTACAGTACTCAAAGGTACTACTACAGTACTCAAAGGTCCTACTACAGTACTACTACAGTACTCAAAGGTACTGCTACAGTACTCAAAGGTCCTACTACAGTACTCAAAGGTCCTACTACAGTACTACTACAGTACTCAAAGGTACTACTACAGTACTCAAAGGTCCTACTACAGTACTACTACAGTACTCAAAGGTACTACTACAGTACTCCGTGTACCTCAGGTGGTCTTGTAACATCTCTCTTTCTTCTTTACCAGGAGATGATCAACAACCAAGGTAAGCACACATTACTCACCACACTCCACACTCTTCTGATGGAGGATCTGCCATCTGCTTGTCTCCATGGAGATAGGCAAGTGTAAAGCCATACTGTGGAACATTCCAATCATACCCATTGAGACAAGCAGGTGACAGACCCCCAACCAGAAAAGTACATTGTACAGCTTTAATGCTGCTTCAGTAAAGCACAGTATATAGTAATATATACGGTCACTGGACTCAGTTGTTGCTTTTAAAGCTTAAAACCTTTTTATTTAGTCAAGCCTTTTAATTGCATTTGCTTTAGGGACTGATTTGACTGTATATTGTTGTATATGTATTGCTTACTGTAAGTTTTGTGTTTTTATTGTTTTATTCTGTGTTTTTGTGAAGCACTTTGTGACTTCTGTCTGTGAAAGGTGCTATAGAAATAAAATGGACTTACTTACTTACTAATACACAAGAAGAAGCAGTTTGTTTCTCTGCCAGGTGAGTTCTACTTAAAGCCCGAGAGCCATATCAATCCCTCCAAACGATCTTCCAAATAGTAAAAATAGTATTTTATTTTGTTAAATGGTCTTGTCTTTTTTAAGCCGAACCAGAACTAACTTCTGGTTCGGTCCAGTTTTATTTCTAACTAAATACTGGGATAAATACTAGTCCTGTTTTCGACCTAGAAGTCTACTCCTTTAATCTAATATAGCAAAACAATCTAATATAGCAGAAAAATGTGTATATTTTGTGTCTGAGGTGCCACAGCTCTCAGGAGATCTCTTGTTGAATAGACCTGGTGTGAAGGTGAAAATCTGAACAGTTTGATCTGGTGTACAACTACTACAACATGAATGTGATAAATGTTTAAAATACTGAAAATAATCTTTTTTATTTTTTATTTTAGTGGATTATGAAGAGGCACTGAAGGTAAGGTCCTTTTGGAAACTACAATATCTGAAGCTTTTGAACAGTATTGAAACCCTGGCTTTAAATATTGTTGTGTGGTACATGTCTAATGTACACATTTGTCCCCAAAAAATAAATTAAATAAAAAGTAAATATGAGATAAAACAATTTTCTTATTATTTTTTACAAGCGGGTAGAGCAGCCAACAAGTGTGCTCCAGTAAGAGTACCGTTACTTCAATATATTATTACCTAAGTATTTGTGAAAAGAGCAACTGTCATTGGAAGAACAAAACATCAAATAATGCACTGTCAACATGGTATAATATTAGAATAGTAGTAGAATATTGTCTATAACATCGTTTTCCTCCTCTCATGCCCAGAGAGGGCCTGAACTTACCCTGGACGTTTACCCAGACTAACACAGACATGAGCATCTCTGGATAAGCAGCTCGCTCTGTCCACCACATTCACAAAAGAAGGGGCGGAGTTAGTGTCAGCTGACCAATTAGAACAATGGAGACAGAAAGAGCCACATACTTCAAACATGAAGAACGTTCAGTCATGATCGTGTCATACAGGAGGAGATAAGAAATATATCATCTGAGCCAGCTTTACTCATTCATATATTTAAATGTGTATTTAAACTCTGAATCCCTCTTTGCAGAGCTCGTTTGTACTTATGATTAGAGTAAAACAGAGTCAGAGTCCAAAACTACAGAGTCTCAGCTTCACACAGGCTCCAGCCAATCCAGGAACAGCCTCAGTTTGGAATGGGGGCCAATTTTTCAGGTGTTTTAAGAAAAAAAGGCCTTAAGCATAAGAAGCATGAGGGTTAACGAATATTAAACATTGAACAGAGAACAATACAAAATGTGACCAGAGAGCAAAAAACAAACCAAACACATTCATGGCACAATCAATTTAAAATAAAAGTCCCATTTAGTCCAAAGTCGGTCACATTAGGTCTGAGGGTATTTTGTGTATTGTTAGTGTATTTTCATTTGTCTGATGTCTATTATCAGTCCAGTCCTTGGTCGTTGGTGCAGTTTGTGTCTTTTCTTTGTGACGGCCTTTTTTTCCTGTCGCCAAAAGTACATTCCAAATGTATCCATCAAATGTGTCTATGGCAGGAGTTTTGAGGCTGAAGTACATAGTTCTAGTTGAGAGTAATGGCAATGTCAAAAACTGTAAACAGGACAGGCTATTATGCCCGGTGGGACTTGAGTTCTCAGACCACATCTGTAGATTGAGAATGACTCTTGGATGAGAGTCAAAACGTCCAGATGATACGACTGAATCTTTTCTACTCCGCAGTGCATTTCAGTCCTATATTTCTGAGCGACAGGACAGTCCTAAGACACGTGATAGTGCTTTGCCTCCTAGTGCCACAGCTTCTCCAACAGTTGCAACAGTTGAAAATGTCTCCAACTGTATTCCCTCCAGACATGTGATTTTGAGCTCCTCCACTGGGATGTACGCACACGTGACTGACCGTGGATAAACCAGTCACAAGTTTCCCCAGAGACATTTTGAGTTATAGTGATCCCTCGTTTATCGCGGGGGTCACGTTCCAAAACGAACCTGCGATAGGCGAAATCCGTGAAGTAGAAACCTTTTATTTTTTTACAGTTATTATACAATGAAATACTCCATAAAACATTGAAGCTCACGCGCCGCTCTCATCGGCCTCTCACGCGCCGCTCTCATCGGCCTCTCACACGCCGCTCTCACCGGCCTCTCACACGCCGCTCTCACACGCCGCTCTCACCGGTCATGCGCCGCTCTCACCGGCCTCTCACACGCCGCTCTCATCGGCCTCTCACACGCCGCTCTCATCGGCCTCTCACACACGCCGCTCTCACCGGCCTCTCACACGGCGCTCTCATCGGCCTCTCACACACGCCGCTCTCAACGGCCTCTCACGCGCCGCTCTCACCGGCCTCTCACGCGCCGCTCTCACCGGCCTCTCACACGCCGCTCTCACCGGCCTCTCACACGCCGCTCTCATCGGCCTCTCACACACGCCGCTCTCAACGGCCTCTCACGCGCCGCTCTCACCGGCCTCTCACGCGCCGCTCTCACCGGCCTCTCACACGCCGCTCTCACCGGCCTCTCACACGCCGCTCTCACCGGCCTCTCACACGCCGCTCTCACCGGCCTCTCACACGCCGCTCTCACCGGCCTCTCACACGCCGCTCTCATCGGCCTCTCTCACACGCCGCTCTCATCGGCCTCTCACACGCCGCTCTCACCGGCCTCTCACACGCCGCTCTCACCGGCCTCTCACGCGCCGCTCTCACCGGTCATGCGCCGCTCTCACCGGCCTCTCACACGCCGCTCTCATCGGCCTCTCTCACACGCCGCTCTCATCGGCCTCTCACACGCCGCTCTCACCGGCCTCTCACACGCCGCTCTCATCGGCCTCTCTCACGCCGCTCTCATCGGCCTCTCTCACGCCGCTCTCATCGGCCTCTCACACACGCCGCTCTCACCGGCCTCTCTCACGCCGCTCTCACCGGCCTCTCACACGCCGCTCTCACCGGCCTCTCTCACGCCGCTCTCATCGGCCTCTCACACACGCCGCTCTCACCGGCCTCTCACACGCCGCTCTCACCGGCCTCTCTCACGGCGCTCTCATCGGCCTCTCACACGCCGCTCTCATCGGCCTCTCACACACGCCGCTCTCACCGGCCTCTCACACGCCGCTCTCATCGGCCTCTCACACGGCGCTCTCATCGGCCTCTCACACGCCGCTCTCATCGGCCTCTCACACGCCGCTCTCACCGGCCTCTCACACGGCGCTCTCATCGGCCTCTCACACGCCGCTCTCATCGGCCTCTCACACGCCGCTCTCACCGGCCTCTCACACGCCGCTCTCACCGGCCTCTCTCACGGCGCTCTCATCGGCCTCTCACACGCCGCTCTCATCGGCCTCTCACACGCCGCTCTCACCGGCCTCTCACACGGCGCTCTCATCGGCCTCTCACACGCCGCTCTCATCGGCCTCTCACACGCCGCTCTCACCGGCCTCTCACACGGCGCTCTCATCGGCCTCTCACACGCCGCTCTCATCGGCCTCTCACACGCCGCTCTCACCGGCCTCTCACACGCCGCTCTCATCGGCCTCTCACACGGCGCTCTCATCGGCCTCTCACACGCCGCTCTCATCGGCCTCTCACACGCCGCTCTCATCGGCCTCTCACACGCCGCTCTCATCGGCCTCTCACACGCCGCTCTCACCGGCCTCTCACACGGCGCTCTCATCGGCCTCTCACACGCCGCTCTCATCGGCCTCTCACACGCCGCTCTCACCGGCCTCTCACACGGCGCTCTCATCGGCCTCTCACACGGCGCTCTCATCGGCCTCTCACACGCCGCTCTCATCGGCCTCTCACACGCCGCTCTCACACGCCGCTCTCACCGGCCTCTCACACGCCGCTCTCACCGGCCTCTCACACGCCGCTCTCACACGCCGCTCTCACCGGCCTCTCACACGCCGCTCTCACCGGCCTCTCACACGCGCCGCTCTCACCGGCCTCTCACTCGCAAACTTCAATTTGGCAAGCGGTTTTACGTACGTGTCCATATGAATCCATAACGTTATTGACACAGGTAGAGAAGACGCGGAGAGACTGTTTAGCCAATCAGAATGCAGAACACAATGCATGATGAAAATCCGTGAAGCAGCGAGAGCGTGAAAAGTGAACCGCGATATAGCGAGGGATCACTGTATTCACAGATTCTGAAAGTGTCAAAGCTTTAGAATGATGTCTCACTCATGTAGATCTGATCATATTTGAGTAAGTTGTGGTCATTTGAATGTAAACAACTCTCAAAACCTTTCACTGAGAAAACGGCCTCTAAAGATTCTCACCTGAGTGAGCCCAGAGTCACAGGGGGCGGGGCTCATTTGCATCTCATTGAGATAAACCCAAATTGTCTATTGTGTCATTCAATTCTAACGGCCTGGTCAGGTTGATGCCTTTCCTAAGCACTGCGTGTTATGTGAATAACGGAAGCGGCGACACTGCCAACCAGTTTAAGATTTGAACATCTTAGTTTAGTTTGTGTGTTTGATCAGCTCCTTCCATGTTGTAAGAACAGATTTCACCCAGGGATTCTTCACTTCCTCCAAATGACTCAAGCGTCTGTTAGGGATGTCACAAAATGTATTTTAGAGGCAGAAATATGAGAAGAAATATCAAGATTTTATTATTATTCACGATTATCGGCAAAAAGAAGGAACACATTTATATTGTATTTTTCTATGTTAAAACTTGTAAATATTCCTGTGAGAGGAAAATATGGTTTCATAACAATTAACTTCCCTGCCCTTTAATACTGCATATTCATTTGAAAATAAAATATAATGGCCACAAATGGATTAAATAATATAAATGTATGCTTATTGGCCCCTCATTGTAGCTCTTTTAAGCATGATATAATTATTAGTGAGATCAGTTCCATGGTAACGCTCGGGGGAGGGGCTTGAAACTTTTGCTCACACCAACAACAAACAGATTTGTGAAGAATAAAAAAGTGTTTACAGATGAGATTACGCTCTGGAACTACCTGTATCCGCCGCCGTGACGCGCCCACTCCGTGTCTACCGGAGCGATCGTTTACCCAGTCTTGTTGACACGCCGCCGTGAATCGCGTTGCACCCGGACACATTTCTGTGGTTAACAGCAGATACAAAAAAACAACAACACACAAATAACCTATTGTGGCCATAAATAATCGCGATATTGAAAAACCGGTTAATCGTGACATCCCTACCGTCTGTCATCTGCCAGTGCGGCCTGCACAGGAACAGCATTACTCTCAATGTTTCCTTTGAGTGTCATACTCTGGGTCACACCAGCAACGCTCTGATCTGAGCTGGAATAAAGTCATTTTTCACATAAGGTAAACCCCGCCTCCTTTTTCTTTTGATAATTGGTGAGTTTTGAATCGGATTCGGGGTTGTTGAAATTGTTTTGTCTTGTAATTGTTTTATTCCACTCGTTGAATAGCCTGTTGGGGATGGACATTGTAAGAGTCTGGAATAGATAGACAAATCTGGACAACATTCATTTTTATAGTTTCAATTGTTTGACTTAGACTTATGGGATAAGAGTCCATTTGTCAAGATCTTTCTTTATAGTAGTTTGTTTTTTCTCCAAAATTATTGACAGTTCTTTATGGAGGACCACGCTTAAATATTTAAGTAATTCTACCCATTTAAGTGGGTAGGTCTTTCTAAAGGTCAGAGGGGGTCGCCGGTTAGAGGTCATTTTAGTTATTTGTACATTCAGGTTGTATCCAGACATTGGACCAATATCATGAATGAAATGCATCACACTGGGTATGGACATTTCTGGTTTGGTCAAATATAGCGGGACATCATCTGTGTAGCAGGCATTTTTATATTCTGTCCCATCAATTTTAATGCCATAAATTGTTTCTGACAAATTGGGCCAATGGTTCCAGGCACAGCCCTGCCTCATCCCTCTTTCAGGAGTCAGTGGATCTGTCAAGTCACCATTCATTTTAAGTGTATTTTTATTATTAAATACAAAATTTTAACACCAATTTTAAATAAATATGGCAGCTAACAGAATAAAAAGCTTTTTCAGTTTCCAACCCTATTATTAAAGCTTTGTTTTGTTGTATTTTTATCTGGCCCATTATGTGTAAGGATTGTCTTATGTTGTCTTGTGTTTGTTGTTTGTTAATAAATCCTGTCTGATCTTTGTGGATTCAATTTGGGAGTATTTGTTAAATTTCTTTGGACATTAATCTTATTTACCTAATGTAGTTGTAGTTCTATGAGTTTGTGCGTAGCCCTCTACAGGCTTCACTATTGGCTAGTGTCCTCTTAGGCTCTGCCTAGCCCTAAAAAAAAAAAATCACCTTGTACAATAGTGTGTGTGTCCGGTATGCACTGACTACTGAGGTCTTCAACTGAGTCTTCCTCGGTCAGAAGGAACAGACAAACTCCAGGTCACACTCCGGAACATTTATTGAAGGGGGGGTGTGCGTATGCGTGTGCCCGTGCGCGTAATGATTAGGTATAAATGGCCTGTAGTTGCACTAGATTGGGAGCCCTAAGCTCAAAAAAGAAGTTACAATTAAACCTGAACAATATATACATGAAATATACATGAGGCGCTATTTACAATGAAATATACAGGAGAAAAGATAGGATTATGGACACATAAATGTATAAGTAAACCACTATTAATACATGATAACATGTGGAGCCCAGCCATGCACTTTACTTTAGCAGTGAACATCAGCTCGTAAAACAGACATCGGCGCTCAAACTTACAAGATAGACATTCGTACATGAGCGCAAACAATACTTACATCATACTGACGCCCACGGTACTTATACACACAGGGTTAGGCAGGATGACAATGACAGTGGCACGAGGCTCCGCTCCTGACACCGTAATGGCCAACATCACAGTAACACACGGCCTTAATGAACTACTATAAACCCTGTTGCATTATGGGAGGTGTAGTACTTTCACCAGACTTTTAACATACCTGCTCCAATCATGTGAGGGGTTCTCCTGGACCCTATATAAGCCTGTACTTGATACAAACACTCTCTACTGGCCCATGAAAGCCAGGTGGGTTACCCGGGGAAAGCAGTGCAGTAATGGGGCTGCAAAAATCCACGCAGGGCAACTGTCTTGGCCCGTGGAAAGCCGTGCAGAGCACCCATGTGGGTAAACTATCCATGTCGGATGAATAGGGGACAGGAGGTCATAAAGGTCGGAAGACGAGCAGGCAAAAGTGTCGTTGATGCCGTTCAGACCATGGCAACAGTATCAATGCACCTGTCAGGGCCTTCGATGGAAGTTCTATGAGAAAGAACAGCATAGAAACGGTTCCAACACTGTCTCAATAAACATAGGGATTTCCACCATTTGCCAATTCGCCACAGGCATCGCCATGCCAGGGCGCAGCAACAAGAGGCACAGGGGGTCCTCATTCAGGCGGGACTAGTATGCAAGAATATGTGACTGTGACGATGCACGTGCAGTATGTGCTTGGCTGAAGAGGAGCTGCTCCTCATCACCCTGCTCCTGCTCAGAGGGTGCAGACGAGTGTCCTGCTGAACTGACCAGAGGCACAGGGGTCTGGTGCTTTGTAACCTTGTTATAGAGAGAAATAGCTCTTGAGTGGGTGTGGCGACAGTACTACACACTCCTAGTGTGAGCACTTCAAACACATGGCAAGAATGCAACTACGAAGAAAATGTCAGACACTTCCGTATTTTCAAAGTTGGAGAACTTGCAAAATCGCAGAGTGTTCAAATACCGTATTTTCCAGATTATAAGTCGCACCAGCAAAATAATGCAAGAAAAAATGCGGTTGCAAGTGTAAAAATAACAAATAATATCGTATATAAGTATAAATATAAGTATAAGTTGCACCCCGGCCATATAGTCCGGAAAATATGGTACTTATTTTCCCTGTTGTATGTGATCAAACCAGAGATGTCAATACCCTATGTGATGCACTTTCATCATGATATTGGTCTGGATCCAAATTGAATGAACAAAACACTGAAATTCTCTCTTACTGGCAACCTTCTCTGTCCTTTAGAAAGACTTATCCATTTAAATGGCAAACAGAATCTCTTGAATATTTAAGTGTGGTCCTCCATGAAGAACTATCTACAATCCTGGAGAAAAACTATATTCCTCTTTTCTCCACTATAAATACAGATCTTGAAAAATGGACTCTGGCCCCATACAGTCTAAGTCAAAGGATTGAAAGTATAAAAGTGGAAAAGTGTGTTTATATCTCAGTGTTGGACCTCAAAGTCACGCCTGGAGGGAACTTTGCTGGAAAAATGTGTCATGTTTTTTCATAACACCATGTCAAAGTGCCCATTATTCACAAGGAAATACGACTGTTGGAGAAACTGTGGCACCAGGAGGCAAACCACTGTCATGTGTTTTGGAACTGTCCTGTTGCTCAAAAATATTGGACTGAAATTTACAATGCTGTGCAGATTGTTTTTGACATTGCCGTCCCACTCCATTTTAGAACTACCAGTATGTACTTGGGCCTCAAAACGTCTGCCATGAACACAATCGATGGATACAAATGGATGACACAGACCTCACCAACGATCAAGGACTGGACTGACATAGTAACCGATATTGGACGATTGGAAATTCGACACATTTGAGCGACTTATAATTGTGTCATTTTATTTTATATTGTCTAGTTGATGTTAGTCTATGTTTTTTTGTATTTCTAATTTCTAGTTCTAGTCTTAGTGAGCTAGCCAAGCTAACAATGTAGAGAACGTTGAACCACTTTCATAATATCTTTGAAAGGGGTTAAAGAGCATTTTTAAAAAGATTTGTTTCCTGTTCCAGATCTCTACTGATATACATTAGGGACATTATCACTTAGATCTGTTGTACATATGTCCCCTTCAGTGTCCCCCTCAGTGATTTTTTTACCTGTCTTCATTGAAAATAAAAAGTAGTCTATTCTAGTCTATCTTATTTGGGTTTGAAAACGTTGTATATTGGCAGATATTAGGATTCATCTCTCTCCAGATATCGAGCAACCCTATATTATGTATTCATTTGCAAATGTAGTTATTTATAAATTTACCAGTGTTTGAGACATATAATGTCTGCTGAATATCTAAATTCCAGTCTCTACCAAGGACAAGGGTTTCCTCAGAGTGGTTTGCAATCAAATCTACACTTTCAGTGTAGAAAGTGAGGTCACTCAAAGTGAAAACACCAGTTCAAACTGACATTTTATCTTTGTGTTCTAAATTCTGTTCAAAAACTATTCTGCTTCAGATCAATATGGCCACACCCCTTTTATGTTAGTTTTTGATGTTCTTAGTTGTTTAAATGTTTTTTTTTGTAGGTATATAATATCTATCTTTGTTAATATCTACCGTATAATTGGACTCGATATGACATTAATGTTAAAGGATGCTATTTTGTAATATTTCAGACGCCATTGTATTAACTATGTTGAAATCCTTGTTGCATAACTTAAGTCCAGGTCCCTTCCATTGAAAACATTTTAAAAAGGAGAATGCGTGTCATGACATGTCATGGCTGTAGCTACGCGGTCCGCGGCAAGATGTCTAGCTTCTAAGTTTTAGATATTCAGGGATCCAAGCCTCCATACATTTGAAATGAGTCCAGGACTAAATTAGTCTTGGAAGTTCAAGCGTCCATTTTAGCATCAATTCCCTTTAATAATTTTGCATAGCTGCCAAAATCACTGGGTCTATCCCACTCCTGGTCTCCTCAGCAGCGGTGCCTGAATCAGAGCGGGCAGTCGAGGAAGCACGGGCGTGGCCAGTTAGCTTAGCTTTAGCATCGCTAGCCTGGCTCTCTGTGACATTGTTCTTGTTCTGTTTCCTAGGAATTTTCAAGAAATTAGTCTCCAAGCTCATTATACAGTCAAATACTTCTTTGCAGCAATAACATAGAAATAAATAGTTTGAAAATCATACAATGATGATACAGTGAGTAGGAGAAGTTGCAAAATCACATGGTGTTCAAATGCTTACTTTCCTTACTCTATATCTGCTCACACGCAGAAATGTTGGAGAAGTCAAATGGATTCCACCGCAGCCCGGCAAACCTGTCTGAGCTCTGTGGCCATCATCCAGGAACACTTTATCTTTTCCAGTCAATCTCATAGCCAGTTGTGAGAAAGTTAAGCTTGTTAGTGATATAGTAATCTTACCTGACAACTGAAACACACCTCAGTACCTCCAGGAAGCTTAAAGATGTCAGTACCAAGTGGAGCACAAGATGGACTCCAGAGCCATGTGTGTTTCTGCAGAGTGCGGCCAAGCAGGGGAACCGGCTGCAGCTCAACGTGTACGAGGTGCGAGGGCAGACCACCCGAGTGAGCACCACCAAAGCCAGCGCCACCGAGCCCAAGAGAGGCTTCAGACCTCCACAGCCCTGCCCCTCACTGGCACAGGTGGTCAGCCGCAAGATCCAGGCCGCTGTCCCAGACCAGGGCATGGTGAGTCTCAAAACCAGTCACAAGTCAAACCTCTTCTGTAGGGTGAGATAGAGCAGGTCAAATGTCTCTAACTCTGAAGATGTGCTATGGTCATATACATATCAAGAGAATGAACCTGGTCACTAGTAATTGTCTGAAGTTATTGTAAATAGTATACCATGGTTTTACACTTTCCTATATATGGACTATATACATGGATATATGGATACTAAAGATGGAATAATATTATTTTGGGCTCAATATCAGCATTTGCATTTTTTATGCACTAGCTGGTACGTTTTTGTATTATTTTTTGAAGTATGATCAGATTTGAGCAATAGAAGTCATATAACTTACTTTGACGTTTAATTTGGCATTCTACTTTTTGCAGCTAATCTTTTTTAAAGAGTATTGTACATTTAGAAAAGGGTTTTCTGGGATTATCCTTCATTTGTATTATTGGGTCCATTGCATAAGTAGGTCCAATATTATCATTCATTGAGATTTTCTGTGTGGGAATATATAGCACTTTAAAATGTGTTATTGTGACAGGTCTAACTATAACTTCATATCATTATTAATGTACCAGGACTATAATTATCTGCAGACTCTGCTTTAAAGAGGATATATCGTTATCATCAAGGCAACTGCTGATGTGATTTGGGGTTTAAAAAAATAAATTGAATTGAAATTGAATTTATGACCCCCTTGCATCATTATATTCTATTTTTTCATTTATGTGGGGTTCAGCCTGTTGCCGGGTCGCATTCATTTACAATCCCAATCTAAAATGACTTAATAAAAGAACCGCCCGGGTTGGAAACTGCTGCTCTGATTTGCGCCTGCACTTTTACGTCACTGTTAATGTCATCACAACAAAGTGGCCCCGTTCCCTGTTAATGTCATCACAACAAAGTGGCCCCGTTCCCTGTTAATGTCATCACAACAAAGTGGCCCCGTTCCCTGTTAATGTCATCACAACAAAGTGGCCCCGTTCCCTGTTAATGTCATCACAACAAAGTGGCCCCGTTCCCTGTTAATGTCATCACAACAAAGTGGCCCCGTTCCCTGTTAATGTCATCACAACAAAGTGGCCCCGTTCCCTGTTAATGTCATCACAACAAAGTGGCCCCGTTCCCTGTTAATGTCATCACAACAAAGTGGCCCCGTTCCCTGTTAATGTCATCACAACAAAGTGGCCCCGTTCCCTGTTAATGTCATCACAACAAAGTGGCCCCGTTCCCTGTTAATGTCATCACAACAAAGTGGCCCCGTTCCCTGTTAATGTCATCACAACAAAGTGGCCCCGTTCCCTGTTAATGTCATCACAACAAAGTGGCCCCGTTCCCTGTTAATGTCATCACAACAAAGTGGCCCCGTTCCCTTCCTGCAGAGCTGCAGATCACGGAGACCTTGCTCAACACCCGGTCTGGAGAGACGGGAGATGGCGGAGGAGAGTGGATCGGGGATGGAAGACGTTCTGGACGGCGTGGAGGAGCAGCCTTTTCTGCCTGCACGTGCCCGGAAACGTAAAAAGTCCCTTAGCTCGTCCGAGGGTTCTGGGAATGAGCAGCAGGATGAGGCTGAAGCTATTGATATCCGGAGTGAGAGCAGAGACTGTAAGGTGATCATAAAGCTTGCACAGGATAGTGCATCCTTTAAGGAGTGGAATTCAGTGGCATTGTCAAAGAGCCTAACTGTAGCTGTGGGAGTGATCAAGAGTGCGAGTGTCCGTAGAGATGGCTCGCTGCTGGTCGTGTGCAAGGACGCGGCTCAGCAACGGAAGGCGATTGGAACTAAACGTCTGGGTGGAAAGGGCATTCTTGTGTCTGATGCTGAAAGAAACACGGTCAGAGGTGTTATCCTAGGTGTCCCTACGGCGACGTCTGTGGATGAAGTTAAGGAGAATTTGACTGGAGCTACGGTGGTGGACGCTAGGCGTTTGAAGGTGACCCGGTTTGGGGTAAGATGTGACAGCTTGTCGGTAATGGTAACACTTGAAGGGAGGTGCCTGCCTAGTAAGGTGTTCATTGGGTACATGTGCCATGACGTTAGGCCATATGTTCCACCGCCCCTGCGTTGCTTTAAGTGCCAGCGCTTTGGGCATATTGCAGCGGTCTGTAGAGGGAGGCAAAGATGTGGTAAATGTGCAGGAGATCACGAGTATGGGAAGTGTGACGTGGGAGCAAAACTGAAGTGCTGTAACTGTGGGGAAGAACATAGCTCTGCCTACGGGGGATGCGGGTTTAGCAAAAGAGCTGCTGAGGTGCAGAAAATAAAGGTCTCTCAAGGTATATCCTATGCAGATGCAGTCAAGAAAGTTTCAAGTAACGAGTTTAGAGTAAATACAGAGAGGGGAGCCAGCGCTGCTCCCAGCCAGGGCGAAATGAGAAAGGCCAGCGTGGCTCCCAAGAAGTGTGAAGGTTTCAAGAGTGGAGGTCCCAAGTGTGCAGGTTCCAGAATTAATGAGAATACCCTGGTTGTGGATAGAGAGGATTTTGTACTCTTTATGGTGGATGTTGTAAACTGTGCTGCTCAGACTCAAAGCAGAACTGAAAGGATCAGGAGCATTGCTAAAGCTGCAGGGAGATTCCTTGGAACAAAGGAGCTTGATTGGGCAGATATAGAAAACAGGCTAAAGGCGCTAAATGGGAGTCGGAGTGATGGGGGTCTGCTTGTGGGGAGTCAGAGTGATCAGAGTGACGAGATGGGGGTGGGGGTGGTCTCCTGTCCTCGCCCAGTCTCGTAGACGCACGGCTACCAAGCAGCGACATCAGTGGACATATTAAAGCCTATAGAATGAAGCCTGAAGAATAAAGCTGTACGGTGGAAGCACCGAACGTCAAAGAAGGAGAGGAAGATGAAGAAGAGTCTCCCTGGAATAAAGCCGGTCGGTCTCGGAAACAACAACAACGGAGGAATAAAGTCTGGCGGTAATGCAACACTTGGATGCCAACCGCCATAAAACAACAACAACAACAACAACAACAACAACAACGGACTACGACAGAGTCTGAGGACTACGACAAAGTCTGAGGAATAAAGTCTGGCGGTAATGCAACACTTGGATGCCAACCGCCATAAAACAACAACAACAACAACGAGAGAGCCGCGTTTGTGCCAAAAAGGCAGCTGAATCCTACACGTATCAATCTAACACAATCTAAAGACAAGTTCAAGAGGGTGAATTAAAAACAAACAAAAACAATTGTCTGTGTAAAAGCTCTAAAAAGTTGTTTTTGCCAAATATGTTCTCTTTTAACACTATTAATATATTAAAATTGTCAAATGGTGTTTGATCCATTGTGTTGTACAGATGATCCTGAAGGAGATGAAGGGCACCAAAGAAGAAGACAAGACTCCTCCGGCCTGGTTCACATCCTACATGGAGAAGGTCAGAGCGGCAGCGCCACCTACTGTCTAGACTCATGGTCACACACCTGTCAATACTGTGCTGTTTGGAGGCTTCTCAAAGAAATGGCTCTGCAGAATGTATTACAGAAATTCAGAATGTGAATCTAAAAGACAAACTAGAAATAAACCAAAACAACGTCTTCCTGTGCATAGTTCAAGGACCAGGTGGTGCAGGAGGCTGTGGAGAAGATCTGCAGGGAGTTCTCGGGACAGTGTTGCATCCACAAGCCAGTGGGTGGGGCTACCATGGGTGGTACGTCGGCAGGTGGACGTGGCGAGGCCGTGGGAGCGGCTGAGCCTGTGCTGGTCCCAGAGGTGTCCTCCTCAGCTCTGCCTGGAGCCCCGTCCTCCTCCACACCGGCCTGCTCCGCCTGCAGGGGGCAGACCACCGGGGGAGGCTACCAGTGCAGGTGTTAACCATGTGTTTACATAGCTAGTGTCCAAAGCCTGACCGCTCCTGTGTTTGTGCTCAGTGTCTGCACAGCCTGCACCCTGTGTGAGCCCTGCAGCTTCTCCCATGACCCGAGTCACAACCTGGTGAGGGCGCGCACTCCTCTGTCCATCCCCGAGCACGGATCTCCTGCCCCAGACCACAGCCGGTACAGTACTTTGCTTCCACCTGTAGTAACACAAAGCCTGTAGGTAACCGGCCCTGTGTTCCCTGTGTTCCAGTTTGTACCGACGTGGAGACCGCAGTTTTCGCAAAGCAGAGAAGCAGCGGCTCAAAGCAGAGAAACGCCTGCTTAAAGCAGAAGTCAAAGAGATCCGCAAACAGCTGAGGATGGAGAGGCGGGGCATCCAATGGAGCTCCACCAGCAGGGAAGGATGCTCCTCCCCCGTCCTGCTGCAGCCACGTGCCACGCAACACACCAGCCCCGAGTAAGTCCCGCCCACCAGCCCCGAGTAAGTCCCACCCATCAGCCCAGAGTACGACCCACCCATCAGCCCTGAGTAAGTTCTACCCCACCAGCCCTGTGTAAGTCCCACCCATCAGCCCAGAGTGCGACCGACCCATCAGCCCCGAGTAAGTCCCACCCATCATCCTTAAGTAAGTTCTACTTCACCAGCCTGGAGAAAGTCCCACCCATCAGCCTTAAGTAAGTTCTACCCCACCAGCCTGGAGAAAGTCCCACCCATCAGCCTTAAGTAAGTTCTACCCCACCAGACCGGAGAAAGTCCCACCCATCAGCCTTAAGTAAGTTCTACCCCACCAGCCCGGAGAAAGTCCCACCCATCAGCCTTAAGTAAGTTCTACTCCACCAGACCGGAGAAAGTCCCACCCATCAGCCTTAAGTAAGTTCTACTCCACCAGACCGGAGAAAGTCCCACCCATCAGCCTTAAGTAAGTTCTACCCCACCAGACCGGAGAAAGTCCCACCCATCAGCCTTAAGTAAGTTCTACTCCACCAGACCGGAGAAAGTCCCACCCATCAGCCTTAAGTAAGTTCTACTCCACCAGACCGGAGAAAGTCCCACCCATCAGCCTTAAGTAAGTTCTACTCCACCAGCCCGGAGAAAGTCCCACCCATCAGCCTTAAGTAAGTTCTACCCCACCAGACCGGAGAAAGTCCCACCCATCAGCCTTAAGTAAGTTCTACTCCACCAGACCGGAGAAAGTCCCACCCATCAGCCTTAAGTAAGTTCTACCCCACCAGACCGGAGAAAGTCCCACCCATCAGCCTTAAGTAAGTTCTACCCCACCAGACCGGAGAAAGTCCCACCCATCAGCCTTAAGTAAGTTCTACCCCACCAGCCCGGAGAAAGTCCCACCCATCAGCCTTAAGTGAGTTCTACCCGACCAGACCGGAGAAAGTCCCACCCATCAGCCTTAAGTAAGTTCTACTCCACCAGCCCGGAGAAAGTCCCACCCATCAGCCTTAAGTAAGTTCTACCCCACCAGCCTGGAGAAAGTCCCACCCATCAGCCTTAAGTGAGTTCTACCCGACCAGACCGGAGAAAGTCCCACCCATCAGCCTTAAGTAAGTTCTACTCCACCAGCCCGGAGAAAGTCCCACCCATCAGCCTTAAGTAAGTTCTACTCCACCAGCCCGGAGAAAGTCCCACCCATCAGCCTTAAGTAAGTTCTACTCCACCAGCCCGGAGAAAGTCCCACCCATCAGCCCTGAGTAAGTCCCACCCACCACACCCAATTAAGTACCACCTACCACACCCAAGTAAATCCCTCCCACCCACCAGCCCCAAGTAAGTCCCACCCATCAGCCCTGAGTAAGACCCACCCACCAGCCCCAAGTAAGTCCCGCCCACCACACCCAAGTAAGTCCCATCCACCACACCCAAGTAAGTCCCATCCACCATTAAGTCCTGCACAACATTCATTCATAGCTCCAGTAAGAGATATCGAGATAAGTATTTTGTGTTGCAGACGTCCAAAGCGTCCCTGTCCTCTGGCTGTCCCTGCCATGACTGCCACCTTCTTGGACGAGAATCTGCCTGACGGAACACGCCTTAGACCTGGGACCAAGTTCATCAAGTACTGGAAGATGAGGAACACCGGAAGTGTGGCCTGGACTCAGGACACTAAGGTACGGACTGGGTCCCGGGGCTGGTCTCGGGGCTGGTCTTGGGCTTGTCCCTGGTCTCAGGTCTTGTCTCAAGTCTGGTCTCAGGGCTGGTCTTTGGACCCTGGACTCAGGGCGGGTCTCAGGGCTAGTCTCAGGGCTGGTCTCTGGCTGGATTCTCGTCTCAGGGTTGGTCTCAGGCTGTTCTCTGGTCTCAGGCTGGTCTCTGATCTCAGGCTGGTTTCAGGTCTCAAGTTGGTCTCAGGCTGGAATCAGGCTGGTCTCTGGTCTCAGGGTAGGTCTCAGGCTGGTCTCTGGTCTCGGGGTAGGTCTCAGGCTGGTCTCTGGTCTCAGGGCAGGTCTCAGGCTGGTCTCTGGTCTCGGGGCAGGTCTCAGGCTGGTCTCAGACTAGTTTCTCTCTCTTGGGGTTGGTCTTTGGGCTGGTCTCAGACCTGGTCTCTCTATCAGGGCTGGTCTCTGGTGTCAGGGCTGGTCTCAGGGCTGGTCTCAGGGCTGGTCTCAGGGCTGGTCTCTGGTCTCAGGCTAGTCTTGTGGCAGGTCTCTGGTCCCGGGCTGGTCTTGGTGCATTTGAGTGCTCAGTATTGTGTGTCTGTGTGTTGCAGCTGAAGTTCATGTGGGGGAACCTGGCCGTGGGGTCGGGGGAGCGTTGGAGAGAGGTGTCTGTGCCCTTCCTTCAGCCTGGACAGGTAAAGCAGCCACACCAAAATATTCAACATATTCAACATGACATTACTCCTGATTTACTCCTGATTTACTCCTGGTTTACTTCCGGTTTACTCCCAGATTATTCTTGGTTTGCATCCGGCTACATCATACAAAGGCAATCATAGAAGTTTGTTTTTGAACAGAGTTTTGAATGTAAAGATAAAGAGGGCAGATATGTACTGGTTAAGGGGAATATTAATGGAAAGTTTTTCCATCTTTTGAATGTGTCTGCTCCACCAGGGGGCGAAATCACTTTCTATGCTGATGTCATGGACCTGATTGTAAACCACTCTGAGGGAACCCTGATAAGTGGTGGCGATTGGAATCTTCACATTCAGCTACATTAGACGTGTCGAACTCAATAATTAAGAATTTCCGTATCTTATTGAAGAATATAGGATTGATCGACATATGGAGGGAAATGAACCCTAGTATACACATTCTTCTAATCCACAAGAAAAAGAAAAACTGATGGAGGAAAACCATGCCAAGGAGGTATGTCCTAAAATGCTCCAAGAAATTAAAAGGATGAGAGGCTAAATTAATCTTATTTCACATCAAATAGTTAAGACAATGCTCTTTACCAAACAAAGATATTATGAGAGTGGATAAAAAAATGAATTACTATCTTTGAAACTTAAAAGACAACAAGCTGAAAGAACAATTTTAACAGGCAAAGTGATGTAATCTTAAATAAACAAGACCAAATTCAATCAGCATTTGAATCCTTAGTTTAAATTAATCCCCTCATTAATATGTGCTCCTCACAATTTCAACCCAAAATACAAGTACTTCTGGCCCACTTTGGATGGGGGACATGGGGACATCAAAAATGTGTTGTTGTTATGTGTTTAAAGTCAATAACAAATATGGAGCAAAGTACAAAGATAATACCATTTAGATGATACAAAACATGCTTTTGATCCTGGATTTAAGACAAATTTAATGGACTGTTGGGGACAGTGTTGGAGACAGTGTTGGGGACAGTGTTAGGGACAGTGTTGGGGACAGTGTTGGAGACAGTGTTGGGGACAGTGTTGGGGACAGTGTTGGGGACAGTGTTAGGGACAGTGTTGGAGACAGTGTTGGGGACAGTGTTGGAGACAGTGTTGGAGACAGTGTTGGGGACAGTGTTAGGGACAGTGTTGGAGACAGTGTTAGGGACAGTGTTGGGGACAGTGTTGGAGACAGTGTTGGGGACAGTGTTGGGGACAGTGTTAGGGACAGTGTTGGGGACAGTGTTGGGGACAGTGTTAGGGACAGTGTTGGAGACAGTGTTGGGGACAGTGTTGGGGACAGTGTTGGGGACAGTGTTGGGGACAGTGTTAGGGACAGTGTTGGGGACAGTGTTGGAGACAGTGTTGGGGACAGTGTTAGGTACAGTGTTGGAGACAGTGTTGGAGACAGTGTTGGGGACAGTGTTAGGGACAGTGTTGGAGACAGTGTTAGGGACAGTGTTGGAGACAGTTAAACATACAAATACAACCTCAACATACAAATACAACCTCAACAAGCAAATACAACCTAAACATACAAATACAACCTAAACATACAAATACAACCTGAACATACAAATACAACCTCAACATACAAATACAACCTCAACATACAAATACAACCTCAACATACAAATACAACCTAAACATACAAATACAACCTAAACATACAAATACAACCTAAACATACAAATACAACCTGAACATACAAATACAACCTCAACATACAAATACAACCTCAACATACAAATACAACCTCAACATACAAATACAACCTAAACATACAAATACAACCTAAACATACAAATACAACCTGAACATACAAATACAACCTGAACATACAAATACAACCTGAACATACAAATACAACCTCAACATACAAATACAACCTCAACATACAAATTCAACCTGAACATACAAATACAACCTAAACATACAAATACAACCTAAACATACAAATACAACCTCAACATACAAATTCAACCTGAACATACATATACAACCTCAACATACAAATACAACCTAAACATACAAATACAACCTGAACATACAAATACAACCTCAACATACAAATACAACCTCAACATACAAATACAACGAAAAGAGCAATGACAAGACGCTGGCCTCTCCCTGAACCTGCCACACGGTCAGATTGCTCCAACATGTTACAATGGAGGCTAAATGATGGTTCAACTGAGGAAAGTATATAAAGCCATTACAGCCCAGCACAGCTAATGAGGCCCCTGGTTCAGTTGTGAGTCCCCTGGTTCAGTTGTGAGTCCCCTGGTTCAGTTGTGAGTCCCCTGGTTCAGTTGTGAGTCCCCTGGTTCAGTTGTGAGTCCCCTGGTTCAGTTGTGAGTCCCCTGGTTCAGTTGTGAGTCCCCTGGTTCAGTTGTGAGTCCCCTGGTTCAGTTGTGAGGCCCCTGGTTCACTTGTGAGGCCCCTGGTTCAGTTGTGAGTCCCCTGGTTCAGTTGTGAGTCCCCTGGTTCAGTTGTGAGTCCCCTGGTTCAGTTGTGAGGCCCCTGGTTCAGTTGTGAGGCCCCTGGTTCACTTGTGAGGCCCCTGGTTCAGTTGTGAGTCCCCTGGTTCAGTTGTGAGTCCCCTGGTTCAGTTGTGAGTCCCCTGGTTCAGTTGTGAGTCCCCTGGTTCAGTTGTGAGTCCCCTGGTTCAGTTGTGAGTCCCCTGGTTCAGTTGTGAGTCCCCTGGTTCAGTTGTGAGTCCCCTGGTTCAGTTGTGAGTCCCCTGGTTCAGTTGTGAGGCCCCTGGTTCACTTGTGAGGCCCCTGGTTCAGTTGTGAGTCCCCTGGTTCAGTTGTGAGTCCCCTGGTTCAGTTGTGAGGCCCCTGGTTCAGTTGTGAGGCCCCTGGTTCACTTGTGAGGCCCCTGGTTCACTTGTGAGGCCCCTTAATTTCTATGTCTGTGGACAGTTTATTTAATGTTTGCTTTATTTTATTTGTACATTTCTATTGAAGTTGCCCAGGATGTGGAGGAAGATGTCAGCCACTTTCTGAAAATAAAGAATTCAAAATATAAAACAATTCACTCATTTGGATTTCTTTTCTAAGAGCCCCTGTGAACCCCCGATGACCTTTTACCCCAGATGATATGTGGTGTTTGTGTGTGACCTGAGCAGAGTGTCTGTGGTGCAGGTGGGCATCGTGAGCGTGGCCCTGTGCGCGCCCCCTGTGGACGGCTCCTACACGTCCCACTGGCGTCTGGCCCATGCTGGGGAACAGTTCGGGCCCCGGGTGTGGTGCAGCATTGTGGTGGACCCACTGGCCCCTGCCCCGGTGATGGCTGATGGGGTCCTTGTGTCTCCATGTGTCACTCCACAGGTAAGGTCAGGGGTCGTTTGAGGGCAGACCAAACGTGGATATAAAATGAAACATTTCAGGCAAAGCATGAGAAATCTTCATGGAGACTATTTTTTTTATTAATTAACCTTTATTTGACCAGGTAAGAGCCCAATGAGATCGAGACCTGTTTTTCAAGGGTGACCTGGGGTTGACCTTTCTTCAGAAAAGGTCAACCCTTTAAAGACTGCTCTTTGCCCTTTGCCTCAGGTCTTCTGAGGTTTTGATTGTGAAATGTGAACTGGAGCTGTGATGTCTGTGCAGGGCAGGAACCCCGTCCTCAAAGAGAAGCTGTGTCCCTCTGCAGCGCCCCCTCTGTTGTCTGTGGACCAGGAGGAGTACTGCATCCCCTCTGTGGACCTGCTCACTGCACAGGTACTCCCCTACACACAGGTACTCCTCTACACACACAGGTACTCCTCTACACACACAGGTACTCCCCTACACACACAGGTACTCCCCTACACACACAGGCTCCCCTACACACACAGGTACTCACCTACACACACAGGTACTCCCCTACACACACAGGCTCCCCTACACACACAGGTACTCCCCTACACACACAGGTACTCCCCTACACACACAGGTACTCACCTACACACACAGGTACTCCCCTACACACACAGGCTCCCTACACACACAGGTACTCACTTACACACAGGTACTCCCCTACACACACAGGTACTCCCCTACACACACAGGTACTCCCCTACACACACAGGTACTCCCCTACACACACAGGCTCCCCTACACACACAGGTACTCACCTACACACACAGGTACTCCCCTACACACACAGGCTCCCCTACACACACAGGTACTCCCCTACACACACAGGTACTCCCCTACACACACAGGTACTCACCTACACACACAGGTACTCCCCTACACACACAGGCTCCCTACACACACAGGTACTCACTTACACACAGGTACTCCCCTACACACACAGGTACTCCCCTACACACACAGGTACTCCCCTACACACACAGGTACTCCCCTACACACACAGGCTCCCCTATACACACAGGTACTCCCCTACACACACAGGTACTCCCCTACACACACAGGTACTCCCCTACACACACAGGTACTCCCCTACACACACAGGTACTCCCCTACACACACAGGCTCCCCTACACACACAAGTAATACCCTACACACACAGGCTCCCCTACACACACAGGTACTCCCCTACACACACAGGTACTCCCCTACACACACAGGCTCCCCTACACACACAGGTACTCCCCTACACACACAGGTACTCCCCTACACACACAGGTACTCCCCTACACACACATGCAAAGTACATATGGACAACAATATCTTCAGGTGAGGTACAAGAAAGACTCAGTTTGTTTGCAGTAACTAATGTACTTCTAATGATGTTACATGAATACTTATACGGTAGTAACAGGAGGTGGATCTTACGCCCCCTGCTGGAGACAATCGGGATGACACATGTCTTTGTAACAGGACCTCCTGTCCTTTGAGCTGCTGGACATCAACATCGTGCAGGAGCTGGAGAGCGTCCCCAACAACACCAACCCAGCAGGTGAGGGGCCCCACGAGGAGTCACTCTGAAGGGCCACTTTGTATGTTGGTTTATATTATTTAAGTTGGGAGCGTCCAAACATTTCACCAAGGGCCACATTTTGAAACATATTTGTTCCGATGCCTCCGCACCTTCAACAAGACTTGGAACATTAATATCAGGACTAAAGCAGGACTAAAGCAGGACTAAAGCAGGTCTAAAGCAGGACTAAAGCAGGACTAAAGCAGGACTAAAGCAGGTCTAAAGCAGGACTAAAGCAGGACTAAAGCAGGACTAAAGCAGGACTAAAGCAGGACTAAAGCGGGTCTAAAGCGGGACTAAAGCGGGACTAAAGCGGGACTAAAGCGGGACTAAAGCAGGTCTAAAGCAGGTCTAAAGCGGGTCTAAAGCGGGACTAAAGCGGGACTAAAGCAGGTCTAAAGCAGGACTAAAGCGGGACTAAAGCAGGTCTAAA
This sequence comes from Eucyclogobius newberryi, assembly GCF_026437365.1. Taxonomy (NCBI): domain Eukaryota; kingdom Metazoa; phylum Chordata; class Actinopteri; order Gobiiformes; family Gobiidae; genus Eucyclogobius; species Eucyclogobius newberryi. The sequence continues at coordinate 3,527,107 of NW_027315757.1, forward strand.
GCAGGACTAAAGCAGGACTAAAGCAGGACTAAAGCAGGACTAAAGCGGGTCTAAAGCGGGACTAAAGCGGGACTAAAGCGGGACTAAAGCGGGACTAAAGCAGGACTAAAGCAGGACTAAAGCAGGACTAAAGCAGGACTAAAGCAGGTCTAAAGCAGGTCTAAAGCAGGTCTAAAGCAGGACTAAAGCAGGACTAAAGCAGTACTAAAGCAGGACTAAAGCTGGACTAAAGCAGGACTAAAGCAGGACTAAAGCAGGACTAAAGCAGGTCTAAAGCAGGACTAAAGCAGGACTAAAGCAGTACTAAAGCAGGACTAAAGCTGGACTAAAGCATTCTCATGATTTAGTCAAATGCCTCATTTGTTCTGACATGACCCCTCTGACCTCTGCCTCCAGACTGCCCCCTGCAGGACAAAGCCAGCCCTCCTCTGGGCCTGATCCAGGAGGAGACTGAGGTCATCAACAGCATCATGGGTAAATACACTCACGTGACTTTGTCTTTGAATCCCTGACAGTGTGACTGAGCTACAGGGCTGTAAAATGTAGTGACCACTGAGTTTTCTTTCCTTTAGTCTGAGCAGAAGGACATATAGGACATATATATTCTCAGACTTGATTGGCAGATTGAGAATGACTCTTTGATGATACAACTGATTCTTTCTCTACTACATATACTGACTTATATAAAAGTAGCTACACAGAAAATGGCCAGGTTCTGTAGTCTTTTTTTACTCTCCGATCCCCTTGTGGCCCCAGACATCACACACGCAGCAGCCTCAGGGGTCCCGGCGCAGGAGGAGGGCCAGGAGGATCTCAGCAGCTCTCAGTTTGTCTGCGAGGCCGTAATCCGCTCCATGACGCTGGAGGAGGCCCCTGAACCCAGGCCTGTCCAAGAGCCCCGGACAGAAGCCACAGGGACCAAAGACAGTGGTGAGTCCTCTCCTGCCTGCGGGGCCCCTCGTGTGTGTGCTCTGTTTGACTCTTGTGTTGCTGTGTGTCCCTCAGCTCAGAGAAGAGCCTCTTCAGCTGTGAAGTGTCTGAAGAGCCCTGTGACCAGCCCGTCCAAACCTCTGAGCCCCCTGCAGGCCATGTCTGCGGCCCCCACTCCTACTGCGGGCCCATGCTCTGCTCAGGGGCCTCGCTCTGTCCCCACACACCTACAGGCCTCACCCACTGCTGCAGGTATGAAGCAGATAAGAAACACAATGGGGAAGTCAGTTTTTCTATTGATGTCTTCATTTGGTGGATATTAGATTCATTGTAGTTTTAGGTTGAGAGGCAGTTTGGGAAGAAATGCTGATGAATAAAAATGACAGGAAGTCATTCTGAATGACTGACATTCTATCCAAAATGCAGGCGTCATTCTTTTTCCAAAACACAGTTCTGCTGAGACCTGGTGTGCACACGGGCCCCAAGGCCCCGAACTCAACCACAGGACCTTCCTAATTCAGGGAGTGTGGAGAAGCCTGGAAACCATCTCAGGCTTCAAAATCCCCCCTGCCCAGACAGAGGGGGACCTACAGTGGGTGAATGATTTAAATGCTCACTTCTTGAGATTTAATCGGTCACCCGCCCCTCCCCCCTACACAGACCCCTCCCCCTGCACAGACCCCTCCCCCTGCACAGACCCCTCCCCCTGCACAGACCCCTCCCCCTGCACAGCTGCATGCTCCCTCTTCCACAGCTGGACAATGCCCTGCATCCGTTCCTCTTCACATCTCTGCCCCGGCCCATCAGCTCCCCACTTCGCCTGGACTCACCCATCCCCCCAGCACACGGTCCCCCTGCCAACCACTGACTGTCCCAGCAGCACAGGTGAGGAGTGAGCTGAAGAGGATTAAAGTGAGGAAAGCAGCAGGACCTGATGGCATCAGCTCCAGGCTCCTTAAGTCCTGCAGATGAACTGTGTGGAGTTATGGAGCATGTCTTCAACATGAGCCTGAAGCTGAGGGGTGTACCACAGGTCTGAAGACCTCCTGTCTGGTACCTGTGCCTAAGACACCGCGCCCCAAAGACTTCAACAGCTTCAGGCCAGTGGCTCTCACGTCCCGTCTGATGAAGACACTGGAGCGGCTGGTCCTGGACCACCTCCGCTCCACCGTGAGCTCAGCCATGGACCCGCTGCAGTTTGCATACCGGTCTGGCATCGGAGTGGAGGACGCCGTCATCTCCTGCTGCACCGCGCTCTCTCTCACCTGGAGAAGCCTGGCAGCACTGTGAGGATTCTGTTCTTTGATCTCTCCAGCGCCTTCAACACCATCAGCTCCTGAGGGACAAGCTGGAGACGGCTGGTGTGGAGTATGACCTGGCAGAGTGGATCCTGGACTACCTCACAGACCGACTCCAGTTTGTGAGAGCCCGGGACTGTGTGTCTGACACTTGGACCTGCAGTGTGGGGACGCCCCAGGGCATTGTCCTCGCACCCTTTCTCTTCACCCTCTACACTGCAGACTTCAGACATGACACGGACAGCTGTGTCCTGCAGAAGAGCCAGAGCCAGAGTGGGCTCTACCTCCTGAGGAGACTCAGGTCTTTTGGAGTGACAGGGCCACTCCTGAAGACCTTCTCTGACTCTGTGGTGGCATCAGCTCCTGTAGGTGTGGCCTGCTGGAGCAGCAGCATCACAGAGAGGGAGAGGAAGAAGCTGGACAAAGCTCCGTCCTGGGCTGTCCTCTGGACTCGGTGCAGGAGGTGGGGGACAGGAGGGTCCTGGCTAAATTCACATCTATGCTGGACCATGATTCTCACCCCCTGCAGGACACTCTGTCCCCTGCAGGACACTCTGTCCGCTCTGGAGAGCAGCTTCAGTGAGAGACTGATCCACCCTCGCTGTGTGAAGGAAAGGTTTCGTAGGTCTTTCCTTCTGCTGCTGTCAGACTTTATAACAAACACTGTTAGTCCTGAACACTCGCAATACTGACCTAACCATGTGCAATTACTGTCGTGATCACATGCAATGGTATTTATTAATTTATTTTTATCTTTATTATTTTTCCCCTCCATCCCTTGTTGGGAAATGGGAGGTTTTGTCTATGGGAGCTTTTGTTTATAAGACACGTTCTACTGAGAGTATTTTTCAGACTTCCTATAAGTGATCTGTTCTTTTCTTCTGTATCTGCCTCTGTATCTACCTGCGTTGCAACAATGAAATTTCCCCATGTGGGACAATAAAGGAATATCTTATCTTAACTACAGCTCTAACAGCTCAAATTCACTAAGTTTATTTGTAGAGCACACTTCATACACAAGGTAATTCAAAGTGACAGAAATCACAACCTGTTTAAGACATGAAAGAGAAGAAAATCCTTTCAGTCATAAACACAGCTAAACAACTGTTTTTATCTTCGATTTGATCTTATCTTCAGAGTAGAACCTGTCTCACATCTTCAGGAAGAATGTTCCAGATTTTAGCTGCATAAAACTGAAACATAGATTCCTCATGTTTAGTCCTGACTCTGGCACCAGCAGGAGGCCGCTCCATGTTTAGTCCTGACTCTGGCACCAGCAGGAGGCCGGTCCATGTTTAGTCCTGACTGGCACCAGCAGGAGGCCGCTCCATGTTTAGTCCTGACTCTGGCACCAGCAGGAGGCCGGTCCATGTTTAGTCCTGACTCTGGCACCAGCAGGAGGCCGGCCCATGTTTAGTCCTGACTCTGGCACCAGCAGGAGGCCGGTCCATGTTTAGTCCTGACTCTGGCACCAGCAGGAGGCCGGCCCATGTTTAGTCCTGACTCTGGCACCAGCAGGAGGCCGGTCCATGTTTAGTCCTGACTCTGGCACCAGCAGGAGGCCGGTCCATGTTTAGTCCTGACTCTGGCACCAGCAGGAGGCCGGTCCATGTTTAGTCCTGACTCTGGCACCAGCAGGAGGCCGGCCCATGTTTAGTCCTGACTCTGGCACCAGCAGGAGGCCGGCCCATGTTTAGTCCTGACTCTGGCACCAGCAGGAGGCCGGTCCATGTTTAGTCCTGACTCTGGCACCAGCAGGAGGCCGCTCCATGTTTAGTCCTGACTCTGGCACCAGCAGGAGGCCGCTCCATGTTTAGTCCTGACTCTGGAACCAGCAGGAGGCCGCTCCATGTTTAGTCCTGACTCTGGCACCAGCAGGAGGCCGCTCCATGTTTAGTCCTGACTCTGGCACCAGCAGGAGGCCGCTCCATGTTTATAGAGCTCTTATTGGGCAAGTTACTCTGAATTGTAATGCTTTTTATATCAGTGATAAATGTTATACTGTGTTTGTCGGACATTATTGTACAATACACGTCCAAACATGTAACTGCTTTGTAATACATTCACGGTACGTTTGTTGTAGACAAATTAGAATTGCCCAATTTACACAATTTATGTCATTGTTTTTATTTAACCAGGAGAGTCACATTTAGATGAAAAAGCTTTGCAGTTTCAACAAACAACATTAACATTGAAATAACATTTGCTTTCAACTTGGTCATAAAGACATGTTTGGAGTGGAACTCAATTCTCTGTCTTTCTGCAACATGCTCCAAGCAAAAAGAGGCTTTCTCCTCCAGCTCTGGGCGGCTCACCATGGTTACCATGAGCCTCGGCTTTACTGCAGAGGTCTACAGCCTTCTATCATGGGCTGATGGAGTTCCATCTTCTCCTCTGCTGGGACTCATGTGGGTCAGGCTGGATCAGATATGCAGTTTAGAACTGAGAGGAGCAGAGCAGAGGAGCTGTGAGGAGCAGAGCAGAGGAGCTGTGAGGAGCAGAGCAGAGGAGCTGTGAGGAGCAGAGCAGAGGAGCTGTGAGGAGCAGTGCAGAGGAGCTGTGAGGAGCAGAGCAGAGGAGCTGTGAGGAGCAGTGCAGATGAGCTGTGAGGAGCAGAGCAGAGGAGCTGTGAGGAGCAGTGCAGATGAGCTGTGAGGAGCAGTGTAGAGGAGCTGTGAGGAGCAGTGCAGAGGAGCAGTGAGGAGCAGAGCAGAGGAGCAGTGAGGAGCAGAGCAGAGGAGCTGTGAGGAGCAGAGCAGAGGAGCTGTGAGGAGCAGTGCAGATGAGCTGTGAGGAGCAGTGCAGAGGAGCTGTGAGGAGCAGAGCAGAGGAGCTGTGAGGAGCAGAGCAGAGGAGCTGTGAGGAGCAGTGCAGAGGAGCTGTGAGGAGCAGAGCAGAGGAGCTGTGAGGAGCAGTACAGAGGAGCTGTGAGGAGCAGAGCAGAGGAGCTGTGAGGAGCAGAGCAGAGGAGCTGTGAGGAGCAGTACAGAGGAGCTGTGAGGAGCAGAGCAGAGGAGCTGTGAGGAGCAGAGCAGAGGAGCTGTGAGGAGCAGAGCAGAGGAGCAGTGAGGAGCAGTGCAGAGGAGCAGTGAGGAGCAGTGCAGAGGAGCAGTGAGGAGCAGTGCAGAGGAGCTGTGAGGAGCAGTGCAGAGGAGCAGTGAGGAGCAGTGCAGAGGAGCAGTGCCGAGGAGCTGTGAGGAGCAGTGCAGAGGAGCTGTGAGGAGCAGAGCAGAGGAGCTGTGAGGAGCAGAGCAGAGGAGCTGTGAGGAGCAGTGCAGAGGAGCTGTGAGGAGCAGAGCAGAGGAGCTGTGAGGAGCAGTGCAGATGAGCTGTGAGGAGCAGTGTAGAGGAGCTGTGAGGAGCAGTGCAGAGGAGCAGTGAGGAGCAGAGCAGAGGAGCTGTGAGGAGCAGAGCAGAGGAGCTGTGAGGAGCAGTGCAGATGAGCTGTGAGGAGCAGTGCAGAGGAGCTGTGAGGAGTAGAGCAGAGGAGCTGTGAGGAGCAGTGCAGAGGAGCTGTGAGGAGCAGTGCAGAGGAGCAGTGCCGAGGAGCTGTGAGGAGCAGTGCAGAGGAGCTGTGAGGAGCAGAGCAGAGGAGCTGTGAGGAGCAGAGCAGAGGAGCTGTGAGGAGCAGTGCAGAGGAGCTGTGAGGAGCAGAGCAGAGGAGCTGTGAGGAGCAGTGCAGATGAGCTGTGAGGAGCAGTGTAGAGGAGCTGTGAGGAGCAGTGCAGAGGAGCAGTGAGGAGCAGAGCAGAGGAGCTGTGAGGAGCAGAGCAGAGGAGCTGTGAGGAGCAGTGCAGATGAGCTGTGAGGAGCAGTGCAGAGGAGCTGTGAGGAGTAGAGCAGAGGAGCTGTGAGGAGCAGTGCAGAGGAGCTGTGAGGAGCAGTGCAGAGGAGCAGTGCCGAGGAGCTGTGAGGAGCAGTGCAGAGGAGCTGTGAGGAGCAGAGCAGAGGAGCTGTGAGGAGCAGAGCAGAGGAGCTGTGAGGAGCAGTGCAGAGGAGCTGTGAGGAGCAGAGCAGAGGAGCTGTGAGGAGCAGTGCAGATGAGCTGTGAGGAGCAGTGTAGAGGAGCTGTGAGGAGCAGTGCAGAGGAGCAGTGAGGAGCAGAGCAGAGGAGCAGTGAGGAGCAGAGCAGAGGAGCTGTGAGGAGCAGAGCAGAGGAGCTGTGAGGAGCAGTGCAGATGAGCTGTGAGGAGCAGTGCAGAGGAGCAGAGCAGAGGAGCTGTGAGGAGCAGAGCAGAGGAGCTGTGAGGAGCAGAGCAGAGGAGCTGTGAGGAGCAGTGCAGAGGAGCTGTGAGGAGCAGAGCAGAGGAGCTGTGAGGAGCAGTACAGAGGAGCTGTGAGGAGCAGAGCAGAGGAGCTGTGAGGAGCAGAGCAGAGGAGCTGTGAGGAGCAGTACAGAGGAGCTGTGAGGAGCAGTGCAGAGGAGCTGTGAGGAGCAGTGCAGAGGAGCTGTGAGGAGCAGTGCAGAGGAGCTGTGAGGAGTAGAGCAGAGGAGCTGTGAGGAGCAGTGCAGAGGAGCTGTGAGGGGCAGTGCAGAGGAGCTGAGAGGAGCAGTGCAGAGGAGCTGTGAGGAGCAGTGCAGAGGAGCTGTGAGGAGCAGAGCAGAGGAGCTGTGAGGAGCAGTGCAGAGGAGCTGTGAGGAGCAGAGCAGAGGAGCAGTGCCGAGGAGCTGTGAGGAGCAGTGCAGAGGAGCTGAGAGGAGCAGTGCAGAGGAGCTGTGAGGAGCAGAGCAGAGGAGCTGTGAGGAGCAGTGCAGAGGAGCTGTGAGGAGCAGAGCAGAGGAGCTGTGAGGAGCAGAGCAGAGGAGCTGTGAGGAGCAGTGCAGAGGAGCTGAGAGGAGCAGTGCAGAGGAGCTGTGAGGATCAGTGCAGAGGAGCTGTGAGGAGCAGAGCAGAGGAGCAGTGCCGAGGAGCTGTGAGGAGCAGTGCAGAGGAGCTGTGAGGAGCAGTGCAGAGGAGCTGAGAGGAGCAGTGCAGAGGAGCTGTGAGGAGCAGAGCAGAGGAGCTGTGCCGAGGAGCAGTGCAGAGGAGCAGAGCAGAGGAGCTGTGAGGAGCAGTGCAGAGGAGCTGTGAGGAGCAGTGCAGAGGAGCAGAGCAGAGGAGCTGTGAGGAGCAGAGCAGAGGAGCTGTGAGGAGCAGTGCAGAGGAGCAGAGAGGAGCAGAGCAGAGGAGCTGTGAGGAGCAGTGCAGATGAGCTGTGAGGAGCAGTGCAGAGGAGCTGTGAGGAGCAGTGCAGATGAGCTGTGAGGAGCAGAGCAGAGGAGCTGTGAGGAGCAGAGCAGAGGAGCTGTGAGGAGCAGTGCAGATGAGCTGTGAGGAGCAGTGCAGAGGAGCAGTGAGGAGCAGAGCAGAGGAGCTGTGAGGAGCAGTGCAGAGGAGCTGTGAGGAGCAGTGCAGATGAGCTGTGAGGAGCAGTGCAGAGGAGCTGTGAGATTGGGACAGGTTGTTGGCCTACTTTAGGTTCAGGTTTAGCCGATATCGTTGTAGAGAAAGTGTTCTGTGTGGAACGCTGGAGCCACAGCCAGGGACAAACAGAGACTACAGCGCCCTCTGCTGAGAAGGTGATCGGCTGCAGACTTCATCTCTGCAGGACCTGGACGTCTCTATTATTATTTGAGACTATATGAGCCACTCCCCTCAGACAGGAGGCCACTCCCCTCAGACAGGAGGCCACTCCCCTCAGGCAGGAGGCCACTCCCCTCAGGCAGGAGGCCACTCCTCTCAGGCAGGAGGCCACTCCCCTCAGGCAGGAGGCCACTCCTCTCAGGCAGGAGGCCACTCCCCTCAGGCAGGAGGCCACTCCTCTCAGGCAGGAGGCCACTCCCCTCAGGCAGGAGGCCACTCCTCTCAGGCAGGAGGCCACTCCTCTCAGGCAGGAGGCTATGGTCCATCCAGACCAGAACCTCCCGCCACAAGAACCTGCCGCCTTTCCCTTCATAGCACCTTAATAACACCTGTCACTTTCATATCCATGAAAATACCTCCTGTCCACTGTTTGGCACTGCCAGTTTGCTCTATGGTTCTGATCCTGTTGTTGTACATATATTATATTTAAATCACTCTTATTCTACACATTATATTTTGCATTCATCCCAGATGAAGGGGGGCAGTGCACTATGAAGAGTTTGTGTGTGGCCCCCACACAAGGGCCTCAGCACAGCGAGAGGCCCCGGAGCCGCTCTTCCTCCACCTCCTCAGAGGACTACATCATCATCCTGCCTGACTGCTTCGACACCAGCCGGCCCCTGGGGGACTCTATGTACAGGTGTGTGGGCCCTTTCACTCTGCTACAGGAGGGACACACCATGGTCTGAACTTACACAGTCACAATCTCCTCTGGAATGTCATTTGAGTGAGACTCTGGCCCATAAGTCAGTCCAGCTGTTTCATCAGCTCAGACTAGAATCCAACTTAAGAGTAAGCTTCATGTTGATGACATCACATCAAAGGTCACGACAAGGTCTGAAGAATAAAGTCTGGCGGTAATGCAACACTTTGATGCCAACCGCCATAAAACAACAACAACAAAGCACAGTTCGATTTGTCATCATTTCAGAATGAGGGCGGGGTTTATGATCCACAAATGTTTCTCTGTCTCATTATTAGTTTTGTTTTGGCTCCACAAATGTCTCATTCACCTCAGGGCTTAAAGTCCTTCCAACGTCTTTTGTGATGAATAGTGGCACTTTCTGAGGCTCTTATGAAACAATCATTTCACTTTTGTCTGTTTCCGCTGACAGAGAAGATGTTTAACATTGTGCCAGTTTTTATTTCATGTGGATAGAGCCATAAACCAGGTCAAATCTGCAATCTGACAGTAAAATCTACCTGAGAATTCTGACTTGTCTCCGCCCAGTTTAAACTGTACATATTCTAGAATGTCGTGATGTCACATGAACATGACCCAGTATTAGCAGACTGCTGATTGGCTCTCAGAGGGGTCATGATGTAGTCTTCAAGGTCAATTGCCTTTTTGAAAACTCAGACTTCTGTGTGTTTGTCCTACAGTTCTGCTCTGTCAGAGCCTGGAGATGTTCCTGCTAGGACACCCGCTGACACTTCCACTGACCCTTCTTCTGTCCCCACCACTGACTCCGCCTCTGACCCTGCTGCTGACCTCGCCTCTGGTCCCACTGCTAAAGCCAGCGAGGCCTGTGAGAGAGGCTCCTCGCCAAGCAGTGCCAACGACATGCTGTGCACCTCCCAGACCCTGGACCAGGAGCCGCTGACTCCAGAAGTGGTGGCGCCCCCTATGGCCCCTATGGCGCCCCCTATGGCACACAGGTCAGCATCAGCCCTCATCATGCGCTGGTAAACATAACCCTGTGAGAATGACACTGGACACTTCACGGGATCATCTGAGAGGAGAAATCTGTGGCTAAACTCAT